>NW_022681459.1:33065528-33266985 GCF_009764315.1 Trachypithecus francoisi
GCTGTGCCTGTTTCAGAGATAGATGTGGGAGTAGAGGGCAGGGTCCTGGGAGTCAGGAACAGCGTGGGCCACTAAGAAGTAGGGGAGACCAAGGGCCCATGGACTGGAGAGGCTCCTTCCGCCTGAGAAGGAAGGACCCCTTGAGAGAGGGAGACTGTCCAGGGAGTGAGACCTTATGATCTGTGGAGGGAACTCGTTCTTCTGGAGGCCATGGGGAACCAAGGAGAGGTCGCCCCAGGCTGCTGGAGGCGGACATGTCCACACAAACACAACACGTATGGGAAAGAGGGGCAATCCTGGGACCTGCTGCCCAAGGCTGTGTTCTGGAATATTCTCTGGGCCTTTCTAGGTGATGGTGGAACTACCTCTCAAAAACAATCCAGACTCCATTCTCACAAGTCTAAAATAATTTTGTTCATTTTGCAGGTTGGACGAATTTAGGGTAGAAAATGTATAAACAGAAACAAAACACAAAACCCAAGGTTTTTGGTTGACTGAAGATATTTATTGAAGGTTTCTTGAGTGCAGGGAGAAGGGCTGGATGGCTTGGGATGCAGAGAGACCCCTCCCCTGGGATCCTGCAGCTCCAGGCCCCTGTGGGTGGGATGAGGGGTGGGAACCTATGAACATTCTGCAGGGGCCACTGTCTTCTCCACGGTGCTCCCTTCGTGCGTGACCTGGCAGCTGTAGCTCTTGCGGGACTTCCACTGGTCGGACGTCAGGCTCAGGTAGCTGCTGGCCGCGTACTTGTTGTTGCTCTGTTTGGAGGGTGTGGTGGTCTCCACTCCCGTGTTGACAGGGCTGCCATCTGCCTTCCAGGCCACTTTGACGACTCCCGGGTAGAAGTCACTGATCAGACACACTAGTGTGGCCTTGTTTGCTTGGAGCTCCTCAGAGGAGGGCGGGAACAGAGTGACTGAGGGGGAAGCCTTGGGCTGACCTGCGGGGTGGATGAGGGGGAGGGGTTCAAGAGTGCTGGTGTTCACCTGGGGAACCCCTGACCTCAGTTTTCAGGTGGATGAAGGACTAAGGCCCAGGATAGGGACCTTAGGCCAGGTCTTGCTGTACTGAGGTCAGCTTGGCAGTGGTGGGGACCCTCACCTCCTGATGGGAAATTCCTCAGCATCTGAGGACTGAGGAGAATCAGGCCTCTTTTGCTCCAGCCTCATCTTCAGATTCTCCCCTCACCATCACCCAGCTCTCACTTCACCTGTGCTCCCTGACGCTGGTTGGGTTCAGCCCTGGGCCCTCGTCTTTCCTTGGGGGACGTCTCTGTCTGAACATCCCCTGCCAGGTCCCTCCTCTGGGTCTATTCACGAGGGCATCTGTGTCCTGTTTTTAGGTTCTCCTCCCTTTTGATGAGTGAGTTTCTTCCCCACTTGTCCCCCTGGCACCATCATTGCTGTCTCTGCCCCACTTTCCCACAGGGGCCCCTTGGTGGGGATGGGGTGTCAGTCCCGCGAGCCGGCTCCCTGGGAGTCCAGGAGATGGAGGGCTTTCAGGTGAAGTATATTGTCTGTTCTGAGCCTAGCGCTATGTCTGCTCTATGGGGTCTCCTTGTCATATTGGGAGATCTGGCTGTGCTAACACATCTGTCTGTCCTGACTGGTCCCTGTCACCTGTGCCCACCAGGAGTGCCTCCCTCAGCATCTGCTTTGGGGTCTCTCCTTTTTGGTAGGATGGGAAGGCTCTAACCTTGGCCTGAATGTCCTGAGAACCACTCTATCCGTGGCAGCCTGTCTGTCCTGGGGGAGGAGGGACCCAGCACCCTGGGGCTACCTCACAGGACATTCTTTGTCCGTCCTTGTCCCCCTTCATTTCCGTAAGTCCCCAGTCAAAGGTCTCCCTTCTTGGTTTTTAAAGCAGCCCCGTAGTTGGGACCCAGAACCCTAGGAAGCTGAACTGTTTCCAGCATCCTTCCCCTGTCCCACGGCCCTGGTGCCCTAGCCAGAGCCCCTGCTCTGCTGGTCTTTGGAGCCTGGAGCCTCTGTGTGAGGGAGCAGAACATCCCAGAGCCCAGGGGAGAATGCCCTGTAAGTGAGAGCGGCAGGCTCAGGCCTCAGCAGGGAGCAGGAAGAGGTCACTGGGATCTTCCCATCATGCCCCACCAAGTACCTAAGAAGGGACAGGCTGGAGGAGTTTAGAGCCAGGAAAAGAGGCAATGGTGGCAGACCCCAGAGAGATTGAGACCCCTGCCCTAGAGAGAACAGAAAGGTGAGAAAAGTCTCCCCAGATCTCACCGTAGACCCAAAAGAACAGAAAAGGGGACTCACCGAGGACGGTCAACTTGGTGCCACTTCCGAACACATTACACTGTGATATGACCCTGCACACAAACCCTCCTAATACACCCGATCCAACCCCCTTGCAACCCTGCAGCTGCTCACAAGACACAGGGTGCAGCCCCTTTTTCTCATGGGTGGTTGAGCCAGAGGTGGGGTAAAGGGGTCACCTTCTACTGACCCGAATATCACTTCCTTGGGGGCGTGGGAGTTCATCCACCCAAGTCATGGGAAGGGTTGACAGGTCTGTGTGTTATTGTGTCCCAGGTAATTGCATTTCTGAGGGGGAGTTGGGTGGCTTGGATCAGCTGGTGTCAGGAATGCCAGGGAAGAGGAGGAGGTGAGCGGCTGGGTGATACCACTGACATGGTGCATCTGGGACCCCTCTGAGAAGCTGGGAATGGTGGGAAGGGTCCTTGATGCACTGGAGGTCATGGTGGGATAGGCTCGGAATGGTGACTGGGGCTTCTGGGGAGAATCACGTTGACCACAGGGACACAGACCCCACTGTAAGGCCTGAGCTCCAGCATCCTTGGCCCAGCTGTCCTGAAGGAGCAGCTCACAGGTCACTGCCCAGGTCCTCCTCCTGAGCTTATGGGGACAGCTTCCTACCTACGGGCTGTGTGTGCTGGATTAGAGCTGCAGTGGCCCAGAGGAGAGCTCCTCAAGGGAGGTCATAGACCTCACTGGCAGTGTGGTTTCCTCCAGGAGCTCTAGGTGTGTGGGATCTCTGCATCCCCTTCAGTTCCCACGGCTTACACACACCCCCACATTTGTGTGCTGTGCAGTCCCCTACATGCACGGGTGACCTACACAGCCTGTGCTCAGGAGTGTCACCCGCATTGGGGGGTACCCACAGTGGATGGACATGTGCAGTGCGGGGCTTGGACACACACAGCCTGGACCTGCATCCTGGTCTGGGCCCATCACCTGAAGAGCTCACACCTGGGACACACACCTGGCATCCTGTAGTCTCCAACAGTATTCCCCACAGCAAGCACCTCCCCTGACCGCTGAGATGTTGCCTGCTGATCCCTGATCAGAATCCCTTCCACATCTTCTATCTTACCCTTGGCCTAGACAGGAAACCCTGCCCCACCCTCCCATATCCAGGGGTGACCCCCTAGTCCCAAAGCCTGGAGACTGCAGGTCCCAGATTTACTTTGCTTATGTCCTGACCTGGGCGTGACTGCAGCTCCTTCTACCTGGGCCCTTCCTGATCCTTCCAGAAAGATGCCCAACATGAACATGTATGTTTGTGTGCATGGTGTGCAAGTGCACGTGTGTGTGTATTATAGCTCAGATCCCATGTTGAGTTCTTCAGAAGATAAATCAGCTTCACCCAAGCTCCTGTCATAACCCCAGAATCTTACTCTTGACTTTGAACACATCAGTCATTTGACCACTTGTGCACAGCAGGACATTAGACTTTCGTAGTGGCATCAGTGAGGAGCAGAGCTGACCCTTGTCCCCTACAAATGTTGAATACAGCTGAGACATCCAGTGACATCTGGGATGAGAGGCACCCAGAGGGGGATGTGGGGTGAGTGACTAGGGTCGAGGGGATAAGCGTCCCATCAGTGATTGTTACAAGGGGGGTTTGTGGAGGTGGAGGGTAGGGTCCTGGGATGACGGGAACAGAGTGTGCCCATGGAGAAGGGGAGATGCTCTAGGCTTTGATGAGGAAATACAGGTGGGGTGACCACATGGCCTTGGAGGGGGATGGACAAACACCTTGAGAGAGGGATGGTATCTGGACAATGAGGGCCAAGGGCAACAAGGAAGGGAGCTGAGATGTTCTCCCAGGGCGGTAGGGAAGTAAGGAGGGTGTGTCCCCAGGAGCCAGAGTTGGATATGCTCACAGGGCAGCAGGAAGAACAGCGGAGACATGGGTAAGAATGAAGATGCCTGAGTCCTTCTGAAGACTATTTCCTTATTCTGGAACATTTTATGGGGATGAGGTGATGGAAAAAGTATGCCTCAGAGAAACATCAGGATGCTCCCAGGCAGCATTGTCACAAGTTCAAAGGACTCTGTTCACCTTTGGTTGGAGATAATCAAATTTAGGAGGGAAAGTGGATAAACAAAAATGAGCAGACAGTATGTTTTCTGATTGACAAGGAGGACATTTATTGAGGGTTTACTGGGTGTTGGCAGAAGGAGTGGATGACTTGGGGTGGGAGGGAACACCTCTGCCCTGGGATCCTACAACTCCAGGCCCCTGTGGGTGGGGTGAGGGTCGGGGGCCTAAGAACATTCTTCATGGGCCACTGTCTTCTCCACGGTGCTCCCTTTGTGTGTGACCTGGCAGCGGTAGCTTCTGTGGGACTTTCACTGCTTGGGCATCAGGCTTAGGTAGCTGCTGGCCGCGTACTTGTTGCTCTGTTTGGAAGGTGTGGTCTCCATGCCCTTGGCGACTGGGGTGCCATCTGCCTTCCAGGCCACTGTCACGGCTCCTGGGTAGAAGGCATTTATGAGACACACCAGTGTGGCCTTGTTGGCTTGGAGCTCCTCAGAGGAGGGCAGGAACAGAGTGACCAAGGGAGTGGCCTTGGGCTGACCTGCGGAATGGATGAGGGGCAGGGGGTCAGAGTCCTGGTGTCCACCTGGGGGGCCCCTGACATCACTGTGTGAGGAGTGTTCAGGCCCCCCAGTGCCAGTGCAGGACCTCTCAGATGTGGTCCACACTGTCTCAGAAGGGTGTGATATGATGTTCCTAAAAGAACTCGGTCAGTCAGAAAACCTCTGAGCTTGACCCCTGCCCATCGCCTGCTTGGAAACCTTCCTAGGACTTGGACCTTTTGTACAGAGAGTGGACCTTCAGTTTCCTGGCCCTGCCTCACCCTGTCATCCTGACGTGGTCCAGCTCTGGTTGTGTTCTCTGAGCTCTGTGAGCCTCCTGTCAGATTCAGTGTGGAAACTTTTCTCACCTGACACGACTGCTCTGGGTTAGGGGAGAGTGGGTCTCTCACCTAAGGGCCCTGTTTGTACCCATATCTCCTGGAGCCTCTGCAGTGGAGTCAGGGCCTTTGCTCACCCAAGTCCCACTGTCTGTCTGTCCTGGGCTCTTTTTCTGTGGAGTCTGTGTTAGAGTCTCTCTGTGTTTAGGGTCAATCTACACTTTTTGTGCCTTGGGATCTGCCTGTCAGTGAACTCAGGGGTTCCTGCTTCTAGGGGTGCCTCCCATAGGGACCCAACAACCACCTCCCAGAATGCCATGGCCTTTCGTGACCCTTCGCCTGGCTCCTTCATGTCCAGAGCCTTTCCCTGCCTCCTGATAGGGCTTCAGGGGTCCCAGGCCAGCTCAGGGCTCTCTCCTTGGGAGCCTACAGAAACCTAGAGAGGCCCCAGCACCTCCTACTTTGTTACCAGCCTGGATCCGGAGTCCCACAGTCCAGGAGACTGGGCCCTGAGACTCTGATTTTTCATTTCCCAGTCTTGGCTTTGAGGGTTTCAGGTCCTTCTAAAGTCTCCCAGGTGGTCACTCCTTTGAACACTTCGTTCTCTCTCCCCCATGAGATGGGGCCTCAGTTTCCCTTGCACAAAGCTCGGTAGGCAGTCAGAAGCCCAGGCGGGGAGAGGACAGAACTCAGCAAGTTTTAGGGAAGCAGCCTGGCCCTGGCAGGCAGACAGACGATTGAGTTTCAGTAGCTCATCCAGTCTAGTGCCCTACCTCTGAGGCCAGAGGTGAAGGGGTCTTGGTGACCCACTGAGGCAAGGGTCTGAACAGTGAGGGGAGAGATCCTTGACCAGGACCTAGGCTCCAGAGAGAAAGCTTCACTACAAGTCAACAAAAGATACAGAAAAGAACAAAAGCAGCAGAAAATTTCTCAGTACTTCTGGGGGGAGAGCAGGGAAGGAGGGGGAAGAGACTCACCTAGGATGGTCAGCTTGGTCCCCTCGCCGAACACCCAATGCTGTGACACAGGCTCATACAAAAACCCTCCCTGGATGCCCCTACCCCAACCCCCGCTGCAGCTGTGATGGAGGAAGCTGGGGCCACTGCTCCTGGTGGCATCTGCTTATGAGGGAGTTCACACGGCTGCCACACTCATCCCCACAGAGAGAGGTTGACAGGTGACATCCTCTGACCAGCAGCAGGATCCCTAGAAATCCTGGTTCCTGGAGGACAATGGATTTGGTTTTCCCAGCAACTATCATGCAGCCATGGGGATGAGTTTATTGGAGGGCATTGTGTCACTAGGAGTGAACTTCTGTGGTCAGGGAAAAATGGTCTCCCTGGTGGAGCTGACTCAACACTGACTACTTGGTGACACCCTGGGTGATGCAGAGAGTACCCTCTCCCTCCAGGGAGAAGCAGGTTACCCTAGAGTGCGGTGTCCTGGGAATCTTCCTGTAAACGTAGCTGTGACTCAGCCCCACCTTCCCTGGGCTTGTCCTAGTTGGGATGGGCCTGGCCAGTGAGGCCTGGCTGGTCCCCACTGGAAATGCCAGCCCCATCCAGGGTAAAATGGAAGGATTTCCTGCACCCCTCAACCTGTTCTGATGTTGGTGGGTGGGGCAGTGGTTGCCATTGCGTTATTCAAGTAAGGGGGACATAAAGGAGCTCCTGCGTGTGGTCTCCAAATATCACCTTCCGCTAAGGGATGTGAGCTCAGTGCGGTATCCCACACCTGGGGCAGAAAAGGGACATGATGAGACAGAACCTCTCATCCTCTGAGAAATCAGGAGCCACGGAAGCTCCTGGGGCAATGGGAGAAAATCAGATGCCACCTGAGGAGGTGCCCAGTGGCTAAGTGTTCATGTTTTGTAGCCGCATTGTCATTGCCAATTCAATATAATCGCAGTGGAACCCGCATGTCAGATGTGCTGACATGCACACCAGCGGTTTGCCCTGAAGGATGTCCAGGCATCAGATCATCAGTTATCAAAGTGGTGAATGAAAGGGAAGAATGTACATTTTTTCTTTTTCCCAAAGCATGAAGCACACTCCCGAGTGCCCATTGCAGCTGCTGGGCCCTCCCTTCAGGAAGCCCTCATGAGGAGGAGGTGAACTGAAGCCTCAGCCCTCTGCCTTCCTTCTCATCTGAGGGACGAAGTGATGGATCATCAGATGCAGCTAATGTCACTAAAGGAATGACAACACAACATGGGTGTTTTTTCCGGAAGTAGCCACATGTCCTGGGAAGGGATTATGCCAATGTCCAGCCTGAACCCCCTTGAGCTCTTGATGCTAGAACCATTTTGTAGGAAAAGAGAGGTTGAGGGAAGTACTGGATTCCTCTCAGGGAGGCGGTGGCTGCATCCCGACTGCGGGACCAGCTCACTGCTCCTGCAGCTCCTGCCTTGCCAGGGAAAGCCAGAGCCATTTGGGAGACACCTGCAGATGGAATGGGCCTAAAAACACATTCACCAGTGATATCATCAAGTATTTAATTCACATAGAAACGAAATTAAAACTACGAATATGCAGCAGCACCACAGAGTCAACTAAAAAGAGACACAATGATATTCACAAGACATTTGATGAGACCCTGATTAACTATTTTTGATGTCAAGAAATCCTTGATATTCTCTCCAGTTAAGTATGTGATGACTAGCATTTGCTTCACGCCCTTGCCTGAGGGAGTAGTTTAGTTCTTCTGCTGTGGGTGAGTCCGCATTATCTGAAAATGGATGATGCTGGGGACCGGGTGATGGAACCTTGGAGTCATTACTATTCTTCTGTATCCCTATTTTTGTGTTCAGAGATCTTCATCATAAAAACATACAGTAACTTATAGAGAGGGTGAAGCTTGGGACCGTGTCTCCCATGGGCTTGAATTTTCATAGCTGTGAAATGGGTCAAACAGAGGCGGAGGAACTCTGGGTGCCTGAAATTCAGTTCAGCTCACAGCTGTGATTTGGGGCAGGGGTGGCTGAGATTCGGCTCCAAAGGGGCCCCTCTCTTTCTACATCATTGTGGAAAAAGTCCCCAGGCCTTGCAGCTCTGTCCCTGCCCTGGCTGGCCACTCAGCAGCTGCTCCTGTGTCCCTGATGAACCAGAAACAGTGGGGGTCCCAGCCCGGTCACTATGGATTCACCGAAGCAGTCAAGGCCTTCAAGGGACCAAATTGCCCTCTGTCAGGGACCCTGGGATGAGGGTGTCTCTGAGTGAGGCTGCACGTCCACCATGGTGCAGGGGGTGAGGGGATGACGGAACAACGTGACTGATGGAGGGAGTGGGGCCTGGTGGGATGAGGGTGTTTGGGGCAGTTGAGGTCCTGGGGAAGCCTGACTTTGCCTGTAGCCTCAAGGTCACGTCCACCCTGTGCTGACCTTGCGTGAACCAGCCTTGACTCTAGTCCAGAATGAGACTCTGACACAGACTCTCCCCGATAACCATGGGATGCCCATTCTGTGCCTGGGACAGTGTCTTTGCTCATTTGTCTCAGTCCACCAGAGTCCTCCCCTCACACAAGCTGACCATCGCAGGCTCAGCCACACACCAAGCACACACTCCACCCTAGAGCCTGACTTTAGAATCGGGAACTTCATGGTTGAGATCTCAGCCACGTGCTGGTTAACTTTGAACCTCTAAACCCATTTGATCACAACTGTCACCTGTGTGCCCCAGCCTCACCCCAGGTTCCAGAGCTAGTGACATGAACAACAGTATCTTGCAGAGCTTGCTAGGGCTCACTGAGTTGGCTGGGACGTTGAGCAGGATTCTGGACTTCCTGTTTCCCTGTTGCAGGGCTTGTCAGTGTCTTTGCTTAGCCAACATGTGTCTTGAAAATCTGTGAAATTCACCTGTGAGTTTCCATTCCCAGTTCCTTTCCACAAGTTCCTAGTGATGGCACCACCATGGACTTCTCACCCAATAAACTGGGCACCAGGATTTTCCTCATCCTCACTGAGAATTCAAGGAGGTTGAAAATTAAATATTAGATAAGAAACGAAGAGAGGGAGCAGGATTTCTTGTTGCCAATGAGGATATTTATTGAGGGTTTTGGGGGTGCAGGGAGAAGGGTTGGATGACTTGGGGTGGGAGGGGAGACACATGCCCTGATCCCGCAGGTCTAGGACTCCGTGGGTAGGTGAGGGTCGGACACCTAAGAACATGCTGCAGGGGCCACTGTCTTCTCCACAGTATTCCCTTCCTGTGTGACCTGGCAGCTGTAGAGGTTGTGGGACTTCCACTGTCTGGCACTAGGCTCAGGTAGCCTTGTTGCTCTGTTTGGAGGGCGTGGTGGTCTCCACACACTCGGTGATGGAGATGTCATCTACCTTCCAGGCCACTGTCACAGCTCTCGGGCAGAAGTCACTCATGAGACATTCCAGTGTGGTCTTGTCTTGGAGCTGCCTGCCTCTGGGGTCAGAGGAGATGAAGGTATCTGAGTGACCAGCTGAGGCATACAGGGGTTCTGAATAGGGAGGGGAGAGATTAGCCTCCCAGGACCGAGGTTCTAAAGGAAACCCTGACCACAGGCTGTGGCAAGTCATAGACAAAGATCAAAATCAGAATAAAATTGTCACCAACTTGGCGAGAGCAGGGAAGGAAAGGGAAGAAGACACTCATCTAAAATGGTCAACTGGATCCCTCCACAGAATACCAAATGCCGTGACACAGATTCATACAAAAACTCTTCCCTGGGGCCCCCCAACTCCCCCTCCCCATCCCCCACCTGAAGCTGATGCAGGAAGCCAGACCACTGCCCCTGGCGGGCATTTGCTCAGCAGAGTCCACACACCTGCCTGCCCTTCTGGAGCTGAGATGGGATGGTTGACCCCATGTATGCAATAACGGGATATCTGGAAATGGAGAGGCCTGAGGAAGTTGGTGTCTGGATCAGGTTTTCCATGTGACTGTGACCCAGGAATGGTAATGAGCTCTTTGGAGGGCATTTGCTTCACAAAGGAGTGAAATGACACGGAAGGGGACAGGGACTGTCTATACTTACAGGGTTGTAACCCTGATCTCTTGGTGTGACTACAGGGTAAGAGCTGGAGGCGTCCTCAGGTTTCCCCAGTGAGTGCCTTAGAGGAGGGGCAGCTTGCCCCAGAGCCAGCAGTCATGGGAAGCTCCATGATGTGACCACAACCACATCTCCAGGGGGTCTCACTTCTATCCTTCTGGTGTTGTCTTAGTTTGGGATGGGCTCACTAGGTTCTAGTATGAAATACCAGCCTCAACCTCCAGGGAGAAGTTGGAAGCAAGCCTCTGTTACCTGTTCAGGGTCTCGTCTCATTTTTGGGTATGTGTGGAGTTTCTGACTCAAAAGGGCTGTGTGAGTAGCATCCCAAGTGTGGTCACTAAATCCCACCTCCCACTTACGGGGACCAGTCTACTTAAGGTTAATGGGCAATTCCAGACACAAAGGCAGGAGAAAGATGTGCCCAGGACAGATTGTGAACAGAGAACAGAAAGCTGTCGAGATCTACTGGGTTCTTTCAGGAGAATCCTGGGGCCACCAGAAGAGGCACCCAGTGGGCCATGGTGGGTCATTTTCATCATCAATAAAACAGAACTGTGGTGGACTCAAGTGAGTCATACAGTAACATAACTTTGAGCTCACCATGAAATAATTGTTCATCTTCACAAGATAGCAGGTAACACGGTCATCATTATTAAGATGCTAAATGAAAGGAAAGATTCAACATGTCTATGCTATTTCTTACTGAAATAAGAATCGTACTCCCAGAGGAGCACAGAACATATGAGGGCACACCCTTTACAGATGCTCAGTAGAAGGAAAAGGTGGTCGAACTGAAGTGCAGTCACCTTGCATCTGTATACCATCTAATGGCACTGGATACTAAGTGCAAAGCTCAGCTAACGTCACAAATAGATGACCCCATATGGGAGCCCACTAGCCAAGCGGTCTTGCTGAAAAGTCGCACGAAGCCTTGTTAAAACTTTCTGTCCAAGAACCCATTTTCAGGAAATGCAGAAGCAGAGAGGAGTGCTTGGTTCCGGCTTGGGGAGGTAGCAGGCTGCATCCTGACCATGGGAAGGTCCTGGGACCAGCCCTCAGCTCCTGTAACTCCTGCCTTGCAAGGAAATTAAAAATCAACTAGGAAGATACCTGCAGACGGAACAGGTCTAAAAACATAGCCACCAGTCACAATTTCAAACCGTGTGGAATCCTCATAGAAATGAAATGCAAAACCACAAAATAACAACAACACAAACACAGGTCTAGTGAAAGAAGCATAGGACATTTGTGAAGTATTTGATGGGAAACGTCCTTTTTTGGATATGAAAGAATTATTAATAATTTCTATTTAGGTTTGTAAGAATGTAGTTTTGGGGGGGTCCATATGTTTAGAGACACAAATGGAATGTTTAGACTAATGGACATGATGTCTACAATTTGCTGCAAACAACTGTGTAAAAGAGGTTGCTTGATTGTGGGTGGGTCAACATGAGCTGTATTATCTCATGTTTTTAAATTTTCTTACTGTCAGTTTCCTGTAATATCTTGCAAGGCAGTAATGAGAGAGATTAGTCTTGGGACAGCACCGGGGGGCATCCAGAGGAGAGTCTGGCATCCTACCCAGCAGGGACATTGAGAAGGTGGAGAGCAATGTGGTCCTCCTTGCTGTCGGAGTCTCAGCTGTCACATCCATGAAAAGGGGCCAGACAGGGTGGTGGGAATCAGGACCCTTAAGTTTCCTTCTAACTTGTAGGTTGTGATTTGGGGCAGGGGTGGCTATGATTAGGCTCCAAGAGGAGCCCCTTCTCTGCCCCACTATGGCCCTAGAGTTCCCTGCCCTTGCAGGCTCTGTCTCCGGCCTGGCGTGACCACCCAGCAACTCTGATGAAGGTACCCGCCACATCGCTGATGTGCTGGAGGCACCAAAAAGGGGCCTGACAGCACCCAAGACTGATGAGGAGTGCTGGGAAGTGCATCTCCCAAGGCCATCTCACCCACTGTCGGGGACCCTGGGACAATTGTGTCTCTGACATCAGGCTGTAGGTGCACATGGAGGGGCTGAGTCACATGAGTGAGGGAGGGAGTAGGCCCTGGTGGGGTGGGGTCTAGGGTAGCTGAGTCTTATGAAAGCCTGACCTGCCTGTAGCCTTTAATTCACACTTACCCTGTCCTGACTTTGTGTGACCTGGCCCTGATTCTTGGGTGAATATGATTTTGACACAGCCTCCATCAGATAGCCATTGATGCCCATTCTATGCTCGAGATGGTACCTTTCTCATTCAGTCCAGGCCACCTGAGTCCTACCCTCACACAGGCTGGCCATCGTGGCTCCAGCCATAACCATAATCTAACTCTACTGTGTCCCCCAACTAATTTAGAATTTGAGACTCTTCATGGTTGAGATCGCATCCCTGTGCTCTCTTTCTGACCTGGCCAGTGTTAACCCTGAGCCTGACCCATTTGATCACAACGAATCATCTGTGTGCCTCAGCCTCGATCCATGTCCAAGCACTAGTGACGTGAATATCAGTGTCTTGAAGAGCACCCTAGGGCTAAGTTGGTTGGGACAGTGAATAGAATTCTTGACTTGCAAGGTTGCATAAAATGAACTGTTGGCCGGGCACAGTGGCTCACACCTGTAATCCCAGCACTTAGGGAGGCTGAGGTGGGTGGATCACAAGGTCAGGAGATCGAGACCATCCTGGCTAATACAGTGAAACCCCGTCTCTACTAAAGATAGAAAAATTAGCCGGGCATAGTGGTGGGCATCTGTAGTTCCAGCTACTCGGGAGGCTGAGGCAAGAGAATGGCGTGAACCTGGGAGGCGGAACTTGCAGTGAGCCGAGATCACGCCCCTGAACTCCAGCCTGGGCCACACAGCAACACTCCGTCTCAAAAAAAAAAGAAAAAAAGAACTGTTTACAACTGCAGGACTTGTTAGCATCTTTCATAGCTAATGTGCATTGTGAAAGTGAAAACTACACTGAAGGGTTCCATTTTCCAGCCTTTTCATGTCTCCCTGGTGATGGCACAATCATGGACCCCTCACCTAGTAAGTGGTCTCCTAACTGGGTATCATGGATAGGACAGGGAAGTTCAACCCTGTTCCTGCTCTGATCTTGGCCTGGGCTCAAGGGTTTTCCGTCTCTAGTCCAAAGCGGGGTCCTGGAACGCTCCTCGTTTCTCCATGATACCCTGCTCAGGGCCACCACGCTGTCCTCACTAGGTTCCACATCCTTCCCAGGTGGGCAAGAACTGCATTTCAGGGCCTGTTCTGCAGGGACAACTTTCTACTCCGGATCATGGTTCCCACTGGCACAGGGAGCTCACCTGGTTCCCTGGCAGGTTGGGTAGGGTGTGGGATGATGGGGACGTGGGATCTCACTTCAAACTGCCCGTTGTCCCTGAGCAGTGACTCTTTAACAAAGACACATGACCAGACAGACAGCACATTGGAAACTGGATTCTATGTGATCAGGTCTTTATTGAAAAGTAAAATTGAGGAGGGTGTTGGACTGGTCTGAGCTGATGCCAGGGTCACAGGTATGGCGGAGAGTTGAGGGAGGGATGACTGGGAGAGGAAGGACCCTCTGAGAAGATGACTGGGGGAGGCAGTGAGCCTCCTCCCTTGGGTGACTTTCCCACGGGTGCAGAATTCCCTCCACTCTAAATGGAGAACCCAGGAATGGCTAGGAATTATATGTCAGAATAGAAAAAATGAGATAAAACAATATTTCTCATTGTCAATGAGAATATTTATTGAGGGCTTATTGAGCGCAGGGAGAAGGGCTGGATGCCTTGGGGTGGGAGGAGAGACCCCTCCCCTGGGATCCTGCAGCACCAGGCCCCTGTGGGTGGGGTGAGGGGTGGGAACCTATGAACATTCTGCAGGGGCCACTGTCTTCTCCACGGTGCTCCCTTCGTGCGTGACCTGGCAGCTGTAGCTCTTCTTGGACTTCCACTGGTTGGACGTCAGGCTCAGGTAGCTGCTGGCCGCGTACTTGTTGTTGCTCTGTTTGGAGGGTGTGGTGGTCTCCACTCCCGTGTTGACAGGGCTGCCATCTGCCTTCCAGGCCACTTTGACGACTCCCGGGTAGAAGTCACTGATGAGACACACTAGTGTGGCCTTGTTTGCTTGAAGCTCCTCCGAGGAGGGCGGGAAGAGAGTGACCGAGGGGGCAACCGTGGGCTGACCTGCGGGGTGGATGAGGGGGAGGGGGTCAGAGTCCTGGTGTCCACCTGGTGAGTCCCTGACCTCAGCATATGGTAAGGTGTTGGGGTGCGCTTGTTCCAGTACTGTGCGTCCGAGGGTCTATGCCATGCAGAGGGGTCAGGCTGTTTTCCACCATGCCCTGATCTGCACTGGGAGCTGTTTCGCCTTAGACACCTTCTGATCACCTGTTCTGAGATCTCTCGGGGTCTTGGCCTCTCACACGGACATCTGACCCTCAGCGCCCTGACCCTGCCCTCTCCTGCCATCCTGACAGGGCCTTCTGGGTGACATCTGTCCCCTGAGCAGATAAAGAGAGCTCTGTGTCTCTCCTGCATAGCGACCTCTGAGGTTACTTTTCTGGCGTGGCTCCCCTGCTCTGTGGGAAGCTGGGACCTTTTGGTCCCACAGGCTGTTCCAGCCAAACATGTGTTCTGGAGCCTGTGTATGGGGAAAGGGCCTGCGGGGATCAGAGAGTCTGTCTGCTGTCCTGGGGTTTCTCTTATTCCACGGAGTCTTTTCTGGCATCAACCCCACGTCCCAGCTACCTGGGAATAGCAGCGGGGCTTTCCCACTGTGTACTCTGCCCCCTCTGATCCCCCTGGGCACAGGGGCTACGTCCTGAAGAGACCCAGGAGCCTGCCCTTTCCTCACATCCTCTCCTTTGGTGACCCTTTCCCTGGCTCTGGTGTCCAGAGTCTGCTTCTCCCTTCTCCCTCCTGACTGGGTTTCCTGAGTCTCAGGCTGGCTCAGGGCTCAGTCCCTGGCAGCCCCCAGACACCCAGGGCAGCCCGCCCACCTCCTACCTCACTGTGGGTCTGGATTCTGGTCCTGTGTCCCAGCCCTGTGATTCCTGAGCATCAGCCCTGAGGGCACTGGGTCTGTCTAAAGTCTCTCAGGAGGTCCCTCCCTCGGACCCCTTGTTCCTGATTTCCCAGGAGATGGAACTGAAGTAACCGAAGAGCAATGCTGCTCTGACAAGAACCCAGACTGAGGAGGCCAGAACAGAACACTTAGAGACCCAGCCTTCTCTGGCAGATGCAGAGACAGTCAGACAGACAGACAGACAGGAGACAGACAAATGGGGCTTAGGAGGTCATTCTATACAGTCCCCTCCCCCTGTGGCCAAAGGTGAAGGGGTCATAGTGACCTGCTGAGGCAGGCAGGGGTCTGACAGGGAGGGCAGAGGTCCTTGCTCAGGCCTGGGATCCAGGGAGAAAGCCTGACCACAAGTTGAGACGAGATGTAGAAACAAACAAAAACAGCAGAAATTGTCCCAAGAGTGAGGAAGGAGAGGGGAGAAGAGACTCACCTAGGACGGTCAGCCGGGTCCCTCCTCCGAAATACCCAACACTGTGACACAGGCTTATACAAAAACCCTCCCCGGGACGCCCCTATCACCAGCCCCCAGTGCAGCTGTGAAGGAGGAAGCTGGAGCACTGACCCTGGTGGCATCTGCTCATGAGTGAGTCCACATGGTCCCCACACTCAACCCACAGAGAGAAGGGGACCAGTGACATTCTGTGACCTGCAGCAGGATCCCTGGAAATCCATTCTTCTGGAGGACACTGGCATCTTAGATTTGGTTTTTGTGCCAACCATCAGTCAGGCACAGGACTGGATTTATTGGAGGGCATTAGTGTCACTAAGGAGTGAATTTCCACAGATGGGATAGGTGGGCTCTTCTCTGCAAAGTTGAACCAACCCATAGTTCAACTTTTGGTAACACCATGGGGTGGTGCAGAGGATGCCCCTCTCCTCCCACGGAGAGGCTGGTTGCCCTAGAGTGCAGTGTCCTGGGAACCTTGGTGGGTTTCAGCCCCATCTTCTGGAGTAGTTCTAGTTGGCTTGGCCTGGTCAGTGAGGCCTGGCTGTTCCCAATATGAAATGCCAGCCACAAGTGTTAGGGTAACCCTGGGAGCATCCCCTGCAGCCCTGAATCTGGCGTCATGTTAGGTGGGACAACTGGGGTGGTGGCTGCCATTGTCCTTTTCAAATGGGGGACATGAGGGAGCCTCCAGAATGTGGTCTCCAAATACCACCTCTCACTAAGGGATGGGAGATCAGTGGGGGATCCTAGGCCTCAGGGAGGAAGAACACATCAGACAAATAAGAAAGGAACATGATAAGACAGAACCCCTTATCCTCTGACTAATCAGAGGCCTGTCAGGGCCACCCAGCAGCTCTGGTGAAGGCAGGTGCCACATCCGTGATGTGCTGAAGGGGGAGACAGGGAGTCTAAGTTTGCCTGGGCACTAAGAACGCGCAGTCATCCGGGGCCTCCATAGCAGTTTGGGTAGGAAGGCTCCACCACTGTGAACAAGGGAGGGAGAAGGTCCCAGTGGGCAGGAGGGTCTGGGGGAGCTGAGTGTTCCTGGATGCCTTGACCTTGCCTGTAGTCCTCCACCCACATTCACATAGCCCTGACCTAGTCTGACCCAGCTCCAACTCTCGTCATGAATTTGACATGGCCTCCTTCAGACCTTGAGCCTGACCCTGAGCCTACAGCCATCTGATCATACAGCCGTAAAACCTTTGTTCTTAAATCTCACTTTATGTTCCATAAACTAGTTCCATGAAATACTAGCATCTTGCAGAATATTATGGGGCTTTTTCAGGTGCCAGATGGATAAATGTGACTTTAGGAAAACTAAGCTTTATCATACAAAATTATTTCCCTAGTAGAGAAGTTTTCATTGCCTCCTCTTGGATAACGTGCATTGTCAAGTCTAGGAAATGCACCTGTATGTCTCATTCTCCAAGCCTTCTCAGTGCTTCCGGTGGCAGCACAAGTATGGACTCCTTTCCTGCTAAATGGTCTCGTGTGGAATGGGGATTTTCAACTCTGTTCCTGCTGAGACCATGACATTGACTCATAGGTGCTCTTCACCCTTACTTCTGCCTCTAGCCCACGGATCTGGGCTCCTCAGAGACCCCTTCATTTTTCCTGATTTCCCTCTCAGGACTGTCCTGCATCCTGGTGCTGAACCATGGTATTTCCCAGTTTTGCAAGACCTACATCCCACCAGATGCTTGCAGAACAACATGAAGCTCTGGATCATGGATCCCCCTGACACAGAGAGCTCCCTGGAGTCACTGGCTCGGTGTACAGGTTCAGGGATGCCATGTCAGGGACCTGGCGTCTGACAAAGAGCAGACATATCCCCTGTCCCAGACCAGCAACTCTTCAGCCCAGAGACCTGAGCAGACACAGAAGGCATGTGAGCAGTGCCGTGTGATGCGTGGTTAGGTCTCTGCCGAAAGACAGAATCTAGGAGAGTGTGACACCCCCCTGGTCCCAGCCAGGCAAGGTTGGTGGCTCAGGGGTACAGTGGAGAGCTGAGGAAGGGGTGTCTGGGTGAGGAAGGCCCCACCTGCAGAGATACCCAGGGGACTGAGAATCCCTTCACCTGGGAAACTTTCGCACTGGGCTCAGAATTCTTTCCATCCCAAGCTTAGAACCCGGGGAAGGCTAGGAATTATACGTGAGAAAAGAAAAAATGAGATAAAACAAGATTTCTGATTGTCAATGAGAATATTTATTGAGGGTTTATTGAGCGCAGGGAGAAGGGCTGGATGCCTTTGGGTGGGAGGAGAGACCCCTCTCCTGGGATCCTGCAGCTCCAGGCCCCCATGGGTGGGGTGAGGGGTGGGAACCTATGAACATTCTGCAGGGGCCACTGTCTTCTCCACGGTGCTCCCTTCGTGCGTGACCTGGCAGCTGTAGCTCTTCTTGGACTTCCACTGGTCAGGCGTCAGGCTCAGGTAGCTGCTGGCCGCATACTTGTTGTTGCTCTGTTTGGAGGGTGTGGTGGTCTCCACTCCCGTGTTGACAGGGCTGTCACCTGCCTTCCAGGCCACTTTGACGACTCCCGGGTAGAAGTCACTGATGAGACACACTAGTGTGGCTTTGTTGGCTTGAAGCTCCTCCGAGGAGGGCGGGAAGAGAGTGACCGAGGGGGCAACCGTGGCTGACCTGCGGGGTGGATGAGGGGGAGGGGGTCAGAGTCCCGGTGTCCACATGGTGAGTCCCTGACCTCAGCATATGGTAAGGTGTTGGGGTGCGCTTGTTCCAGTACTGTGCGTCCGAGGGTCTATGCCATGCAGAGGGGTCAGGCTGTTTTCCACCATGCCCTGATCTGCACTGGGAGCTGTTTCACCTTAGACACCTTCTGATCACCTGTCCTGAGATCTCTCGGGGTCTTGGCCTCCCACACGGACATCTGACCCTCAGCGCCCTGACCCTGCCCTCTCCTGCCATCCTGACAGGGCCTTCTGGGTGACATCTGTCCCCTGAGCAGATAAAGAGAGCTCTGTGTCTCCTGCACGGCAACTCTGAGGTTACTTTTCTGGCATTGCTCCCCTGCTCTGTGGGATGCTGGGACCTTTTGGTCCCTCAGGCTGTTCCTGCCAAACATGTGTTCTGGAGCCTTTGTGTGGGGCAAGGGCCTGCGGGGATCAGAGAGTGTGTCTGCTGTCCTGGGGTTTTTCTTATTCCACGGGGTCTTTTCTGGCATCCACCCCACGTCCCGGCTACCTGGTCATAGCAGCAGGGCTTTCCCCTCTGATCCCCCTGGGCACAGGGGCTATGTCCTGAAGAGACCTAGGAGCCTGCCCTTTCGTCACATCCTCTCCTTTGGAGACCCTTTCCCTGGCTTTCTGGTGTCCAGAGTCTGCTTCTCCCTTCTCCCTTCTGAGTGGGTTTCCTGAGTCTCAGGCTGGCTCAGGGCTCAGTCCCTGGCAGCCCCCAGACATCCAGGGCAGGCCGCCCACCTCCACCTCCTGCCTCACTCTAGGTCTGGATTCTGGTCCTGGGTCCCAGCCCTTTGATTCCTGAGCATCAGCCCCGAGGACACTGGGTCCGTCTAAAGTCTCCCAGGAGGTCCCTCCCTCGGACCCCTTGTTCCTGATTTCCCAGGAGATGGAACTGAAGTAACCGAAGAGCAATGCTGCTCTGACAAGAACCCAGACTGAGGAGGCCAGAACAGAAGAACACTTAGAGACCCAGCCTTCCTCTGGCAGATGCAGAGACAGTCAGACAGACAGACAGAGAGGAGACAGACAAATGGGGCTTAGGAGGTCATTCTGTACAGTCCCCTCCCCCTGCGGTCAGAGGTGAAGGGGTCATAGTGACCTGCTGAGGCAGGCAGGGGTCTGACAGGGAGGGCAGAGGTCCTTGCTCAGGCCTGGGATCCAGGGAGAAAGCCTGACCACAAGTTGACAAGACGCAGAAACAAACAAAAACAGCAGAAATTGTCCCAAGAGTGAGGAAGGAGAGGGGAGAAGAGACTCACCTAGGACGGTCAGCCGGGTCCCTCCTCCAAAATATGCAACACTGTGACACAGGCTCATACAAAAACCCTCCCTGGGACGCCCCTACCCCCAGCCCCCAGTGCAGCTGTGAAGGAGGAAGCTGGAGCCACTGACCCTGGTGGCATCTGCTCATGAGTGAGTCCACACGGCCCCTACACTCAACCCACAGAGAGAAGGGGACCAGTGACATCCTGTGACCTGCAGCAGGATCCCAGGAAATACATGCTTCTGGAGGACATTGGGATCTTGGATTTGGTTTTTGTTCCAACCATCAGTCAGGCCCAGGATTGAATTTATTGGAGGGCATTAGTGTCACTAAGGAGTGAATTTCCACAGATGGGATAGGTGGGCTCTTCTCTGCAAAGTTGAACCAACCCATAGTTCAACCTTTGGTAACACCATGGGGTGGTGCAGAGGGTGCCCCTCTCCTCCACGGAGAGGCTGGTTGCCCTAGAGTGCAGTGTCCTGGGAACCTTGGTGGGTTTCAGCCCCATCTTCTGGAGTAGTTCTAGTTGGCTTGGCCTGGTCAGTGAGGCCTGGCTGGTCCCAGTATGAAATGCCAGCCACAAGTGTTAGGGTAACCCTGGAAGTATCCCCTGCAGCCCTGAATCTGGCGTCATATTGGGTGGGACAACTGGGGTGGTGGCTGCCATTGTCCTTTTCAAATGGGGGACGTGAGGGAGCCTCCAGAATGTGGTCTCCAAATACCACCTCTCACTAAGGGATGGGAGATCAGTGGGGGATCCTAGGCCTCAGGGAGGAAGAACACATCAGACAAATAAGAAAGGGACATGATGAGACAGAACTTCTTATCCTCTGACTAATCAGGAGCCCTTTGTGAGGAAGTCTGATGCTACTTGGGGAGACCTCCCCTGGGAAAATATTCGTCATTGGTGGTCACCTGTCATCATGAATTAAATATAATGACAGTGGCTTCAAAAATATTAGATAGCTTGAATCCTATAATTCACCATGAGAGAAGACATGAACTGTTCACCCTGGAAGGAAGGCTGGGTCCTGGATCATCTGTGTGCAAAGTGGCTCCTTCCTAGAGCATGAAGCTCACTCCTGGGTCAACAGAGCCCAACTGTAGACCCCTGACTTCACAGACACTCTGCAGCACTCATGAGAAGGAGGTGAACTGAAGCCTCAACCCTCTGCCTTCCTTCCCATCTGAGGGATGTAGCTATTGACCATCCTGTGCACCTTATATTACTATAAGAGTGGCAATGTGACATGGATGACTTTGCTGGCAGCAGCCCCATGTCCTTGGAAGCCATTTGCAATGTCCAATCTAAATCAAGTTAATCCCCTTCATGCTAGAATCATTTTCCAGGAAAAGAAAAGCTGAGGGAAGCTCTAGGTTCCTGCTCCAGGAGGCATGGCTGTATTCCAACCAGGGGAAGGTGTCCAGACAGCTGTCAGCTCCTGCAGCTCCTTCCTTGCCGGGAGGCTCTAGAGCAATTGAGGAGATATTCACCAGTGACCACCGGCCTGACGGCACATGCACCCATTACCATTTGATGCCATATTGCTCCTCATATGAGCAACAGCACCAACATGTAAGTCAGTGCACTTGTGGTGTTTGTGATGCATTTGAGGAGACCCTGCTTAATTCTCCGTATTAGGGAAATAGGGATAATTTCTATTTAGGTTTGGTAATGATATTACAGTTATTTTAAGGTCCATATCCTTCCAGCACAGTAATGGAGTACTTACAGGTGAACAGATCTGATGTCTGGTATTTCTTTCTAAATACTGTGTAAGGGAGAATTTATTTTGCTGTGGGTGGGTCGGCATCATCTGTGAATTGCTTATTTTGAGTGCTGGGTGATGAGAACATGGGACATTGTTATTTTTCTGTCTCCTTATTTGTATGTTCAAAGTTCTTCATAATATACACTTACAATGCAGGTCAGTCTTTGGACAGCTGCTGGGTGTGAAGTAGACCGTGGCTTTGTACCCAGCAGAGCTGTGGATCTGGCCCTCCTTGGGTGGTCTCAGTTTTCTCATTCGTGAAATGGGCTTAGAGAAGGACTGTGGCCACTGGAACCCTTCAGTCTTCTTCTAATTCAGAGGCTGGGATTTGGAGGAGAGGCGGCTGTGATGAAACACCCAGGGGCCCTTTCTGTGCCTCGTTGTGACTGCAGAGTTTCCTGTCTTTGCAGGCTGTGTCCCTGGCCTGTCAGGGCCACCCAGCAGCTCTGGTGAAGGCAGGTGCCACATCCGTGATGTGCTGAAGGGGGAGACAGGGAGTCTAAGTTTGCCTGGGCACTAAGAACGCGCAGTCATCCGGGGCCTCCATAGCAGTTTGGGTAGGAAGGCTCCACCACTGTGAACAAGGGAGGGAGAAGGTCCCAGTGGGCAGGAGGGTCTGGGGGAGCTGAGTGTTCCTGGATGCCTTGACCTTGCCTGTAGTCCTCCACCCACATTCACATAGCCCTGACCTAGTCTGACCCAGCTCCAACTCTCGTCATGAATTTGACATGGCCTCCTTCAGACCTTGAGCCTGACCCTGAGCCTACAGCCATCTGATCATACAGCCGTAAAACCTTTGTTCTTAAATCTCACTTTATGTTCCATAAACTAGTTCCATGAAATACTAGCATCTTGCAGAATATTATGGGGCTTTTTCAGGTGCCAGATGGATAAATGTGACTTTAGGAAAGCTAAGCTTTATCATACAAAATTATTTCCCTAGTAGAGAAGTTTTCATTGCCTCCTCTTGGATAACGTGCATTGTCAAGTCTAGGAAATGCACCTGTATGTCTCATTCTCCAAGCCTTCTCAGTGCTTCCGGTGGCAGCACAAGTATGGACTCCTTTCCTGCTAAATGGTCTCGTGTGGAATGGGGATTTTCAACTCTGTTCCTGCTGAGACCATGACATTGACTCATAGGTGCTCTTCACCCTTACTTCTGCCTCTAGCCCACGGATCTGGGCTCCTCAGAGACCCCTTCATTTTTCCTGATTTCCCTCTCAGGACTGTCCTGCATCCTGGTGCTGAACCATGGTATTTCCCAGTTTTGCAAGACCTACATCCCACCAGATGCTTGCAGAACAACATGAAGCTCTGGATCATGGATCCCCCTGACACAGAGAGCTCCCTGGAGTCACTGGCTCGGTGTACAGGTTCAGGGATGCCATGTCAGGGACCTGGCGTCTGACAAAGAGCAGACATATCCCCTGTCCCAGACCAGCAACTCTTCAGCCCAGAGACCTGAGCAGACACAGAAGGCATGTGAGCAGAGCCGTGTGATGCGTGGTTAGGTCTCTGCCGAAAGACAGAATCTAGGAGAGTGTGACACCCCCCTGGTCCCAGCCAGGCAAGGTTGGTGGCTCAGGGGTACAGTGGAGAGCTGAGGAAGGGGTGTCTGGGTGAGGAAGGCCCCACCTGCAGAGATACCCAGGGGACTGAGAATCCCTTCACCTGGGAAACTTTCGCACTGGGCTCAGAATTCTTTCCATCCCAAGCTTAGAACCCGGGAAGGCTAGGAATTATACGTGAGAAAAGAAAAAATGAGATAAAACAAGATTTCTGATTGTCAATGAGAATATTTATTGAGGGTTTATTGAGCGCAGGGAGAAGGGCTGGATGCCTTTGGGTGGGAGGAGAGACCCCTCTCCTGGGATCCTGCAGCTCCAGGCCCCCATGGGTGGGGTGAGGGGTGGGAACCTATGAACATTCTGCAGGGGCCACTGTCTTCTCCACAGTGCTCCCTTCGTGCGTGACCTGGCAGCTGTAGCTCTTCTTGGACTTCCACTGGTCAGGCGTCAGGCTCAGGTAGCTGCTGGCCGCATACTTGTTGTTGCTCTGTTTGGAGGGTGTGGTGGTCTCCACTCCCGTGTTGACAGGGCTGTCACCTGCCTTCCAGGCCACTTTGACCACTCCCGGGTAGAAGTCACTGATGAGACACACTAGTGTGGCTTTGTTGGCTTGAAGCTCCTCCGAGGAGGGCGGGAAGAGAGTGACCGAGGGGGCAACCGTGGGCTGACCTGCGGGGTGGATGAGGGGGAGGGGGTCAGAGTCCCGGTGTCCACCTGGTGAGTCCCTGACCTCAGCATGTGGTAAGGTGTTGGGGTGCGCTTGTTCCAGTACTGTGCGTCCGAGGGTCTATGCCATGCAGAGGGGTCAGGCTGTTTTCCACCATGCCCTGATCTGCACTGGGAGCTGTTTCACCTTAGACACCTTCTGATCACCTGTCCTGAGATCTCTCGGGGTCTTGGCCTCCCACACGGACATCTGACCCTCAGCGCCCTGACCCTGCCCTCTCCTGCCATCCTGACAGGGCCTTCTGGGTGACATCTGTCCCCTGAGCAGATAAAGAGAGCTCTGTGTCTCCTGCACGGCGACCTCTGAGGTTACTTTTCTGGCATAGCTCCCCTGCTCTGTGGGATGCTGGGGCGTTTTGGTCCCACAGGCTGTTCCAGCCAAACATGTGTTCTGGAGCCTTTGTGTGGGGCAAGGGCCTGCGGGGATCAGAGAGTGTGTCTGCTGTCCTGGGGTTTTTCTTATTCCACGGGGTCTTTTCTGGCATGCACCCCATGTCCCGGCTACCTGGTCATAGCAGCGGGGCTTTCCCCCTCTGATCCCCCTGGGCACAGGGGCTGTGTCCTGAAGAGACCCAGGAGCCTGCCCTTTGCTTACATCCTCTCCTGTGGAGACCCTTTCCCTGGCTCTGGTGTCCAGAGTCTGCTTCTTCCTTCTCCCTCCTGAGTGGGTTTCCTGAGTCTCAGGCTGGCTCAGGGCTCAGTCCCTGCAGCCCCCAGACATCCAGGGCAGCCCGTCCACCTCCTACCTCACTCTGAGTCTGGACTCTGCCTGTGATTCCTGAGCATCAGCCCCGAGGACACTGGGTCCGTCTAAAGTCTCCCAGGAGGTCCCTCCGTCAGACCCCTTGTTCCTGATTTCCCAGGAGATGGAACCAAAGTAACCCAAGAGTAACACTGCTCTGACAAGAACCCAGACTGCGGAGGCCAGAACAGAAGAACGCTTAGAGACCCAGCCTTCTCTGGCAGATGCAGAGACAGACAGACAGACAGACAAACAGAGGAGACAGACAAATGGGGCTTAGGAGGTCGTTCTATACAGTCCCCTCCCCCTGCGGTCAGACGTGAAGGGGTCATAGTGACCTGCTGAGGCAGGCAGGGGTCTGACAGGGAAGGCAGAGGTTCTTGCTCAGGCCTGGGATCCAGGCAGAAAGCCTGACCACAAGTTGAAACAAAATGTAGAAACAAACAAAAACAGCAGAAATTGTCCCAAGAGTGGGGAAGGAGAAGGGAGAAGAGACTCACCTAGGACGGTCAGCCGGGTCCCTCCGCCGAATACCCAACACTGTGACACAGGCTCATACAAAAACCCTCCCTGGGACACCCGTACCCCCAGCCCCCAGTGCAGCTGTGAAGGAGGAAGCTGGAGCCACTGACCCTGGTGGCATCTGCTCATGAGTGAGTCCACATGGTCCCCACACTCAACCCACAGAGAGAAGGGGACCGGTGACATTCTGTGACGTGCAGCAGGATCCCTGGAAATCCATTCTTCTGGAGGACACTGGCATCTTTGATTTGGTTTTTGTGCCAACCATCAGTCAGGCACAGGATTGGATTTATTGGAGGGCATTAGTGTCGCTTAGGAGTGAATTTCCACAGATGGGATAGGTGGGCTCTTCTCTGCAAAGTTGAACCAACTCATAGTTCAACTTTTGGTAACACCATGGGGTGGTGCAGAGGGCGCCCCTCTCCTCCCACGGAGAGGCGGTTGCCCTAGAGTGCAGTGTCCTGGGAACCTTGGTGGGTTTCAGCCCCATCTTCTGGAGTAGTTCTAGTTGGCTTGGCCTGGTCAGTGAGGCCTGGCTGTTCCCAATATGAAATGCCAGCCACAAGTGTTAGGGTAACCCTGGGAGCATCCCCTGCAGCCCTGAATCTGGCGTCATGTTAGGTGGGACAGCTGGGGTGGTGGCTGCCATTGTCTTTTTCAAATGGGGGATGTGAGGGAGCCTCCAGAATGTGGTCTCCAAATACCACCTCTCACTAAGGGATGGGAGAGCAGTGGGGGATCCTAGGCCTCAGGGAGGAAGAACACATCAGACAAATAAGAAAGGGACATGATAAGACAGAACCTCTTATCCTCTGACTAATCAGGAGCCATTTAATCCCCTGGGGCCATGTGAGGAAGTCTGATGCCACTTGTGGAGACTCCCCCTGCGAAAATATTCATCATTGGTGGTCACCTGTTATCATCAAATATAATGATAGTGGCTTCAAAAACATTTGATGACTCGAATCCTAGAGTTCACCATGAGAGAAGACAGGAATTATTCACCCTGGAAGGATCACTGGGTCCTGAATCATCTGTGTGCAAAGTGGCTCCTTCCTAGAGCATGAAGCTCACTCCTGGGTGAACAGAGCCCAGCTGTAGACCCCTGACTTCACAGACACTCTGCAGCACTCATGAGAAGGAGGTGAACTGAAGCCTCAACCCTCTGCCTTCCTTCCCATCTGAGGGATGTAGCTATTGACCATCCTGTGCACCTTACATTACTACAAGAGTGGCAATGTGACATGGGTGACTTTGCTGGCAGCAGCCCCATGTCCTTGGAAGCTATTTTGCAATGTCTATTCTGAATCCAGTTATGTCCCTCCAAGTTCTAACCATTTTGCAGAAACAAAAGAAAACAAAAACAGAAGTAGATGATAGCCCTGGGTTCTTGTTCTGTGAGGTGTGGCTTTATTCCAACCAGGTGAAATTCCCCAGACAGCTCTGAGTTCCTGCGGCTCCTGCCTTTCCAGGAAGCACTAGAGTAATTTAGGAGATATTCACCAGTGACAACCAGCCGAACAGCAAGCACATGCACCCATCACCAGTTCATGCCATATTGAATTTCTTAGTATTAGGAAATTAGTGATAATTTCTATTTAGGTTTGGTAATAATATTGTAGTTATTTTTAAGCCCATATCTTTCCAGCATAGAAATGGGATATTTACAACTGAAAAGATGTGATATCTGGTATTTGTTACGAAGTATTGTGTAATGTGGGGGTTATTCTGCCTTGTGTAGGTCAGTAATGTCTGTGAATTGCTTATTTGGGGGACTGGGTGATGGGAACTTGGGGGCATCATTGTTCCTGTGTCTCCTTATGTATGTGTTCAAAGTTTTCCATAATGGAAACTTACAACACAGTGAAAGGAGGTCAGGCAGCTGCTGGGGATGGCATTGTACCCAACAGGGCTATGGATCTGGCCCTTGGTGGTCTCAGTTTTCCCCTCCATGAAATGGGCTCAGACAGGTGCTGTGGTAACTGGAACCCTCAAGTGTTGTTCTAATGAGAGGCTGGAATTTGGATTAGGTGTGGCTGTGATCAAGCTGTAAGGGGCCCTTTCTTTGCCTCATTGTGACTGCAGAGCTTCCGGTCTTTGCAGGCTCTGTCCCTGGCCTGTCAGGACTACCCAGCAGCTCTGATGAAGGCAGCTGCCACATCCCTGATGTGCTGGAGGCAGAGACAAGGGGTCTGAGAGTACCCAGGCACTGAGGACTCACCAAGACAGCTGGGGTCTCCACACCCAGGAGGCCAACATCATCTGCTGCCAGACACTGGGATGAGTGTCTCTGAGATGAGGCAGCAGGTGTACATGGGATTGGGTGGGGAGGCTGCACCGTCACGAGCTAGGAAGGGAGAGGGTGCTCTGCGGGCAGGAGGGTTCGTGGGATCTGACTCCTAATGGAGGCCAGGCCTTGCCTGGAGCTGTCAGCCCACATTCACTCAGCTTTTGTCCAGCCTGACACAGCCCTGAAACTCATCCTGAATTCAACTCTGATATAGCCTCCCCCAGGCAATCAATAGATGCGGAGTTTGAGCTTAGATTGGTGACTTTTCTCATGTTCCCAATTTCCCCACATCCTCCTGCTCCTGCAGGCTGACCGTCATCAAGATCCATCCACAAACCAGTCAGAAACTAACTCTACGTGGGCCTGACTTAGTAATTCACACTCTTCATGCTTGACGTCCAGCCCCACTCTAGTGTTAACCTTGAGCCTGATCCCCAGTCCACAGCCATGTGATCATACACCTGTAATATCTTGTGCATCAACCTCACCCCATATTCCCCAAACTAGTTCCAGGAAACACTGGTATCTTTCAGAGTATTTTGGGTCTTCTAATGGTGGAGAAGGAGATCATCATGCTTTTGGATATGCTATGGTTCATCATATTAAACTGGTTCCCTAGTTCAGGATTTGTCAGTGTGTTTCCTCAGCCAGTGTGCCTTGTGGAAGCCTTACAAAGACACCTGCATGATTCCTTTCCCAATGTTTTTACAAGTTCCCAATGGCGGCACAGTTATTTACCACTCACCCAGTAAACACTCTCCTGACTGGTTCCTCGTATGCAATGGGGAATTTCAGCTTCTGTTCCTGCTGAGACCGTGGTCTTGAGTCAAGGGTGTCCTTTTTCCATTATTGCTGCCTCTAACCCACATCTGGTCTCTGGGGACCCCCTTTGTTTCTCCTGAATCTCCCCACAGGGCCCCAGCATACCTCCCACTGGGCCCCTGTTCCTTCCTAGTTGGGCAAAGACTGCAGGATAGTTCTCTGGATTGCGGTTCCCACTGGCACAGGGAGCTCACCCGGTTCCCTGGCAGGTTGGGTGGGGTGTGGGATGACGGGGACATGGGATCTCACCTGGAACTGCCCCCTGTGTCCCTAAGCGGTGACCCTTCAGCCCAGACATATGACCAGACACATATGGCACATTATAAAGGCTGGGTTTCACATGATCAGGTCTTTGTTGAGAAGTAAAATTGAGGAGGGTGTGGGACTGGTGTGAACTGATGCCAGGCTGCTGGCTCAGGGGTACAGTAGAGAGTTGGGGGAGGGGTGACTGGGAGGGGAAGGACCCTCTGGGGAGATGGGGAGGCTGTGAGCCTCCTCCCCTTGGGTGACTTTGACACTGGGTGCAGAATTCCCTGTACCCCACACTGAGATGCCCGGGGAGGCTAGGAATTTAAGAAAAAAATAAGATTAAACAAGATTTCTGACTGTCAATGAGAATATTTATTGAGGGTTTCATGAGTGCAGGGAAAAGGGCTGGATGCCTTTGGGTGGGAGGAGAGACCCCTCTCCTGGGATCCTGCAGCTCCAGGCCCCCATGGGTGGGGTGAGGGGTGGGAACCTATGAACATTCTGCAGGGGCCACTGTCTTCTCCACGGTGCTCCCTTCGTGCGTGACCTGGCAGCTGTAGCTCTTCTTGGACTTCCACTGGTCAGGCGTCAGGCTCAGGTAGCTGCTGGCCGCATACTTGTTGTTGCTCTGTTTGGAGGGTGTGGTGGTCTCCACTCCCGTGTTGACAGGGCTGTCACCTGCCTTCCAGGCCACTTTGACGACTCCCGGGTAGAAGTCACTGATGAGACACACTAGTGTGGCCTTGTTGGCTTGGAGCTCCTCAGAGGAGGGCGGGAACAGAGTGACTGAGGGGGAAGCCTTGGGCTGACCTGTGTGGACAGAGAAGGGGGTGAGAGAGGGCAGACAGAACACCGGGGTGTTGTGGAACCCCTCTGTCTGTCTAAAGTCTCTGGGAGGGTTCACAGTGGGGCCGTCCAGTCCACTCGGGGTTCTCTGTTTCTCTCCTTTCCCTGTCCTTTCCACTCATGCCCTGTGGAGGGCAGACAGCTCTGTACCTTCCTAGGAGCCCTCCCAAGTCACCTTTCCCAGGTGTCCTGGTCCAGCCCCTCTCCTCTACAGCGTCGATTTCCCCATATACCCAGGGCAGGCTGTGTTCCTTCTTTGATCTCTGGAGTTTGAATTCAGAATGTGGCCTTGACCCCTCGATCCCTCATTTCCACCCCTAGATACCCCCTCCACCACCCACTTTATTCTTCCGGGACCTAGAGCCTCATCTGTGAACTGTGGGTCCCCTGCTCAGCCCGTAGAGCTGTCCTGGCAGGCAGTGTGTGGGGAGGCCCAAGCCTGCTTTGAACTAGAGCTTTCTATCCCTCACATGCACCAGGCTCTGCCCCCGCCCAGCCCACTTGGCTCTCCTGGCAAGGAGTGGGCTCCATCTAGACAAGCCTTGGGGCTCCTCTGAGGCTTTGAGATGTCTCCTGTGTCCACGAGCCTGACTACAGAACCCTTCACCTCAGCTGGTCTTGTGGTTGCCCCCCCAGACTATGAGACTCCGCAGCCCCCTGGTCCACCCCAGCAGCCTCTGATGACCCCAACCTTCATGTGGTAGCCATGGAGTTCTCTGCACCCCTCATTTGCTCCCCTGTGGTCCTCTGAATCTAACATGCCCTTCGAGGCAAGCAGGAGTCCGATCCATGAACAGAGAAACACCGAGCCCCAGAGGTGACGGGGCTCCAGGGATAGACACATCTCTGCTGTAAGACACCCTCTCCTTTCTGGTGACTGTCCTGGGAGGGTTGAATTCTGGCACCTCCCCCAGTCTCACCCATCCTTCTGTGTCCCCATGTCCTCATGACCCAGCATAGGCCACAGAGCTGCAGCCTAGACCCAGAGCCCTCCCTGTGCCCTCCACTCGTCTCCCCTTCGGGTGACTTCTGTGTCACCAGGCCCCCATGTGGCCCTCCTAGACTGGATGGGCATCGAGTCCTCACTGTAGACCCTCAGCTGTTCTTGGGGCTACTCCCCTAGACTATGAGACTCAGCAGCCCCCAGGCCCACCCCAGCAGCCTCTGGCCTTGACCCCAGGGGTCACTGGGCAATGTCCCTAAGGCCACTACAGGGCCCCTCATCAGAGCCAGCCTCTGTCTCTCACTCAGACATCTGCCCTGGAAGAGAGGAGGAGCCCTGACCCTGCCCAATCCCAGCTCAGGCCCCGGGACCAGGCTGCATCCAGCTGTTGGAACCTCAAGGCGGCTGTTCCCACTGTGAGGGCCCTTCCTGCCGGTTACCCCAAGACTAACGCGCCTCCTCCATGCCCCATGGAGAAAGGTAGGGGTCAGTGCTTAAGGCTTGGAGGACAGATGGGAGGAAGCCCCAGAGAGAGAAAACAGATTTTCCAGGGACAGCAGCGGGTGAGACAGTCTGGGAAAGGTTGAGAGCCACTTACCTAGGACGGTGAGCTGGGTCCCACCACCGAAGATGTAACACAGTGACTGAGGCTCAGACCAAAACCTCCAGGGCCAGCACCTGGGCTCTGCTCCCTAGGGGCTGGGCTAGAGTGGGAGCCTGCTGGGCATGACGGGCAGAGGGTTGCAGGAGGCGGGGCTGGGACCTAGGCATGAAGCAGGGGGGTGGCCAGTCCCCCAGATGTTTCCCCATGCCTGTCCCCTATCCAAGGCAAGTGCCACCCACAGCCTTGGAGTCACCCCAGTGTGTGTCCTTCCTCTCTGAGGCTGTCAGTGCTGATGACAACACTGGGACCAGTAGGTCCCAGCAACTCCCTGAGTGACACATCCCCTCCTGTGCAGTGTGGCAGAGGAGTGCTGAGTTGGCTTCGACCCATGCAACTTCGTCTGGCCTCATTTAAAGGGCCTCTGAGTCCCCCACATAAGTGTCCCCAGTCAAGCCTGGCTGGCTTTCTCCCTAGATTGAGAACACTGAGTCATTCCTTACTTAAGTGCAGAGTCCTCTGCTTTCCACCCATGGAAACGCAGTTCAGTCCCACTTTGTGCATGAAGCTTTTTCTGATCTCTCAGATCATTCTTTCCATCTACCCATCCATCCAATTGTCCATCCAGCTGTTCATCTATTCATCTGTTTGTCCATTCATCTATCATCCATCCATCCATGCATCTGTCCACTCATTCATCCAACAACAGCTCCCAAGCATCCATCTGTGTCAGGTACTGTTTTTATGCTGGGACATGGCAGGGTTGCTTGGCTCTCAGCCTCATCTCTCCCTCAAATCTCTCTGGTTAAGGCCAACAGTCCTTTGTCCCAGGTTCTTCCCCAGTCCCCTTCAGCCTCTGCAAGAAGTTCTTCTTTCTAGTCACTCTCCCCTCCTTGGTGTCTGAGACTGCCCCCTCTCCTCCTCGTTGGCTTCCTTTTCTCTCAGGCCCATGCCCAACTGCTGACTCCCAGATCCCCATCCTGGGTTCTGCTCTCTGTATTCTCCTAATTTTCTCTGCATCTGACCCTCATTGTGCACACTCACAACTTTCCAGGGGTCTTAGATCCCTATTTCCAGCCCTTACCTCTCTTTTTGGCTCCAGATTCACATATATTCTGCCTTCTCAACTTAACGTCTGCTTGGATGCCCTGTAGACACCTCCAACTCAATAGATCCCAACTAAACTTATTTCCATGTAACGTTGCTCCTCCACAGAGTCCTCACTTCAGCAAGTTACTCTTCCAGCCAGAGGCATCCGGGGACATCACAGAATGCCTTCTCCTCATTGTATTGCGCTCTGTCCTAGGCATCCTAGCATGACACAAGATACCATTAACATCCCCCAGAGAAAAAGAAAAACACCCAGGTCACACACTAAGAGTTCATGATGGCAAGAATCCTCAGACTCTTCCAAATCTGATTTTATTTCCCAAGGGAATTTATTTACATTGCAAGATAGCCATTGTGATGGGGCCAACAATTTTCATCTCAGCAGCAGCTTGTATTTAATACATTTGTATTTAAGACGTGTGCAGAAGATTTTTGAAACAATTTCATATAATAGTAATATGAATTCAACACTTGTTTCTATATAGAAAGCAAACATTTCGCATTTGATTAAGTTACTGAAGAAAACTTTCTTAATGAAGAATATCTCCTCAAATTTACTGCAACCTTCATATTTAAAGGCAAAACATTTGAAGAGTCAGAAACAAGGCAAGGTTGTCTATTCTCACTTTTATTATTCAACATATTCCATAGATTCTAGCCAATGAAATGGCATAAAGGGGGGAGAGGAGGATGTATAAATATTAGGGAAAAAGAGAGAAAATTGTTTTTGGCAAATGGTGTGATAGTTGACTAAACACACACACACACACACACAGAATCAGCTGAAGAACTGCTGGAATTAATACAAGAGTTAAAGTGGCTGGATACAAGAGTAACATACAGAAGTTAACAGGGTTCCTTGCTATAGAAACAGTAATCATTTAGGATATTGGGAAAAAATTGTAACTTCAATAAAATTATATTTACAAACGCTTTATGAATAAAAAGCAAAGTGTGCAAGATTTGCATGAATAAAATATTAAACCACTTCTCTGAGTGAATGGAGAGTACGTCATGTCTCTGGACAAAAACACCACTGAGCATTATAAATATAGCAGTTCTCAAATTAATCCCATATTCTGTGATATTACAAACATAACACCAAAAGAATGATTTTTGAAAATTAGGAAACCGATTCTGCAATCTGACTCTTAAGAATGACGGGTAATAGACATGACTATTTTGAGAAAAAGTGACAATAACAGGTCCTTTCCCTACCAGATACCGAACGTACTATAAAGCTAAAATAACCAAAACAGGTTGGGTGCGGGAATAGATGAATAAACCAAGAGAACCACAGAAAGAATGTAATAAATCAGTAATGTAGTAGTTGAGTAAAGCTGCATTTATATTCAACACAGGTGTGATGACTGGCTTTCCTATTTGGAAGATAAGGTTTTATTCCTACATCCACAAAAATAAACTCCAGGTGAAGTAAAGAAAAAAAAAAACAATAAAACACTAATACACCAAAAGTACCACAATAAGATAGAAAAATGACTTTATAATATTGAGATAAAGACAACTTCCTACAGATGGCCGAGGTCACAGAAACCATAAAGAAAAGGTTAAACCAGTTTGACACATAAAAATTTACAACAGTTTTATGGTGGGAGACCCCATAAACAAAAGACCCGTAAAACAGACCAGGGAAAATTATTTACAATACATATATTAAACAAGTGGCTAAAATCCCAAATATATCCCAATATATTATAGATATATAAAAAGATGAAAACAGCTGAATGGAAAAGCGGGCAACATAGTGACCATAGAGGAAATAAAACCAATAAATAAAAATGTCAAAAATAAATTTCACCAGCAATAAAATACACAATAAAACAATAAACACATTCAATTTTGCATTATTGGCAAGAATGTAGGAGAGAAGGCACTACCACTCACCAGAGTGAATGGACACAGACTTTTGGAAGCACCACCTATAACATTTCAAAAGTACATTCTCTCTGATCCAGCAATTCCACTTTTAGGCATCTATCCTGGGGAGATATATAAGTGAACTTTGCACACACGCACACATGAATTTCCACTGCAGCATCATTTGTCATTTAGATTTTTTAGTGGAAATAAATCTTGGCTCATCTAAACTTTGCTTATAAATCCATATGGACTGATACAGAAAGTGTCAATAATAGATTAAAAGTTGGTAATATGTAAAATATGGCTCTATTTTTGCAAAATAAAATCCCAACACCAACTCTGTGTGTGTGTGTGTGTGTGTGTGTGTGTGTGTGTATGTATGTGTGTGTATTTTCAGGGACACATACAACACAGGAAAAGTTCTGGAAGCATATTGACCAACCTGACAGTGGCTATCTCGGGAAGAGGTAGGAGATGGTAAGAAGAAGCACTGTTTTTACTATATATACTTCTCTGCTTAATCTTTTATTTTTTTTGGCAAGGAAAAAGAGTAATGTACAAAAGTGATTACATTTTGTAATGTACTCATTGCAAAAAGAGTAATGTACATGAGTACATTACTCTTGTATTAAAAATTGTATTAGAAGAAATGTCTTTTTGTGAACATCACAAAACCAGAAAATTATAAAGCCACAATTAAAATTAGGGGAAATCTCACTAGCCAACCAGACACACCATTGACATTTTTCTATATTTTCGGACAGGTTTTTGAAAATGCATATATACTTTAAAAACACAGCTGGGCCAGGTGCAGTGGCTCACACCTGTAATTCCAGCACAGGGGAAGTTGAGGTGGAAGGATTGCTTGAGCCTAGGAATTTGAGACAGGCCTGAGCAACATAGTGAGGCTCTGTCTCTGAAATAATAATAATCCTAATAAAAATTCGCCAGGCATAGGGGCCTGCAGCTGTAGTCCTAGCTACTCAGGAGGCCGAGGCTGGAGGATCATTTGAACCCTGGATGTTGAGGCTGCAGTGAGCTGTGGCCATGCCACTGTACTCCAGCCTAGGCAACAGAGCAGGACTCCATTTCAAAACAACAACAACCCCCAAACACAATTGTGTTTTTTCACACCCTTTCAGATATTTGGGTTATTTCCAGTTTTCTCCCATCATTAATAATGCTGAGCTAACACACCCTTGTTATAAACATTTGGTTACAGCTTTGATTATTCCCCTCCCCCCCACAGCCTTAGGATAAATTCCTAGAAGTGGAATTGCCCAATTTAGATAAATACACTTTGTTTTTTGACTCGCCGCCTATTACTAAAATGGTTATACATTTTCAACGCCCATAGACAGTCCCCGAGAGTGTCTGCTCCCCTCTGCTCATCCCTCACTTCAGCTTCATGCTCCCATTTCATAGGAAACTGGGCGTATCAGCCTCCTATCCAGTGCTAATTTTTCCAAAAACACAAATCCGACTCTGATAATCAGTCTCCTATCTAAATCCATCCAAGGACTCATCCTGGACTCTGGGGATGGGGCATGGATCCTATGGTCTTCCTGCCTCCCCAGTCACCCAGGAGCTCCCAGCTTCATCCTGTGCTCTCCTCTCCTCTGAAGCTGCTCTGTCTTTTGGGGGCACCCATCACCAGCTGGTGCCCGTCGATCTGTGAGACCAGCCTGGGCATCATCCCAGAAGGAGCTCTCCTCTCCCTTTATTGCTCCAAACATGGGCCATGGGTCTGTTCCAATGACTGGACAGCTCCCCTCAGTTCAGCCCATCTTCCCTGTGTCCCTGAGCCTGGTCCCAGCAAGCATTTATGTGCAAGTCGGTGAATGAACGGCTTTGGGGGAGACCAAGCCAAGCCCTTGCTGCCTTCTCCAGGGAGTGGCCCCCTGCCCTCACAGGGCAGGAGGCACCTGGGCAGAGAGGAGGAGGAGGAGGAAGAGGAACAGGCCTGGGCACCCTGTGGGGACAGTGACCATCACCCCCTGTGGACGTCCTGTCTCTGCCTCTGTTCCTGCCCTACCCAGAGGACTAGGACTAGGTGATTGAGGCACTGACCCTAGTGCAAAATTTAAGTGGGGTCAGAAAACCTAGAAATCAAGCAAAATAATATCTTTATATGATATTAAAAACAATAATTCAAACAAATCTGTGACGGACCAAATATCAACCCATTAGTTAAAGCCAGTGTCTGCCCAGGCCCCTCTTAGGGGTTAACCTTCCTCCTCACTCCTCTGGTTCATCTCCCCTTGGTCACCTTTCCCAGCTGTGCCGCAGGACCCCCACATCCCCTGGAATCTCTCGCTCCTTACCTGCCCCACAGGCTCCGCAGGCTGGATCGGCTGCTTCCAACTGAGGCTCCAGGGTATGGGTCCCTGCTCTGCGGTGCAGCCATTGGGCGCAGCAGCCCATGGGCGACCACGGCCAGACCCAGCAGCAGCAGGGGCCAGCACTGCGTGGGACCAGGGCCCAGCTCCTCAGGGGTCTCATGACCCACTTGGCCTGTCTTGGGTCTCATTGGCCCTCAGGGTCAGGGGCACCTCTGACCCGACTTGCATCGTGGGCTCCCTGGAGGGCCTTGCCCAGGTCCCTCTCGCCAGCAGGGCTGTTACAGTGCGCCCCAGTCCATTGGCTCTGTCCTCTCCCTGGACTGGCTCTGGTCCCTGTCCCTAGACCAGGCCCTTCGTCCATGGCTGTTACCCCTGGGAATCTCTCCCAGAGGGGCATCTACCAACTGCCCTGATGCGGTCACAATCCAGGGCTCAACTGCCTCCCACCACAGCTGCCTGCCTGGCCCCGCCCCGCCCCTGGGGCCCTGGGTGGTGTGCACCTGACTCACTTCCCTTCCCCGTTTCCCGAAGGGCAGCCTGGGTCTCTGGAGCATCTCCCTAGGGCCTAAAGAACTGCCCATCAGGAGTCCCCAAGGGCTTGAGCTCAGGGTGTTGGGGCTGGGGCTGGAGCTGTGGCTTCTTTTCTGATCAGTCCTCCAGGCTGCGTGACTGCACACTGCACTCCCGCCAGTTGGGACCAGCCCTTTCTTGGCTGGGTTAAGCCCGGCCGGCTACCCTGTGGCCCTTTCTTGAGTCAGGCAAGAACCCTGCAGGGAGTGATTCTATATCCTTCAGGCAAGGAAGAGTTGTGAAATCACAAATGTGGAGTCTATCCAGACCTAGGTTACCTCTGGGCCTCTGTTTCCTTATCTGTAAAATGGGGAGAGTTCCTCTGCAGCATGAAGGTTATGAGGGTTAAAGAAACCATGTGTTTGCTAAGCACTCAGTGGGTGTTGAACAAATCCTGGTTCTCTTTTTGTTCTTCTCTTACTTTGGGATTCAGAACAACGTGTGGGATGTCATTGAGGCAAGTGTCTCTGTGTTACAGGTGAGAAAATTACCATCCAGAGAAGATGAATGCAGGGCCAAATGTCATTCCTTGAGTAGGGAGCAAGCTGCGCTAGGATCTAGGAAGGGGCTCATCCCCTGTATTTCTATTCATCTGTCCACCTAGAATACTCGTATCTGGCTCCATTCAGCAGTGGTGGAGGAGGAGAGGGCTAGCAGTTGCTTTGAGTTGGGTTCCTTTTTGACTATGATATGGGAATATGATGCATAATACAATAATAATAGCAATGCTCTTTAGCCCTGGTGCTTTACAAGCACTAATCCTGGCAGCTAAGATTACTGTCCCCTACATTTGAAGATGAGGAAATGCTGCTCAGGCTGATTCCCTACTTTTTTAATGTCATAGGGCCAACAGGCGGTAGGGCTGGAGTCGGAATCTGAGGCCTGGTCCTTGCATGACACTAAGGCGTGCTTTCCTGATGATGACATGGCTCTCTGGGTCTAGGTGGTAACACACTGCTTGGTGCATGGGAAAACCCAGAGCTCATCACAAAGGAGTTGCTCAATTAAACATGGATTAAATCTGGTTGAATAAACCTCTTTTGCTTCATGTGGCCCCTTGTGTCATTTGCACTCCTTTACCCCCCATTCACTGCTCCCATCTTTTCTATTGCACCTGAGAACCTAGTACAAAAATGTTTAAGGAGACCTTCAGGACCCCATACTCTGGTGAGAAAGGCCCCTGCTCTGTCACCTTACAGAACTGCAGTGAGGGTCTGCCCTCTTGCTTTCCGGATACTTTTTCTGCCACAAAATCTTTAAAAATATCTGCTCAAGTTCGGATCTGCAGCCCTCTAGGGCTGTCAATGTTTTGTTTTAGCAACTCTCAGAGGAGCCTCGTAGGACTTCCTAAAGTGAATTTCCTGGAAGGCCCCTTTGAGAATTGCTTGGTTCATATTTTGAGTCAGAAGCTCCTTAACTTCCCTGATACATTTGGTGACAATCAAGCCAGACATTTTTGAGGGCTGTGGTAACAGATAAATAGCCCGAGACTTCATTTCATTGATAAAGTTGATAGTTGTTGGGAGACAGTGGTCTACTATGGATCTCTGCATTTCTGCATGTTTCTCAGGCAAAGGCACTGATTGCCTTTCTTGTGGATTATCTTTTCAAGGATATTTGTAGAGTGAACAACCTCGGAAGGTACAGAGAGTGCCTCTCTTTGGAGCAAAAGGCAGATATGCTTACTATAAAGTATAAAATGTTTAAGATCCCTGAGCTCTGGCACGCAGATGTCACCTGGCCTTCTTTGCATCACCTTGTTGAACTGGTGCAAGACAATGCTGATACCTTGGCAACTGCTATTGCTGTGAAAGACAGATTGTCCATTGTCTCTGACCCAGGAATCTTGTGTCTTCTGCCAGCATCCATGACACTGTGGCAGGCTTACATTTTAGTCTGCAAATAGGATGAAGTCTCAGACCCTTCACAGTTCTTGAAGGTGATGATAATGAGGAGGAGGAGGAAGAAAGAGATGAAGTTGAGGATGGTGATCATGACTTAATGGTTCGAGTCATCGAATCAGTTTTCAAAGATCTCCAGGATGGATCTTTATACGTATTGCTTGGGCAACTTTTGAGGCCCAGGTGCTGGGGGCTGGATTATACAGATAATCACCACACATCCCTGTCCTTGGAGATAGGCAAGGCACTGATCTGTAATGTTGTGTAGGTGCCCTAACAGACATCATTCAGGGCACAAGGGAGGGCCCTAGGAAACCCCTGGTCCAGCACACCTTCTTCTCCCCTGGGGAGCTTGGCCTGTTCCTGCCTCTGATCTCGGGCTCTTTGTGTTATGGGGGCTGGGGAAGGGTCTAGGCTGAAGCTGCTCCCTCCCAGGCCCTCTGTGGGTATGACACTCACGCCCTGCTCAGGACCCAGAAGCTGTGGCTCCTACCAGGGAAAGTCCCAGGTCTTGGGGATAAAAAGGGCTGTCCCTAAATGTAGCATCCCCAGCTGCTGCCCCTACCCCCACCCCTGCACCTGCTGTGGCCTCTGGGCAGACGTCGCCACCGCAGACCACATTCTCCCATGGTGGTTGCAGTCGGAAATCCGAGTCTGGCTGGGGACCCTAGAGGACTGGACTAGGCCTCCCCAGCAGGTGCAGCTGCAGCTCTGGCCACCGAGGCCTGCCCTCTGCCCTCCTGGACTGACATGTGGAAGGGCTGGATCCAGGCTTGGACAGAGGAGGCCAAGTCCAACTGTCCTGCTTGGTGGACCCCCTGCTCAGGGTCTGTGGTGCCTCTGCAGAGCCCTCTGGGTCCCGCCCTGGCCCTTCTTTCCCAAAGCAGCGGGGTGTACCCCATCCAGTTGCTTCTACTCCATGTCTGAGGGTGTCCCCCACCTTGGCCTCCTGCTGGTCAGTCTCCTGCCCAGTCTGCAGCCCCCATGTCCCAGAAACTCTACCTGTAAACACTGCAGACTCCTCTCTTCCAGGTACAGGGATTCCCAGCTCCCCACTCCCCACCATCCCCAAATTCAAGCTGGCTGGTCTTTCTTGCCTCATCTTGAGCTTCTCATTGTTGGGATCTGGGAGAGTCTGAGGCACAGGATGACAAAGTATTGGCTGGGGAAGTGACAACGGTTCTGGATCTCTTTGAGTCCCTAGAGGTAGAAGGTGGCTCTGCAGCTCCTGATCCCCCTCTGAGAAATCCTCAGGAACCCCAAAGACCCCAGCTCCTCTGGTGATCCTGGGTTACAGCCTCCACCCCAGCTCTCCTCCAGGAAATGGGAGAGATCCCTGCTCCCTTTGTAGATGTCACAGAGTAGACTTGCCAACCTGGCAGGGAGGCCTTCTAGCTCCTTCTACTGATGTGGAAACAGAGGCTCAGAGAGAGAGTTTCTTGTCTGAGGCACACAGCGACTTGGTGTAAAGACTGTGCCCTGGGACTTACTAATAGCAACTAGAGACCTGGGAGGACCAGACTTGTTGGACAAGGGGTGGAGCCAGCCTGGAACTGGAGGGTGGAGTTTGGGGAGGTTTCTGTTCTTTAACCTCCACCAGCTGCCTGGAGTGCAGCCAGAAGGGGAGAGTCCAGTAGGGGGCAGAAGAGACCAGGAGTAGAAGCCTGAGCACTAACCGACTGGAGCTCTTCAGAAGAGGAAGGTGGAACCCAGGGGAGGGCTCTGGTGACGGGGCAGAAGGGGGTGCAGGGGCCTGACTCTGGGTTTGCATTCGCGTGGTCACTCACCTGTGGGACTGTGGGTAGGACCAAGAGGGAAACCACTGAGGCAAGTGAGTCAGGTCGTGAAATTTTGTGCATTGTGGGTTTTTTGGGCATTAATTTCGATTTTTGAAAATACTGCATTAAATATTATTGATCTGGGTCACTGTGTTTTTGGATGCTCTTTTAACTTTCGCATTCAAGACGAATGATGGCTGTCACTTGGAACTCCAGGAAACCAGTCTCTGGAGACATGCACATAGAGGCTGTATATCTGACATACAATCGTAGAGCCCTGAGTCCCGGCTTGAGAATATCATACCTCCAGCAGTGAAGGGGCCAACTGTCCCACTCAACACTGTGTCCCCAGTCACCTGACTTGGCACCTGGCACATAGTGGGCCCTCCATGAGTATTTCTTGACCAAATGAATAAATGGACCAGGATTCAACACCAGGCCTGTCTGACCAGAACCTCTTCCCTCTACACCCAGGGACCTGCAGCTTGGGAAGACCCTCAGGGTTGGACTCACTCACACCTCAGATGACCCCCAGCTCCTCCCTCTGCCACCTCCTAGGGAAGGGGCTGTAGAACATCCACTCACTGTGACATCACCTACCCCGATACAGGCCCCGAGGCCCCAAATCTAGGTGACACTTAGAACTTCCTCTGTTGAGGACTCTCCCCTGCCTGGTACGAGGAGTACTCCAGGCACATCAACTACTGTTGTCCAGAGAGGGGAATCTCTGTCCTTATTGTCCCTGAAGTAATTTTTCACAACTGGAAACATCTTCTGTCTGGGCCGAGCAATAAGACCCCTGAAGTCACTCTGACCCCCACTTTAGGGGTCCCTAGGAGCCTTGAAGACCCCAGCTCCTCTGATGATCCTGGGTTGCAGCCTCCACCCCAGCTTTCCTCCAGGAAATAGGAGAGGTTCCTGCTCCCTCTGTAGATGTCATGGACTGGCCCACCTGGTAGGGGGTCTTCTAGCTCCCGCTACTGATGAGGAAACAGAGGCTCAGAGAGAGAGAGAGAGAGAGTTCCAGGGCACTCACTGCAGCCCTGGAAAATGCCCGTCACTGCTTCTGGTGGGCAGACTACCTGAGGCCCAGGGAGTTTAGAAGCAAACCTAGTGGGAGTGAATGGGCAAAGGGAACTAGGATTCCAGACTCCCAGCCCGGATGTTGGAGTTGGCCAGGAAGATGCAGTCAAGTGGGGTCTAGCCAGCTTGAAGTCCATATGCCAACAGCCTAGGTCACTGTGGGCTGGTTTCCCAGCTAGGGTCAGAGAGCCCACCCGGCATCTCTCAGGAGGATTGGGATCTCTACAAATGTGAGACACAGGAACTGGCCTGGTTCTGTAGGGAAGGTTCTGCAGCTGGTGGGATGGAAGCTTCTGCCCAAGTCTCTGGGCTGTGGCTGCTCTGCAGAGGCTGGGCATGGAGCAGAGGGAGGAGTCAGGGTGAGCACAGGGAGGAGACAGGAGATGAGGCAGCAATGGTGGTGCTGGGGAGCGGAGGGGAAGCGCCAGTAGAGGGAGGAGGAGCCTGGAGATGCTGCTGGGAAGGACTGGACCAGACTTCCATCCGTCTAACCTTGTCTCAGTCCAAGCAGCAGGGAACCCTGGGAGGCCAGTTCCCTCCATCTGGACGGCCCCCCAACACCACTGGGGGACCCTCATGTGGTCATTTCCATCAAAAGAGGGATGACCCCTGTGGGACTGGGCCAGCTGAGCCAGCATCTCTCATCCCTGCTCATGGATTTGGTTGTGTTTAGGGATTTAATAAACTCCTTTATCTTCCATTATCACTTTTCAGCCTGCAATGAATGTTTGTGCTGAGGACTGCAACCAACTGTGTCAATGTTAACTGCTGGTTCCAGGACACTCTTTCCCAGGAGGATGAGGGTGTAAACAATAAAGAATGTCTCTCATTGCTTCAGGAGATTCCTGAAAACCAATTATCCAGGTAAGTAGTCTGCTCAAGAGAGCACACAGTTCTCACCTAGGTAAATTGCTCACTTATCTAATAAATATTTATTGATCAAGACTTGATTCAAGACCTTCTGTTCTCTGTGTCCACCAGGCTGTGCTATGATATCACAGATAGGCCGCAATTCTAATAGGTTCCTTCCTTGTAAGCCCTGCCTTTAACTGCTCACGTGCATATCCTGAAACCTCATAAACACCTTTAATTGCCCTGTGCCTTCTGAGACACTAAAATGACTCCATCCTAGGGCTAGTCTCCTTTGATATTAATAGACTTGGTGCTGCTTAGATATCGGGATTTCTGGGGTCTTTTGGGAGCTGGCATTTGATCATCAAAGTGACCAACTCAGTTTATTCTGGGATAAGCTGAGCCTAGAGGTGGACAGGAAATTGCTCCCATCTCTCAGGAACATAAGGGCAGGGACAGGACTGGAAACTTCCATTCCACATGGAAGGCTCCCTCCTGCTCAGTGTAATGGGGCAGGAGAGAGGGCAGGGCCTTGTGAGCCAGGCCGAGGGGGCAGGTTTCTGTCTCATTCCACATCTGTCTGTCACTGTGTACAGTGCTGCTGTCCCACGCCTGACAGTATTAGCCTCATCCAGAACCTGGGTCCTGCTGATGGTCAGAGTGGCCGTGTTCCCAGAGTTAGAGCCAGAGGATTGCTCAGGGATCCCTGAGGGCCACTTGCTATCTTCATAGATGACCAGCACAGGGGACTGGCCTGGCTTCTGCTGATATCAGTGAGCATATTTATCCTCCAATTTATCTGCAGAGCAGGTGATGCTGGCTGGCTGTCCTGGGGACACTGACATGAGGGTGGCTGAGTCAGCTCATAGGAGGCCATGGAACCTACCAGAGAGAAAAGGGGAGAGAAAAGGCTTGAAACTGAGGAGCCGAACTCCAAGAAAATCTTCCCACGTGCCTGGCCTCGACATAGCTCCAGGGATGAAAGAGCGCTTAGGGCGGGGTGAGCAGAGGAGCGCAGTGTGGGGGGATTTCAGCCCTCCAGCTCATCCACCCGCAGCAGGTTCTTGAGCATCCTGCCCACCACAGGCAGGGCCCTGCTGAGCTCAGAGTCAGGGCCAGGCTGGACCCAGAGCCCTGAGACTGGACCAGTGGCTGGGACCCTAGGGGCAGCACCTGTGCAGTGAGCGAGGAGGCCGAGGAGGAGAGGGGTGCAGGCCATGACTGAGGCACCTCCGATGCTGCTTCCTGAGGCCCAGGCTGGGCAGATTCTTCCAGGCCTCTCTTGTCCCCTTGCTGGAGAGAGTGGCCTGTGTTGCAAATCAGCAGTCAGGGGCTGCTGCAGGAGGAGCTGTGTGGTTTCCAGAGAAGAACTCAGCCCCAAAGGACACAGAGGAGAGGGGGCACCCTGAAGGCCTACCCTCAGCACACAGAATTCTCATTCTCCTTCTGGTCCCAACATCTGGGTTGACGTCACCACTGCAGGCTGTGTTCTGGCCTCACTCCTGAGCTGATCTGGCCATGCAGAGCTCTGACAGGAATTCTGTGTGTGTTTTCCAGGTTGTATGATGTGCTGCCCCTGTGGTCATTCCTTGTCCTGCATGGAGATGGCCAGGGACTGACTGAGAATGGCGACTGAGGGATTACTCTGAGACCTAAGGTCCTTCCTCTGTTCGATACTGGCTCAGAGTAACTTGGGCAATTTAGGACTCCAGGGGTGTCCTGTCCTTAAATATTTTGTGGCAAAGTCCACATGTCAGGTGTAGCTCTGGCTCCCCCTCTGAAGGGCACTTTTTAACCCCATGCTGTGACCCTCGTGACCCCACTCTACAGGTGATACCATAAGGCTTGCACATGTGCAGGCACCTGCCATTGCTTCTGGGGTAGGGCATAGGTGCTGTGCCTCAGTATCCCCAGTGTGTGGTCAGGGTCAGGTACAGCTTATATGCTGAAAGAAGTCTTTGCTGTGTAGCAGAATGAGGAGGCTCTCAGAGCAAACAGGAGGGAGATGAAACATATGCCCACAGGGTAGGATGACGTTTGTGTCACTGACAGCGTTTTAGCACAGAAGAGTGGGCCAGTGTGTAGGGGGAAGCAAAGAGGTGCACCTGTCTCAAATATGCAACATAGGCCAGAGACAGAGTTGAGAAACACAAAGCCTGGAGAATTTGTACCTCAGTGTTGAGGACAATGCTGTAGAAAATGACAACTTTCTTTCTAGTCTGAGGTTGTGGTCACTGACCCTCCCTGCATGTCCGCATCTCCTTGTCACCCAGGTCCACCCCATCTCCAGGTGGCTTTGCCAGATGACTCTGTTCTGTCCCCTGGTGGCTGCTCCACACTGGCTTCTGGAGGCTTAAGGGCCTCCTGAGTCTAGGTGTATAATCAGATCTGCTGTGGAATCAGGTCTGTGAACTGCTGGCGCCAATGGAGGAAGTTTTTCTCTTCTCTCTGTGACCCATACCTGCCTCAATACCAGGTGCGAGGGGTGCAGGTTACCCATGACAATATGAACATGAATATTTAGAGGAGGAGGAGGAAGGTCCACCTGAGGCTGCCTGCACATGTCTCTGGATGGTGGGTGGTTATGAGGGTAATACCAGGGCTTGGCACAGAGGGTGGGGATCACAGGACTCAGGGAGTAGCTCTTACTGGTGTCTGCTGTGGATGCTGGGCCAGTGTACAGTGGTGACTCCTGCACCAAAGTCAGAGACAGAACATCCACCCAACAGATGTTTATCCAGAGCCACTGTGGTCTGGGAGACCTTGCATGTGGGAATTCAGCAGGAACAAGACAAGGCCTTCTTGAAGTGAGTTGTTCATTGTGCTGGTTTGGCCGTGCAGGAAAACTTTTGGGTTTGCAGACCCAGCAGACAGTCCCTGTCACCTTCCACCTGAGCATTGTCTTCTATATTCACTGAAAAGACCAGTGCCTGTGAGTCCCAGGTCCTGCTCAGCTGGCGTTGACCATGTGGCTCAGGCCTGATCAGTGAGATGTGAGGTCAGTGGGTGAAATTGTTCTTAGGAAAGCTTTGCTGTTGCAAAAGAGCACTGGGTTCATAAGGCCCTTCTCCCCTTGAATATGGGAGCGATAGCTGGAGCTGCAGCAGCCACCCTGAGGTCACACATCAGCAAGGATGAAAACAAAGCTGACATCATAGGGGTGGTGCAACAAAAAGTGAGAAGGATCCTGGTGTCCTCGTGAAGGTGGTGGGTATTATTGCAGGGAGAAATACACCCTTAGCTGTTTGTGCCTCTGTTTTTTATGTGTGATTTTGTGGTAAAACATCCATGACCAATTAAGTAAATAATTAACACAAATCAATCAATTAATAAAATTAATCATAGGCAAAGATTCCTACAGTTGTAAATGCTATGGGGATAATGAAAAAGATTTAGGCAGAAAATAACAGGAAGGTCATATTATATTAAGAGCCTGGGGACACCTTAATGGGGAAGTGTCTTTGGAACTGCTGTCAGGACTGATGGAGAAAAACGAGTCCCGGGATCTGTGCGGGGAATCGCGGAGTTAGGCCGCTGTGGAGAGTCTGGTGTGTGTGAGGACCTGAGAGGACAGCGGCAAACCTGAAAGGGGTCCCGGATTCAGGCTATTTAGGCCTATTGTGCCATTTTAACAAATTAGTAGTTTGGCAGCAGGAGTCCTGTGTACTCAGGTATGGTGAGGGGAAATTTCCAGGTAATTAATCAGATTCTTTGGCAGTTGCTTAGCACATATAGGGGACTCCAGGAGCTTTATGGTTTCCAGAGAAGTGCTCAGCCTCAAGGGGGACAGAGAGGGGAGGGGTGGACCCTGCATACCCACCCTCAGCCTACAGAATTCTCCTTCTCCTGCTGGTCTCATAGTGTGGGCTGAAATCTTTACTGCAGGCTGTGTCTTGGCCTCACTCCTGAGCTGGTCTGGCCATGCAGAGCTCTGAGGGGATTTCTGTGTGCATTTTGCAGAGAATCTGATGTCCTGTCCATGTGGTCGGTCATTTATTGTCCTGCCCAGAGGTGGCCAGGGAGTCACATGGCCACTGTGGAATTATCCTCAGGTTCTTCCGCTGTTGGATCCTGGCTCAGGAGTGATGTGGGTAATCTAGCACTCCAGGGGTGTCCTGTCCTTACATAGTTGTTGCAGAGTCCAGATGATAGATATAGTTCTAGTTCCACCTCTAGAGAGTACCTTTCGAGCCAATGCAGTGGCCCTAGTGACCCCACTCTACAGGTGACACCATGGGGCCTACAGATGTGCAGGGACCTGCCATTGCCTGTGAGTGGTGGTTCCCAGAAGAAACGTCACCCTTGTCATGTGCACACAGAGTGTTGAAAGATCCAGCAGATGCTGTGCGTTCTGACCTTGACTGTGAGCTCTTGGCATAGGGCACAGGTGCTGTGCCTCAGTATCCCCAGTGTGTGATCAGGGTCAGGTGCAGCTTGGATGCTGAAAGAAGTGTTTGCTGTGTAGCAGGATAGAAAGGCTCTCAGAGCATACGGGAGGGATATGAAACACATGTGACCACAAGGGAGGACGGCGTTTGTGGCAGTGACAGTGTTTCAGCCCAGAAGCATGGGCCAGTGTGTGGGAGGAAGCAAAGTGTCTGCATCTGTGTCACACATGCGACATCGGCCAGAGACGTAGCTGAGAAACACAAAGGCTGGAGGATTTGTACCTCAGTGTTAAGGACGATGCTGTAGAAAATGACACCTTTCTTTCCAGGTCTTAGGTGTTGGTCGCTGATTCTCCCTGCATGTCAGCATCCCCGTGTCACCCAGCTCCACCCCGTCCCAACGTGACTCTGTTCTTCCTCTCCTGGGTCCACATGTAGAATCAGAACCTGCTGCTCAGGTCCTTGATTCCCTCATTCCCCCCTCGGGACTGCCAGCCCCAGGGGAGAAATTCCTCTTCTCTGTGTGGCCCCTGCCTGCCTCAGTACCAGGTGCAAGGGGTGCAGATTGCCCATGACAGTAGAAACATGACTATTTGGAAGAAGAGGAGGCAGGTATACTTGAGGCTGCCTGCACACGTCTCTGTGATTTTGGGGGTAATACCAGGGCTTGGGACCGAAGATGCGGGTCACAGGACTTAGGGACTGGCTCTTACTGGTGCCCGCTGTGGATGCAGGGCCATTGTGCAGTGGTGGCTGCTGCACTAATGTCATGCTTATAGACAAAATAATATGAACCCAACAATTGTTTATCCAGACCCACTCTGGTCTGGGACATATTTCATGCTGGGAATTTGGCAGGAAGAAGACACTGCCTTCTTGAAGTGAGTTGCTCATCATGTGGATTCGGCTGTTCAGTAAACACTAGGTTTACAGACCCAGCAGACAGTACCTGCCACCTTCCACCTGAGCACTATCTTGTATGTTCACTGGAAACACGGATGCCTGTGATTCCCAGGTCCTTTTCAGCCAGAATTGACCATGTGGCTCAGGCCTGCTCAATGGAATGTGAGAGTGAATGGGTGAGGTGTTTCTTAGGAAAGTTTTGTAAAGAAAAGAAACCTATTGGATTCATCAGGCCCTCTTCCTCTTGGCTATAGGTGTGATAGCTGGAGCTGGAGCAGCTACCCTGAGGTCTTACATCAGCAAGGATGAAAACATCACCAACATAACAGGGATGGTGGAATAGAGAATGAGAAAGACTCGGTATTTTCATGTAACTGGCGGGTATTGTTGCAGGGAGAAATACGCCCTTAGCTATTTGTGCCTCCGTTTTTCATATATGTGCCTTTGTGGTATAAACACATTCCTGATCAAGTAGAAAACTAATGAACACAAGTCAATCAATTAATAAAATAATGACAGGCAAATAATCCTACAGTTGTAAACACTATGCAGACAACTAAAAGGAATTAGGCAGAAAATGACAGGCTGTCTGTTTTATAATAAGAGCCTGGAGACACCTAAATTGCAAGGTGTCTCTGGAACTGCTATCAGGACTGACAGAAGAAACGAGTCCCGGAAGCTGTGGGGGGAATGGCAGAGTCAGGCTCCTGTGGGAAGGCTCTGGTGTGTGTGACGATCCCAGAGTACTCGGCAAACCTGAAAGGGGTCCCAGATTCAAGTCAGTTTAAGCTCTTTTAGCTATTTTAATAAATGAATAATTTGGGGCAAGAGTCATGTGCAGTTAGGTGTGATGAGGGGAAATTTCCAGGTAATTAGACAGTTTCTTTGGTGGTTGCTTAGCACATAAAGAAAATTGTAAGACAATGCTGCTGGGACAGGGACAGGGGAGGCCCTGGTGGGTTAAGCTCAGCCTGCTGATCCCTCCCTAGTTCACTTAGGGCTGAAGACCCTCAGGGGAGTGGTTCCTGGTTCCTCCAGTCTTCCCGGTGCCCACCATGCAGCTCTGTGGGGACCCACACTGCTGCCTGTGCCTCTAGTCCTCAGTCAGCTGTCTGGGATTCCATGTGGGTGAGCAGCACTGCTTTCCTTGAAATTCTACAGATCTAGGACCTGGGAGCACAGAATCTACGAAGTGCACTTGACGGAGAAGGAAAGGAGCTGAGAGGGAAAGTGATAATCACATGGTCATTTGGGGAGGAGAGAAAAGGGAGGATCACAGAGGCCCTGGACCTGTAACAATAACATCTCTTGGGTCCAGCATGCTAGGGGAGGGAAAATCCTCAGCCCAAATTGTCAGGGTCCCTAAGGAGAGCCCTTCTCCCTGTCAGCTTTTTCAGCTACCTGTAGGGGGCGCGCCTGCCACACTCTGGGTTGAAAGGGAGGGGAAAGACTGTTGGTCACCAATGCAGGAGCCTAGCTCTCTAGAGACATTGTCCATCCTCTGAAACTGCCCGCTGGTCTCTGCAGAGGCTTGGATTTCAAGTGCAAGATGTTAGGGTTTGAAATGAATATTTTGTGAAAACCACGATAAAAATAAAAATCGGACACAAATTTTCTGTTGTTTGGACTGCAGGAGAAACAGGCAGAGTCAGTTGAAATGAAGGTCACGATCATCGCTCAGAGGGCGGCTGAGAGTGACATCAGGTTAAGGCTGAGGTTTCTGTTCCATGTCTCCATCTGTTCACGTTACTGTGAGTCACTGCCAGCTGCTCCCACTGCCATAGCTTGCAGCACAGTAATAGTCAGCCTCATCCCCAGCCTCGACCCTGCTGATGGTCAGGGTGGCCATGTTCCCCGAGTTGGAGCCAGAGAATCGCTCAGGGATCCCTGAGGGCCGGTTGCTATCACTATAGATGACCAGTACAGGGGCCTGGCCTGGCTTCTGCTGGTACCAGTAAGCATATGCATTCCCCAAGTTATCTCCAGAGCAGGTGATGCTGGCTGTCTGTCCTGGGGACACCGACACTGAGGGTGGCTGAGTCAGCTCATAGGAGGCCACAGAGCCTGTAAGAGGAGAAAAGACAGGTGGGCTTGAGAACGAAAGGCCAAGTTCTAAGACATTTCCTTACCTTTTGTACCTGGAATCAAGTCCAGATACTCTGTGGGCCCACAGTTCACTCCATCCCATTGATCTCAGCCCCCGTGGTTCAAGTGCATGTAAGGATGGGGACTTTGGACAAATGGGAAAATGGAAGACAAAATTCCCCAGAGCTCTGCATGGCCAGGCCAGCTCAGGAGTAAGGACAGGATGTCCCAGTCTACAGGGAAATTCTGCCTGCATTCCCCCTTGCTCATGGCAGGTGCAGCCTGTCAGGCATACCCAAGCCAGTGAGGATAGTGTGTGAGGGGGTGGATTTCAGCCCCACCAGCCCCTCGCCCTGCAGCAGGACAGGCAGGACCCTCCTGAGCTCAGAGTTAGGGCCTGGGGCTGGGTAGGTGGCAGGGACCCTAGAAGCAGCACCTGTGCAGTGAGCGAGGAAGCTGAGGAGGAGAGGCGTCCAGGCCATGGCTGACATGTCCCAGATGCTGCTTCTGAGGCCAGGCTGGGCAGGTTCCTCTCAGGCCTCTCTTATCCCCTTGCTGGAGTGAGCGGCCCATTATGCAAATCAGCAGAGTCAGGGGCTGCTGCTGGAGATTTGTGGTTTCTAGAAGGGCTCAGCACCAAGGAACACAGAGAGGTTGGGGTGGCTCAGTAAGACCCACCCTCAGTCCACGGGATTCTCTTTCTCTTGCTGGCGCCATAGTCTGGGCTGACATCTCCGCTGTAGGCTATGGTGTCCTGGCCTCACTTCTGAGCTGGCCTGGCCATGCAGAGCTCTGAGGGGAATTCTGTGTGCATTTTCCGGGGTATCTGATGTCATGCCCATGTGGTCATTCCTTATCTTGCCTGGAGGTGGCCAGAGAGTCAAATAGCAACTGAAGGATTATCCTGGGACCTCAGGTCCTCTCTCTGTTGGCACCTGGCTCAGGAGTAGTGTGGGTATTTAAGGACTGCAGGAAAGTGCTGTCCTTAAATGTTTTGTGGCAGAGTCTAGATGTGAGGTGAAGTTCTAGCTTCCCTTCTGGAGGGCACTTTTGAATGCGATGCAGTGACCCTGCCACCCCACTCTACAGGTGACACTATGCGGCAGCCACATGTGCAGGGACCTGCCATTGCTTCTGAGTGGTGGTTCACAGGAGAAACTTCACCCGTGGCATGTGCGCATGGAGTGTTGCGAGATCCAGCAGATGCTGTAAGTTTCTGGCCTTGGCTGTGAGTTCTCGGGGCGGGGACAGGTGCTGTACAGCTTCCGTGCTGGAAGAAATCTTTGCTGTCTAGCAGAATGAGGGGGCTCTGAGAGGAAATAGGAGGGAGGTGAAAGACACAAAACCAAAGGTGAGCTCCGTGGCAGTGACAGCATTTTAGCACAGAAGAGTGGTCCAACGGGTGTGGGGGCAGCAAACTATCTACACCTATGTCACGTATGCAACCTCGACAAGAAATGGAGCTGAGAAACACAAGGTTTGGAGAATTTGTACCTTAGTGGAAAAAATGCTATCTGTTCCTCTGGGTGTCAGGTGATGGTCACTGACCCTCCCTGCCTGTCAGCATCTCCTTGTCACGCAGGCCTACCACAACCCCAAGTGGCTTTGCCAGGTGACTCTCTGCCTCACCCTTGTGGCTGCTCCGCATTGGCAGCTGGAGGCTCAGGGGCCTCCTTGGTCCACGTGTGGATTCAGAACGAGCTACTCAGGCCTCCGATTCCCTGATCTGTGGACTGCTGACCCCAGGGGAGGAAATCCCCTTTGCTGTGTCACCCTTGACTGTCTGAAGACCAGGTACAAGGGTCTCAGCTTACCCGTGACGATATGAACATGATTATTTGACCAAGGAGAAGGCAGGTCCACCTGTGATTGCCTGCACATGTCTCTGGGTGATGGGTGATTATGGAGGAAATAAAAGGCTTGGGATGGAAGATGCGAGTCACAGGACTTAGGGATTGGCTTTTACTGGTGCCGGCTGTGGATGCAGGGCCAACGTGCTGTGGTGGCTGCTGCATCAATATCAGAGACAAAATAGCATGAACCACAACGAATGTTTATCCAGATCCACTCTGGTCTGGGATACGTTCCATGCTGGGAACTCAGCAGGAACAAGACACACCCTTCTTGAAGTGAGTTGCTTATCATGTTGGCTCCACCGTACAGTAAACACAGGGTTTACAGACCCAGCAGATAGTCCCTGACACCTTCCACCTCAGCATCGTCCTGTATATTCACTGAAGACACTGGTGCCTGTGATTCCCAGGTCCTTTTTAGCTGGAATTGACCTTGTGGCCAAGGACTGGTCAATGGGTTGTGAGATTCAGTGGGTGGGGTTCTTCTTAGGAAGTTTTTGTTGTGAAGGGGAGGAACACAACAGATTTGTGTGGCCCTTTTCCTCTTCAATACAGGTGTGATAGCTGGAGCTGCAGCAGCCACCCTGAGGTCTTACAACAGCAAGGATGACAAGAAAGCCGATGTTATAGGGATAGTGGAATAGAAAGAGACCCCAGTGTGTTCACGGTAGTGGTGGGTGTTATTGCAGAAGGAAATATGCCTCTAGCTGTTTGTGCCCAGTTTTCATGTGTGTGTTCTTGTGGTAAGAAAACATTCTTGACAACTAGGAAAATAACACAAATCATTCAATTAAGAAAATAACAATAGGCAAAGAACTCTATAGTTGTAAATGTTTTGCAGATAATTAAAAAGTTTTAGGCAGAAAATGACAAGCAGGCCATATTAGAATATGAGCTTGGGGATACTTTCATTGGGAGGTGTCTCTGAAGCTGCTGTCAGGTTTGAAAGTAGGAGCGAGTTCCTGGAGCTGTGTGGGAAACGGTGGAGTCACGGCCCTGTGGGAAGTGTCTGGTGCGTGTGAGGATCTGAAAGGGCAGTGGCAAGTCTCAGGTTCCAGATTCAAGCCAGTGTAGGCTCATTGTGCTATTTTAACAAATGAGCAATTTGAGGGCGAGTCGTGTAGTCAGGTGTGGTGACAGGAAATTTCCAGGTAATTAATCAAGTTCTTTGGAGAATGCCTAGTACATATAGGGGCCTCCTGGATGATGATGCTGGGCCAGAAACAAGGGAGGCTGAGGTGGATTCAGGCCAGCCCGCTGACCCCTTCCTAGTTCACCTGGGGCTGAAGACACTCCGGGGAGTGGTTCCTGGTTCCTCCCCTCCACCTGGTGCCCACCATGCAGCTCTGTGGGGACCTGCACTGCTGCCTGTGCCTCTGGCCCTAGGCCAGCTGTCTGAAATTCCATGTGGGTGACCAGCATTGCTTTCTCTGAATCATTTATTTAGGACCAGGGAGCATGCAATCTGCAAAATGCACTTGACAGAGAAGGAGGGAAGAGGCTGAGAGGGGGTGTGACAATCCCAAGGTCACTTGGGAAGGACAGAGAAAAGGATTACGGAGGCCCTGGACCCGTAACGATAACATCTGGGTGTCTTGGGACCAGCCTGCCAGGGGAGGGCATGGGAAAATCCTCAGCCCAAATACTCAGGGTCCCTCCCTATGGAGACAGCATCTCCTTGTGGGCTCTTCCAGCTGCCTATAGGGGGCGCGCGTGGCACACTCTGGGTTGAAAGGGATAGGAAAGCCTGTTGGTCCCCGGTGCAGGAACCAACCTCTCTAGAGGTATTTTACCGGCACATTGGTCTCCGCAGAGGTTTGGATTTCACCTGGCAAAATGTTTGGGTTTGAAATGAATTCTTTGTGAAAACCATGATACAAATGGAAATTTGATAGGATTCTCCTGTTGTTTGGGTTGCAGAAGAAATAGGCAGCCTCGCTTGAAATGAAAGTCATGGTCATTGCTCAGGGAGCAGCCTGAGAGTGACAGCCAGGTTGGGAGAGAGGTTTCTGTCTCATGTCTTCATCTGTCTGTGTCACCGGGAGTCACTGCGAGCTGCTCCCACTGCCATGGTCTGCAGCACAGTAATAGTTAGCCTCATCCCCAGTCTCAACCCCACTGATGGTCAAGGTGGCTGTGCTCTCCAAATTGGAGCCAGAGAATCACTCCGTGATCCCTGAGGGCCAGTGGCTATCACTGTAGATGACAAGCTAAGCGGCCTGGCCTGGCTTCTGCTAATACCAGAAAGTATGTTTATTCCCCAGTTTATCTCCAGAGCAGGTGATCCTGGCTGTCTGTCCCAGGGACACTGACATTGAGGGCGGCTGATTCAGCACATAGGAGGCCACAAAAGCTACAAGAAGAGAAAATGGAAGAGGAAAGGCTTGAAACTGAGGAGCTGACCTCCAAGAAAATTTCCCCTTGCCTGGCCTGGACACAGCTCCAGGATGAAAGAGCCCTTAGGGCCGTGTGAGCCCAGGAGTGCAGTGTGGGCGGATTTCAGCCTCACCAGCTCCTCCCTCTGCAGCAGGGTCATGAGCATCCTGCCCACCACAGGCAGGGCCCTGCTGAGCTCAGAGTCAGGTCCAGGCTGGACCCAGAGCCCCAGGGCTTGGCGGCTGGCTGGGACCCTGGAGGCAGCACCTGTGCAGTGAGCGAGGAGACCAAGGAGGAGAGCAATCCAGGCCATGGTTGAGGCACCCTTGATGCTGCTTCCTGAGGCCCAGGCTGGGCAGGTTCCTCCAAGACCTCTCTTATCCCATTACTGGAGAGAGCAACCCATGATGGAAATCAGCAGAGTTGGGGGCTACTGCTGGAAGAGCTTTGTAGTTTCCAGAGAAGGGCTCAACCCCAAGGGACACAGAGAGAGGAGGGGTGGGTCCTGCAGACCCACTCCCAGTGCAGAGAATTCTCCTGCTGATCCCCTCATCTGGGCTGATGTCTCCACTGTAGACTGTGGGGTCCTGGCCTCACTCCTGAGCTGCCCTGGTCATGCAAAGCTCTGAGGGGAATTCTGTGTGCATCTTCCAGGCAATCAAATGTCCTGCCCATGTGGTCATTCCTTGTCCTGTCTGGAGGTGGCCAGGGAGTCACAGTGGCAACTGTGGGATTATTTTGGGACTTCAGGTTCTTTCTCTGTTGGATCCTGGCTCAGGAGTGATGTGGATAATTTAGGAATCCAGGGATGGGCTGTCCTTTCCTGAAACATTTTGTGGCAGTGTCCAGATGTAGGTGCATTAGGAGCTTCCCCTCTGGAGGGCACTTTTCAGCCCAGTGCAGTGATCCTCGTGATCCCACTCTGCAGGTGACACCATGAGGCTTGCACATGCGCAGGGACCTGTTGTTGCTTCTGAGTGGTGGTTCCCAGAATCAACGTCACCCTTCTCATGTTCACGTGGAGTATTGAAAGATCCAGCAGATGCTGTAAGTTCCTGGAACAGGGTACAGGTTCTGTGCCTCAGTACTCCCAGTGTGTGGTCAGAGTCAGGTACAGCTTCCATGCTCAAAGAAATCTTTGCTGTCTAGCAGAATGAGGAGGCTCTCAGAGCAAACAGGAGGGAGATGAAACAAATGTGCCTACAGGGAGGATGGCATTTGTGGAAGTGACAGTGTTTTATCACAGAAGAGGGGGCCAGTGTGTGGTGGGGAAGCAGTGTCTGGATCTGTGTCAAATATGCAACATCAGCCAGAGATGAAACTGAGAAACACATGGAGAATTTGTACCTCAGTGTTAAGAACAATGCTGTAGATGAATGCCGCCTTCCTTTCTAGGTCTTGGGTGGTGCTCACTGACTCTCCCTGAGCATCAGCTTCCCCCTGTCACCCAGGTCCACCCCATCTCCAGGTAGCTTTGCCAGGTGACTCTGCATCCCCTGGTGGCCACTCTACACTGGCTACTGGAGACTTGGGGGCCTCCTGGGTCCAGGTGTAGAACCAGAACCTGCTGATCATGTCCCTGACTCCCTGATCTGTGGACTACTGGCCACAAGGGTGGCATTCCTCTTTTCTGTGTGACCCAAGCCTGCCTCAACACCAGGTGCAAGGGGTGCAGGTTACCCATGAGAATATGAACGTGAGAATTTGGAGGAGAAGGCAGGTCGACCTGAGGCTGCCTGCACATGACTCTGAGTTGTGGGTGACCATGGGGGATGATATCAGGGCTCGGCATGGGGGAGTGGGCTCACAGAATTCAAGGACAGCCTCTTTTTGCTGCCCGGTTTAGGTACAGAGCCAACATTCAGTGGTGGCTGCTGTTCCAAAGTAAGAGACAGAAAAACATGCACCCAACAAATGTTTATCACCACCCACTCTGGTCTGGGTCACGTTCCATGCTGGAAATTCAGCACGAATGAGACACAGCCTTCTTGAAGTTAGTTGCTCATCATGTTGGTTCCGCCGTTCACTAAACACTGGGTTTGCAGACCAACCAGATAGTCCCGACCACCTTCAACCCGAGCATTGTCTTCTATATTCACTGAAAAGACAGACCTGTGATCCTCGGGTACTTCTCTTTTTCTTTTCTTTTTCCATTTATTTATTTATTTATTTTATTTTATTTTATTTTATTTTGAGATGGAGTTTTGCTCTTGTTGCCCAGGCTGGAGTGCAGTGGCATAATCTTGGCTCATGCAACCTCCGTCTCCCAGGTTCAAGTGATTCTCCTGCCTCAGCCTCCTGAGTAGCTGAGATTACAGGCATGCGCCCCGACGCCCAGCTAATGTTTGTATTTTTAGTACAGATGGGGTTTCTCCATGTTGGTCAGACTGGTCTCGAACTCCCGACCTCAGGTGACCTGCCCGCCTCTGCCTCCCAAAGTGCTGGGAATAATTATAGGCGTGAGCCACCACGCCCGGCCAATTCCCAGGTGCTTCTCAATGGAGACTGACCGTGTGGCTCAGGCCTGGTCAGTGGGATGGGGGGTCAGTGGGTGAGGTTCTTCTCAGGAAAGTTTTGCTCTTGTGAAGGAAAGAAACCCACTGGATTCATGGGGCACTTTTCTTCTTGAATATGGGAGTGATAGCTGGAGCCGCAGCAGCCACCCTGAGGTCTTACATCAGCAAGGACAGAAACAAAGCCAACATCATATGGATGGTGGAACAGAAAGTGAGAAAGACCCTGGTGTCTTCCTGAAAGTGGTGGGTATTATTGCAGGGAGAAATATGCCCTTAGCTGTTTTGTGCATCTGATTTTCATATGTGTGCTCTTGTGGTTAAAAAGTATTGCTGACCAGTTAGGAAAATAATTAACACAAATCAGTCAATTAATAAAATAATGACAGGAAAGAACCTTACAGTTACAAGCATTATGCAGAAAATTTAAAAGATTTGGCCAGAAAATGACAGGCAGGACATGTTATATTAAGAGCCAGGGGATACCTTAATGGGGAAGTGTCTCTGCAACCACTGTCAGGACTGAAAGAAGGAATGAATCCCAGGAGCTGTGTGGGGAACGGTGGAGTTGGGTCCCTGTGGGAAGAGTCTGGTGTGTGTGAGGCTTTGAGAAGACAGTGGCAAACCTGAAAGGGGTCCCGGATTCAAGCCAGTTTAGGCTCACTGTGCTATTTTAATAAATGAGTAATTTGGGCACAAGAGTCTTTTGTAGTCATGTGTGATGAGGGAAAATTTCCAGGTAATTAATTGGGTTCTTTGGTGGCAGCTTAGCACATGCAGGGGCATCCAGGATGATGCTGCTAGGCCAGAAAAAGGGGAGGCGCAGGTGTGTTCAGCTGAACCCAGTGGCTTCTTCCTAGTTCACCTGGGACTGAAGACACTCGGGGGAGTGGTTTCTCTCCTCCACTCAGAGTCCATGATGAAGCCCTATGGGGAGCTACACTATTGCCTGTGACAGCTGCCTGGGGCCCCCTGTGGGTGACCAGCACTTCTTACCCTGAAATTCTACAGATGTAGGACCTTGGAGCACAGAATCTGCAAAAAGCACTTGACAGAGAATGACAGGGACTGAGGGGTGTAACAATCCAAAGGTCACTTGCGATGGAGAGAAAAAAGGAGGACCGTGGAGGCCCTGAACCTGTAACAGTCGCCTCTTCTGAGCATCTTGGGACCAGCCTGCCAGGGGAGGGCATGGGAAAATCCTCAGCCCAAATTTTCAGGGTCCCTGTTGAGACAGCTTCTCCCCATAGACTCAGCTGCCTGTAGGGGCTGCTCTTGCCACAGTCTGGGTTGAAAGGGAGGGGAAAGACTTGGCCACCAATGCAGGAATCAGACTCTCTCGAGACATTTTCTGTCCCCTGAACCTGTGCGCTGGTCTCTGCAGAGGCTTGCATTTCAAGTGGCAAGATATTTGGACTTCAGATGAATTATTTGTGAAAACTACAATACAAATGGAAGTCTGACACCATTCTCCTGTTGGCTGGGCTGCAGGAGAAACAGGCAGTCAGTTGAAATGAAGGCCATGTCATTGCTGAGGGTGGGTCAGAGCGACAGCCAGGTTGGGGGAGAGGCTTCTGTCCTGTGTCCCTATCTGTCCATGTCACTGTGAGTCACTGTCAGCTGCTCCCACTCCCATGATCTGTAGCAGAGTAATAGCCTTGTCCCCAGCCTGGTCCCTGCTGATGGTCAGGGTGGCTGTGTTCCCTGAGTTGGAGCCAGAGAATCACTCAGGGATCCCTGATGGTTGACTGCCGTCTTCATAGATGACCAGCACAGGGGCCTGTCGCGGCTTCTGCTGGCACCAGGAAGGATATTTATCCTCCAGCATATCTCTAGAGCAGGTGATCCTGCCTGTCTGTCTCGGGGACACTGACATCGAGGGTGGCTGAGTCAGCTCGTAGGAGGCCATGGAGCCTACAGAGAGAGAAAAGAGGAAAGTCTTAAAACTGAGAAACTGACCTCCAAGAAAATCTTCCCACATGCCTGGCCTAGACACCGTTCCAGGGATGGAAGGGCCCTTAGGGCAGTGTGAGCACAGGAGCACAGTGTGGGGGATTTCAGCCGCCAGTCCATCCACCTGCAGCAGGGTCATGAGCATCCTGCCCACCACAGGCAGGGCCCTGCTGAGCTCAGAGTCAGGGCCAGGCTGGACCCAGAGCCCCGGGGCTTGATGAATTGCTGAGACCCTTGGGGCAGCACCTGTGCAGTGAGCAAGGAGGCAAAGGGAGAGAGGGAAAAATTGGGGACTGGGGAGTCCGGCCTGACTCTATACCAGTGTAACACACCCTGCCCTGCTCTGCCCAGTACAGCGAGGCTACAAATGTATTCCAGGGAGGTGGGGCAGGTGCAATTACTATAACCCTGACTGAGGATTTAAATGCCTTTCTGTGAATCAAGGTTTTTGGAAGAAAGGAGAGAGCAGAATGAGCTGTAGGTCCTCTGCAAAGTGTCAAGGTGCAGAGAAACGTTTGTGGCCCCCTATAGGAACCCAGAGTTCCTGTGTATTTAAGAACCAAGACTGATGCTCTTTCCACTCAATAGAAGAAACTACAACTCACTGGGAATACATGATGTTTCTGGCACTAAAGCTTAATTGTCCACTTGCATCATCACCATCATCATCACCACCATCATCATCACCATCACCACCAGCGTCACCACCACAACCATCGCCACCATCTCTATCACCACTGCCATCGCCACCACCACCTCCATCACTACCACCATCACTACCAACTCCATCACCACCACCACCTCCATCACTACCACCATCACTACCAACTCCATCACCACCACCACCATCACCATCACCAACTCCATCCCCACCACCACCATCACCATCGCCATCATCACCATCACTACCAAGTCCATCACCACCACCACCACCACCACCTCCACACCATCACCACCACAACCATCGCATCATCACCATTACCACCACCATCACGTCCATCACCACCATCTCTATCACCACCACTATCTCTACCACCACCACCATCACTTCCATCACCATCATCTCTATCACCACCAACTCCATCACCACCACCACCATTACCACTGCCATCATCACCGCCATCATCACCACCATCTCCATCACCACCACCTTCATCACCACCTCCTCCATCACCACCACCATCAACACCACCACCTCCATCACGACCTCCATCACCACCACAGCCATCATTGCCATTATCATCATCATCATTATTATTATCACTATTTTAGTTATTTTATTTCATCACAAAGGTTTGGAGTTTCTGGTGGGAGGATTTCTACAATAGCCTGGTCTGGAGTTTCGATGAAAGGTGAAGCCCATTCCCATCATGCAGAAAACATGCTCTTGGCCGAGCCTCTTTCCTGTATTCTTTCTGAGGAAGAACAGTATTCTAAGAACTCTGCCCCTCATTCAGATGCCTCTCAAGTTTCTCTTTAATTTATAGGGTCCTTTTATCTGTATTATTTAATTAGAAAAAAACCCTTAAAGTCAGTGTATGCTTCCCCATTTCTCAGAAAGTTAAGTTGAGAACAGAAAGACTGAGTTGCTCAAGACAATAGAGAAAAGCAATGGCAAATCCAGGAGTTAATCCAAGCGTCCTGAATTTGCATTCTGCGTTTTGAGGATCAGGGCTTGACCAAGGCAGGGAAGGAAGGGGTGTGAGGGTAAGGCTGGCAGCAGCACTGTGTCCACCTGGTACACTGCTGTCTCCCATCATGGCCTGGGCATCATGAGGCACTCACCTCAGCCTGCAAGTGGTGGGATCAGCGGGGCCGTGCCCCAGGCTAGAGCTGGATAATCTGTGGGAATTGGGGTGGGGGCCTGTGTTGGCACTTTACACGGCCTGGCTTAGTTCCTGCTCCTTCTCTCTGTTCTGTAGCCTGCCCTATTCCTTCTGGAGCAGGTGGGGCACAGGTATCTCATGGCCACCTCTGTTGGGAGCAGCTGAGACTTTAGAAGACCAAAGAGCCTGCAGGTTCAGGAACATGTGTGGCTCACTCTCAGCAACTTCTAGGCTGAGTTCAGGATCATGGCCAGGCTTAGGGTCCTATGGAGGTTGAGCCTGAGGTCAGGACCCACACCGGTGCAGAGGGTGAGGAAGAGAGGGGTGGAGACACACCCAGAGCCCTGCTTCCTGCAGCCCACAGATGCAAGCAGGAACCTCGCAGGTGCATTTTCTAGTTAAGGGCTCATTGGTGCCTGGTGTCTCAGTTTCCTTGGGCATGGCCTGAGGTTGCCACTGCTGAGTGACCATCTGCCAACAGCAGGGACCAGCAGGAAGATCCCTATAGGATGCCCTTCTCTGCAGGAAGCAGGAAAGCATCTGGCTGGGCTAAATTTCATTAGAGCTCTTCCATCATGGCAGGAATAGCTTTTTTTGGTAGCCTAATTGACATTTACTCTAGAGAGGGATTTGCCTTCTTTGGCTGCAGTGCTTCTGACAAAACCATTATCCCTGAACTACACAATGCCTCAGCCACCGTGACGGTATTCCACAGGGGGCTCTGTTAAAGGAACTGATGTAATGGCAAATGAAGGGCTACCATGAGCCTGTCCTCATAGAATTCAAGTGTTTTGCCATCATCCCCAACATTCTGAGGCATGTGGCTCAAATGAATGTTTTAATGGCTGTTAGAAGACTGATTTACTATGCCAGTGAGGTGGCAAGGGCATGTAGGATTGGGGCTATGTCTTCCGGGATGGGGTATATTTTGTCAGTCAGTGGCTAATATGTGGCACTGCTCCTCCCACAGCCAAAATTCATGGTCCAGGAATCAAGGAGTGAGCTGGAGTGGTTCCACTCATTAATGTCCATAGTGACCTGCTGAGAAAAATTTACATCTTCTCCCTTGACATTCTGCTCAGCTGGACTTGAGGTCTCAGTTGTTCGGCCAGACCCCAATTCACTGCTGACTTCCCCTTTGCAGAGCCTGACTGGAGGGCTGTAGGGAAGGATGGCCTGGGGCCAGATCCAGGTGACCTGGGCCAGACCTGTTCATGGCTTTGTTTACAGTCCTCCTGGGGCTGGAAGAAAAGGAAGACAGAGTTTGGGAAGGGGTTTGTGTCTGTCTCACTTCCCCATCTGCCTGGGTCAACATGGATTGAGTACTGCTGCTGCCACTCAGTTGACATTAATAGCCTCATCCTTGGCTGGGTCCCACTCATGGTCAGGGTGACTGCCTTGGCTGATCTGATCTAGACCCTGATAATCACTAAGAGACCCCGAGGACTGGGAGTGATCTGTATATATGGCCAGCACAGTGGTCTGGCTTGGCTTTAGCTGGTATTAATGATCATAATTTTCCCCACTGTATTTCCACAACTGGTGATCCTGGCCATCCGTCTCAGGGACACTGACAGCAATGACCGCTGTGTCAGCTCATAGGAGGCCATGGAACCCGTGAAAGAGGGGAGAAGAGAGGGCTTGAAGATGAAGAACCTATTCCCAGAGGATCTCACCCTGAGGCTGTGCCTGAGGTGAGCTCAGGATTCTGGGCAGTCTCGCGTCAGTGGTAGCTGAGCCTAGGGCAGGGCCTGGGGGCAGCACCTGAGTAAAGAGTGAGGAGGGGGAGCAGATGAGGGGTCCAATCCATGGTGAGATACCTAGAGCTCTGTCTCCTGAGCCCACAGCACATCTGGGCTCCCCAGGTGTCTCTTACCCTCTCTCAGGAGGCCCTTTGGGGCAGTGAGTGAGTGGTGTTTATGCAAATGCACATCCTCTTGGACTTCTCATTGAGGGATGTCACTCATAGCAGCTGTGGGGGCAGCACAGGAGACCAAGGAGGAAGAGGTGGGTTCCTCAGCTTCCTCCATCTGCTTCTCTGGTCAGAAAATCAGCCTCAACTTCCAAGGCCCCTGGTCACAGTCACCATCCCAGGGTTTGGCCACACAGCCACTGTCCCAAACCTCTCTGGTCTGTGTTCTGTCCTGGACCAGGCTCAGCAGGCCTGTTGACCTTCCAAGAGCCTGGGCTGGGGCTGAGCTTGGCCCTGCTGAGAGATCATTGATGACACCTGACTCAGCAGCAGGTGGACCAGGACCCATCGTCTTCCTCTTCTTTGTCCTCTCTGGGCTCTCCAAATTCACTTGGTCCCTCCTGGTCATTTCATCAGAATGAGGCTCTGAGTCATTAGGATCACTGGTAGTCTTTCATATGTGGCAGTTTGTTTGCTTGGTGAACAACCACCTGCTTTTGTGGATGCATCCCAATGTCTAGTCTCTTCACATTTGGTGTTGCTTTTTCTGTGACATTCCCCTTCCTCAAAGCAGGCTAAAAATTGGCATTCTTAGTTCAATTCTTTACTGTTTTTCTCATCACTGTATTACATAAACTCGAAAAAGTAGCAGAAACCCAGACCGAACTGAGAAGTCAACTTTATAAGCTCCTTGTTCTCTGTCAGAGTCCCAAGATCTCAGTATGTACACAGACCATGAGCTCTGGAGGGTGGGTGGTCCCTGGTCCCTCTACCCACGCAGATTGTGTCACTGAGACAAGGATAGCTCTGGAGTCAGAGCTGTGGCTTAAGGCAGGTGAGAATCCCTGTCCCTCTGGAGAGCGTCTCCTCAGGAGGCTGGAGACGCCCACCCAGGCACCAGGGCCCTGAATGTCCCACGCCACCCACCTGAGACTCCCCTGAGCACAGGAGCTGCCCACTGAGTCACAGTGTGCCTGGAGCTGGAAGGAGAGGCAGAGGGAGGAGGGGTCAGGCATCTTCTGGAAGTGCCCAGACAGAGGGCTCAGCTCCCCAGGACACTGCTGGACAGGGAGGGACGAGGCCCTGAGATTGGCAGGAGGCTCAGGCACACATCCTAGGAGAAGGACTAGAGCCCTGGGAGCCCTGTATCCTCACACTGCTCCCCTCCTAGAGCACCTCAACCTCGGGGTGTCTCCTTGGGAATCTCAGCCCTATGGGAGCTGCCCAGACTGACACCTGGGCCCTGCTCCTCTGGCTGCATTTCCCAGGAGAGGCCCTCACTGTGCCGGGGCTCATGTCAATGTTCTGAACTGACACTGTGTGAGTCTCACCCTCAGAACATGGTCACTGTAGCCAGAAACAATAGGATGGACTGTGGACAGTCCTGTGGACCCCCCAGGGCTTCTTCCCTCTTTAAACGACACCTGGGAAGCCGCAGCCTCTGCCCTGGCTGCTCCTGGCTGCAGCTCTGCTGCCCCCTGCTGGTAGTTGAGACTCAGTCCAGGAGCATCCCTCCTACAGATGACTGTGTAGCACCTGTCACCTGGGAAGGTGGGGAGCAGGGAGTTTGGTCTCACTCTGTGCCTATGTGAACCACTGTGGTCTTCTCACACAGCACAGAAAGATCCTGTGTATCATTTCAGGGAGGTGGGGAAGGTGCAATTCTGATAACGGTGTCTCAGGCTGAAATGTTATTTGGTTCATGTTTTTTGATTGTAGACTGGAGAAGGCAGGATAACCTGTTGCTCTTCTGTGATAAACATAAAAGTCCAGAGAAATGCTGTGTCACCCTACAGGAACCCTGAATTCCTAAATATATAGGAACTAAGACTGATGCCCCCCACTCTATAAGAAAAGCTGCATTGAGGCCAGGTGCGGTGGCTCATGCCTGTAATCCCAGCACTTTTGGGAGACTGAGGCAAATGGATCATGGGGTCAGGAGTTCAAGCCTAGCCAAGATGATGAAACCCCGTCTCTACTAAAAATACAAAAAACATAGCCGGGCATGGTGGTGGGTGACTGTAATCCCAGCTACTCAGGAGGCTGAGGCAGAGAATTGCTTGAACCTGGGAGGCAGAGGTGGCAGTAAGCCTAAATCATGCCACTGCACTCTGGCCTAGGCAATAGAGTGAGAATCCATCTCAAAAAAAAGAAAAGAAAAAAAGAAAAAGAAAAGCTGCATTGGAATTGGTAACGTGATGTTTCTGCCGCTATACCTTAGTTGTGCACTTAAATCATCATTATCATCATCCTTGCCATCTTTTCCTCTATTATTTTTGTTTCATCCACACCATTCATAGTTTGTGGTGGGAGGATTTCTACACATCATTGTGTGTTGTTTTAAGAAAATTGGAACATCCTGCTAATACACCTGGGAACATGCATTTCCGCATTCCATAAAACGTTTCCTTTGCTGAGCTGCTTCCATGAATTTCCACAGAGATGAACAGGACTCCACCAACCGGGCTCCACTCTCTGAGATTCACTTATTCCATCTTTAATTAATAGATCCCTTTCATGTCTTTCAGGAATTTTTTTTTTTAAAGAAAAGAGTTTCATAACCATATGTATAAGCCTTCCAGTTGTAAAGATAAAATTGAGGCCAAGAGAACTAATGCACAGGGTAACAGAAAAATTTGGCAAGAACAGCAGTTGTTTTTGTACCTTGAAACTTTGTTCAATGTGTTTCTTCCCTTTGTTAATGTATTTTGTAGATTCTTTGGGACATTGTATGTACATTTAGAATCCTGTCATGTGCAAATAAGGATGATTTTACACCTTCATTTCCATCCTAGATACCTATTATTTCTTTCTTTGCCTAAGCACTTTGACTAAAACTTCTGTACAATGTCAAATAGTAGTTGTGAAGGCTGGAGTTCCTTGTTTTGTCTCTGATCTTAGCAGGGAAGCTTTAACTCTTCTACCATTTAATGTGATGTACACTGTAGCTTTGGGTAAAGGCCCTTTATCAGTTTGTGGAAGTTTCCTCCTATTCTGAATTTGCTGAGGATTCTTATCAGGAAAGTGTGGTGAATTTTGCTAAATGCTTGTTCTGCATCTACTCAGATGATCACATGCTTTTTCTGTCACTCTGTTAATATGTATTACATCGATTCATGGTCTTATGTAGACCTATTCTTGAAATCCTGTATTCCTCTTATGATTGGATTTGGTTTGTTTTTATTTTGTTGAGGATTTTTGCATGCTTATTCTTAAGGAATATTAGCCTTTAGTTTTTGGTTTTTTTTTAATTATATTTTTCTTTTTTGCCTTTTGTATAAGGCTAATGTTAGGTTCTTAACTGCTAGAAAGTGCTTCCTCCTAATCTGTTTTGGAAAGAGATTGAGTATATTGGTATCATTTCCTCTTTTAAGTCACTATCAGAATGGCCAGTGAGGGGCATCTGGTTTTGAGCTTTTCGTTTTTGGGAAGTTTCCGTTACTGATTTAATTTCCTGATCTTCTATGCTTTCGTTAATTTTTCTATTTCTTCTCGGGTCAGATTGGTGATTGTGTTTTACTATGCATGTGTCCGTATTGCCTAAGATTTGGCATACAATTGCTTATGTGTTTTCCTATAATAATTTAAATTTCCATAAGGTTGGTAGTTTTGTCCCAAATTTCTGATTTTAGTTCTATGTCTTCTCTCTTATGATCTTATTCAGTCTACCTAACAGTTGTTAATTTGTTGCTATTTTTAAAATACCAGCTTCTCATTCCATTGATACTATTTAAAATTTTTTTCTTCTCTATTTTTGTGATCTCTGTTCTAATTATGATTTCCTTCCTTTTATGGGCTTTGGTTTAGATTTTCTTTTCTCTTTGTTGTTCCATGAATTGTAAATTTGGGTTGTTAATCAGAGCTGGAAAGAAAGGAGCACCCTTGTCTGCAAAACAGAGAAGTGCTGAGAAGAATCGAGCACACAGGCTGAGCTGGGTTTCCCCAGCTTACTACACTCACTGCAGACTCTTTATCATATATCGCATTTCTCCACGCTGTCTTCTATTCACCTAACCAAATAAAAAATACACAGGTTTAAACTTTCCTTTGGATATAGGGGTCTCTAGCTAATAAACCTAAATCGAATAGAAGAAAAAAATATTTTTCCTCCCCTACACTTGCTACATTCCATGGTGGTTTTAGATGATTCCCTGTGTGACTTCAATTTCAAAAAAAAAAAAAAATTGAGAATTGTTTTATGGCCAAAAATGAGGTTCATTCTGGGGAATGTTGCATGTGCACTGGAGAAGCCTGTGATCCGCTGTTGTTTTGTGGAGTGTGTTCTACGTGTGTGGCAGGTCTAATGGTTTGTAGTGTTGTTCAAATTCTCTATTTTCTATTCTCTCTAGATGGTCTACTTATTTTTAAATTTTATTTATTTATTTTTAAGACAGAGTCTCTGTCTCCGAGGCTGGAGTGCAGTGGTGACATCATCACTCACAGCAACCTTCGCCTCCTGGGTTCAAGCAATTCTCCTGCCCCAGCCAGTAGAGTAGCTTGGTTTACAGATGTCCCCCACACGCCCAGCTATTTTTTTTTTTTAAGCAGAGACAGGGTTTTGCCATGTTGGCCAGGCTTGTCTCAAACTCCTGACCTCAAGTGATCTGCCCACCTTGGCCTCCTAGAGTGCTGGAATTACAGGCCTGAGCCATCGCACTCAGCCTAGATGGTCTATTCGTTATTAAAAGTGGGGAAATGAGGTCGCTAATTTATATTACAGATCTACATTTTTTTCATCTCAAATCAGTCTTCCTGTATTTTAAAGAGCTATCTCTTGGTGCAGATATGGGTATAATTATATCTTCTTGAGTAATTGATTATTTTCTCAATTATAACACCCTTCTTTGTATCTTCTAAACATTTTTAACTTAAAGTCTGTATCGTCTGAAATTACTTTAGCTACCCCTGCTCTTTTTTTACTATTCATGTTTTCACTGTTTTCTCTTTCAACCTATTTGTGTCTTTGGGTCTCAAATGATTCCCTGCAAAAAGCATATAAATAGGATCACATGTTTAAATCTTGTTTTAAATATAATTCTGTCATTTTTGCCTTCATTGAGAAATTTACTCCATTAACATTTAAAGCAATCTCTGATAAGGAAGACCTTCTGGCTTGTTGCTATTTGTTTTCTGTATGTCTTTTATCTTTTTGTTTTGTTCCTAAATTATCCCAATAATTGGTTCCCTTTTACTGATTTTTCCCAGAGTTCTATTTTGAATTTCTCTTTATTTTTTCCTTCATGTTTTCAGTTATTTCCTTAGTGCACAGTTTTCAAAGGTGCCATGGCATTAATTATTCATCTCTTGCTAATGAAAATATGGCTTTGGAGGTGCGCCCCCCTCCAAATAAGATCTAGACTCAGGGAAAGCCTGGCCTTAAGGCCAGGGAGCTGATGACCCCTGAATAAAATGGGGGGTCACTGTGATATCCTATGGCTATTTAGGGAGCACCCAGTGTGTGCCAGGTTCAGCTGGCCTGGGAGAGAGTGCAATGGACACTGGTCACCAGGCAGGCACAGGGGCTGTCCGCACGCCTCCACAGTCAGGCTTGGGGAATGGGTTGTGGGGTCTGACCTGGAGGAGGGAGGAATCAGCAGGAAGAGCTGGTTTGGCAGCAGAGCCACCTCTTGGAGGAGAGAAACGGAAACAGAGGCCACTCTGGCCAGTGCCAGAGGACAGTGGCTACATGTCTGGGCACCCAGGCCAGAGGCCCAGCCAACCCCCAACAGGGTGGGTGGGTGAGACCCTGTTCTAAGTCATTTGATGGCCCTCTCAGATGCTGCTGGATCCCAGAGACAGGGAGCCTGCAGGTCTTGCATGGGACCCAGGCGTGCCATGCCCCACTCCTAACGTGCCCCGCAAGCCAGAACCAGCCACGTGGTGATGCCACACCAGAAAGAGCCAGCCTGCCAAGCAGTTGGGCAGATGGGAGCAACTTGGGAAGCAGCAGCAGGAGCTTCCAATCCCTCTGTCTCCACCTCTCCAGCAGACCACATGGCATACCCTGTGTGTGCATCAGGGAAGTTGGTGCCAGGCCTCGGGCACCTGAGCCCAGACTGGGCATCGCTGTCCTGTAGCTGATCCTCAGCGCTGATAGGAACCATGAACAAAGCTGGGTCCAGGGCCCTGTGGACTGGACTCCCCATCCTTAGGGCCCAGGAGCTCCTTGCTCCGCAGTTACCTGGGGCAACCATAAGCTCTGTGGGGAGGCCTGGAGCATTTGTTGTTTTGTTCATTCATTCATTTAATTATCCACAAATGTCCTTGAGCTGGTCAGCTGGTTTCCTGGGTAGGGGGGAACGCTGATGCCATCAGTCCCTGCCTGGCCAGGGGGTCTGGGAGGCTCAGAGAAAGCCTCTCTGAGCTGCTGTGGGAGCAGGTGGTATCCAGGGCAACAGCTCCTGGGTGAGAGATGATTTGTGCCGAGGCAGTGAAATGGAACCCCAGCAGGGACCTTTGAAGGTACAGCAGCCCCTAAGGCAGGCCCGGGAAGGGGAAGAGGCTGCAGGGGGCGGCCAGAGAGTGAGGCTCCATCTCTGCTGGGTGGCTCTGTCCTGGTTAGCAAGGGCTCTCGTGTCCTGGCCCCTGGGATATGGAGTGGAACCTGCATCCCCGTTGCCTATGTGTGAGGACCTGGGCTGCCAGGGCTCCGGCTGGGCCCCGGGGTCAGGGCTTGTGTGCCGGAGACCCAGCGAAGTTGGACAGAGCCCGGCAGGACCTGGCCCTGTGATGGCCCAGCCTGGTGTACTCAGGTCTGCGGGAAGCCGGCCTGGACATTTTGGCCTGATTTCAGCCTGGGAGCTGGGGAGGGGAGGCAGCCAGGCTGGCCGCTGAGCAGCCGCCCCCACTCGCCTCCCCCGCCAGTGAGTCTGACCTCGCTGGAAACATCCCTCAGCTTGGTATGGATTTCCTGTCTTCACTGAGGCCGGCCAGGCGCAGGAGCTGAGCGTCGGTCAAGGCCCAGGGATGATTTTCATTTTTGGGGGTAGAGGCTGAGGGGACTCAAACCTTCCAGAGCTGGGGGTTCTTTTCTTGCGTGTCACTCCGTGGCTCACTTTGCTGGCTCTTTGTCTGGCGTGGGTGGGGGCCCACCCTGCGCTGTGGTCAGCTGTGCAGCCTAGAGCCTACCTGTGACCCTGGGTCTATCCTCAGGGCCCCTTCCAGAGCTGGAGCAACTGGGAGGTAACTGCTGAGCTCAGCTTGTGTGACCTCACTGGGGAGACAGTGCAGTGGCAGCGGGCCCAGAGAGGGCTCTTCAGCTCCCAGTCACACAGCCAGGCCGGGAGAGGTACACACTGGTCCCTGATACCCCCATCGGCACTGGATGGGCTGGGGAGCGGGGTGGGGGAGGAAGGAACTGGATACAGGGGAGAGTCAGGGACCATAGGGCATCATGGAGATGAAGGGGCAGGTGAGCCCAGGAGGGCACATACCATGGCACAGCAAGTAGACAGACACAGACATACATGCCCATACATCAGCATGCTCACACTCTCACACATGCTCACGTGGGCAGCACTCTCACAAACAGGCACATATAGGCAGCACTCACACACAGGCACACGTAGGTAGCATGCTCACACACAGGCATACATGGGCAGCATGCTCACGCACACACGAGCAGCATATTCACACGTGCATACCTGGGAAGCATGCTTACACCCATGTGGGCAGCACACACATGCACACCTGGACAGCATACTCACAGCACACACACACGAGGCAGCATGCTCACAGATACATGTACACACACTGACAGAACAAGTCATGGGGCCTGCAGTGGGGGCACCGGGCAGGCAAAGCGGCTGCTGCAGAAATAATTCATCTCTGGTAGACAGACCTAGCTCACCTTCTCCATAGCCAAGGGTGACTGCAAGCCCCCAGCTCAGGGGAAGGGCTCCGAGGCCCCACGCCCACCTTGCAGTGGTTCCTGGGACCTGCAGGGAGCATCCCAAGCATGGGCTGTGGGGTACCGGGCTCTGCCATGTGATCCCTGAGGCAGGGCGTGGCCAGGTGTGCCTAGGCCCTTATAAACCCCGCATGTCCCTAGGTCCCCCAGCACAGCAGCAGTGCGGGGAGTGGAGACATGAAAATGGGGAAGAAGGAGGCTGGAGGTGCAGGGCTGCCGTGTGTTCTTGGTGGAGTGGGGGTAGGAACACTCCAGGTCTGGTTGGGGCCCTGTGAGTGTGTCGGGGACCCCGGGCCAGGCCTGGGTCGGATCCATCACTCCCTGGAGGAGGCATCTGAGTCCAGGAATGCCAGACGGGCTGGTCTCAGGCATATGGGCATCCACAGCTGTCTGGGGCCAGGCCCAGGCTGAGGGGCAGCTAGTAGGGTGCAAGAACTCCTGGACCCTCAGCTTGCAGTGCAGAAAAGAGTAACCGCTCTGCTGTTAAAGCAATTTAGTTGGCTCTTCAGAAAGCTAAGATCTGTGTACAGTCAGTGTGTGGAAGCTGCCCCCCAGGTGATAGATTCTGCCCATCCAGCCCTCCTTTGCCTTCCGGCAAGGAGGGGTCATCCCAGGCTTTGGGTCAGGATGGGCAGAGCAGACCACTGGGGCCAGGCCATGATGTTCCTGGCCACTCCACATCTGCTCGCCTGCTGTCCTGTGTGCTGCCCTGGGACAGTGCAAGGAAGGGTGGCCCCTGAGGCTGATACGAGGGGGCATGGTGATGCGAGGGGGTCAGGAAGGAGGACCACTGTGGGAGGCATGGGTTGCAGTGGGAAGGTCAGGGAGGCCTTCCAAGAAGGTTGGCAGGGAGCGCTGCCCAGGGCCTGGAAAGCATGCATAGCAGGGGACAGGGTGGGGACAGCCAGCAAGGGCAAAGCGCAGTGGGTGTGGCGATGCCCTGGGGGATGGGCCCCAATGCCCCTAAAGTGGTCCAGCTCTCTAGACCAGACTGGTGTGCAATGTGGAGGCTGAGTAACATTCCCCCTCAACTGTATACATATACAGTAGGCACTCAACAGACTCTTGCTGGGTCCGACAATAACCCTGGATGGAGGACCAGGGCCTGGGCTGGGCACACTCTGGGCTCCTGTGAGCCCCTGGCAGCCCTGAGGTGGTTTCTGAGTGCAGAGTGAGGGGCTGTCAAGGGTGGAATCCAGGCATGCAAAGGCCTGGAGACCAGTGCAGGGGCAGGACACCTGCTGCCTCAAGACACCACTGAGGTTCAAAGCCACTTGCTGATTCCCAGCTGCCTGGCATGGGACTCTTTCAGGAGGGGTGGCCAGATGGGACAGCTCCTTGGGTCCCTGGAACGTGTACCCTCAGAGGCCCAGGATCCCTGGGGGAGGTTCCGGGGCTGGGGAGCTGGCCCCTGGGGCAGGGCAGGGACAGATAGGCTGATTCTGTCCAGGATGGGGGGCACACAAAGACTTCCTGAGGGGCGCTTCAAGGCCACAGCAATCTAGGTGGGACAGGGACATCAGTCAGAGGCACCCTGGGGAGATCCCCAGGTCCAGCTTCTCGTACTGTGTCTGAGAAGACAGCTGTTCCCTCACAGGCCGCCAAGGCACCTCACAGTCCTGGCCTGAGTGATTGTGGGGTCTTGCGGGAGGAGGATCCTTTGGGAGGACACTGAGCCTGGACTTTGGGGTGAGAGACCCAGAGCCCTTGGATGCTTGGGCCTCGGATGTTTGGCCCAACTTTCAGCCAAACAAAAGCTGGGAGCACAGGCGGGGATCCCCCTCTGGGGAGGATGCAGAAGCTGAGCCAGGTTTGACCGAAGCTCCTTACCTGATCTGGTATCCTCGAGGCTGTGCAATGGCACGAGAGCCTCACGGCACAGCTGGTCTCTGTGACACCCCCCGAGATACCCGAGGAATGTTTCCTATGACCACTGCTGCGCCACTGCCCGACCACATCATGGATGCCCCTGCCAGGACTCAGGCAAAACCCAGCTGGCCCTGGTGTGGCCACCCAACAGCCCTGCAGGGCCCAGTGCTGGACCAGAGCCTTGTCTGCAGCTTCTCCCCCATGGGGCTTCTGCGCCTTTGGGGACTCTCGGGGGACCTTGCTGCACCTTCCCACCCACTCATCTCTGGACTCGGCCCCAGTGTGAACGCTCAACCCAGGCTGAGCCAGCCTCTTCAGCCACGTTCTGCAGCTCAAGGAAGTAACTGCCTTTTGCAGCTGGGATCTGCCTAAGCTTCAGCAGCAGCCTTCAATTATGATGCTAAGCGGCTGGCGAACACAGCACGCAGCACCCAAGAGCCCGGGTGAGTCCTGAGTGGGGCTGGGCTATGGGATCTCTGGCTTCAGGACCCTTCTCAGAATGGACCCTCCAGGCCACTCTCCCCCACACCCCTGGTTGCCTGGCTGCATGAGTCCACAGCCAGGTCAGCTGCTGCCCAGGGAGAAGGCCAGGACTGCAGACCCTGCCCAAGCCTGGGGGCAGCATTCCTGGGAGCAGCACCATTTGCTGCTCGGGATCAGCCAGGCCAGCTCCCTGCAGATGGGAGGGCTGTGAGGTGAGCACCAGTGAACCCCTGGAGGTTCCAGAAAATGCCATTGTGGGCACCAGGGGGCTTCCTTGGGCTGGCACATCAGGGGGAAGCCCACTGGGTCTGCTTAGTGTCCATGATGGAAGCTCAAGTCCCAGGAGCTGGGGTCTGACCACATGGTGCTGCCCCAGGAGCTATACCCTGGTGAGGGTCACTGGCTGGCCGAGGTGGGGGATCACTGAGGTCAGGAGTTTCAGACCAGCCTGGCTAACATAGTGAAACCCTGTCTCTACTAAAAGTACAAAAATTAGCTGGGTGAGGTGGCAGGTGCCTGTAATCCCAGCTACTCGGGAAGCTGAGGCAGGAGGAGAAGTGCGTGAACCTGGGAGGGGGAGGTTGCAGTGAGCCGAGATCGTGCCATTGCACTTCAGTGTGAGCAAGAGACTCCATTTCAACAATAACAAAAGACTGGGATGATAATCATGTGCCAAAATGTTCACAGTGATCATTCTTTGCTGATGGAATTATGGTGGCTTTGTATCTTCACATGAGTTTGTATTTTCCACATTTTATACAATGACTATGTATGACTTTAATAATTAGAAAAAAACGTAGAGGCTGGGCGTGGTGGCTCACGCCTGTAATCCCAGCACTTTGGGAGGCCGACAGAGGTGGATCACAAGGTCATGAGTTCGAGAACAGCCTGGCTAACATGGTGAAACCTCATCTCTATCAAAAATACAAAAATTAGCCAGGTGTGCTGGCAGGCGCCTGTAGTCCCAGCTACTTGGGAGGCTGAGGCAAGAGAGTTGCTTGAACCCAGGAGGTGAAGGTTGCAGTGAGCTGAGATCACACCACTGTACTCCAGCCTGGGCAACAGAGTGATACTGTCTCAAAACAAAAAAAAAAGAAAAAGAAAAAAATGTTAAGAACTCCAGATAATTCATAGATCAGCTTCATTCTACCCAAAGTGAGCTGGCATTAATGTGCTATAAAGTTCAAAGAAGGCCGGGTGCGGTGGCTCACACCTGAAATCCCAGCACTTCGGGAAGCCAAGGTGGGTGGATCACTTGAAGTCACGAGTTTGAGACCAGCCTGGCCAACATGGGAAAACCCCATCTCTACTAAAAATCCCAAAACTAGCCGGCTGTGGTGGTGGGCACCTGGTCCCAGCTACTTGTGGCTAAGGTGGGAGAATCACTTCAACCCTGGAGGCAGAGGTTGCAGTGAGCCGAGATTGTGCCACTGCACTCTAGCCTGGGCAACAGTGAGACCGTGTTTCAAAATATATGTATACTTACTTTATACAGCCTCATTACAGCCAAACTAATCTAAAAAACATCATATAAAGCAGTAACTTTTTATCTCCATTAAGAATAGCAGGGTGCAACTCTTGCTCCTGCCTCTGATAACTAGGAAGTTGTGTGGATGGCTCAGCCAGAGGCTACTCCATTTCTCTCACTACCCCCTCTCTGTATCCCTGTGTCTCTGTGTCTCTCTCTCTGCCTGTACATGTGTGTGCATATGGGTTTTTCACACACACTCATCTGCTCAAGCTCATCTTCAAATACTCCATCACAAAGGTGGCTCCACCTCTCGGCAAATTGATGACCTTCATGGGCCTCAGCGCCTGCACCAGGCCTGTGCTCCCGAAGGCCTCCAGGCTCACCCCCTCCCCCTCAAACATCTGCCTGGCCTGCATCCAGTACACAGCCGTGAGCCTTGTCAGCCTTATTGACTCAGCCAGGGCCTCTGCCCCCTGAGCCCTCGACGAAAGCCACCACGTGGAAATCACAAGGACCTTCAGTCACTGATAGCCGGCTGGGAGCTGGTGTCCACCCACAGAGGGCAGGGTGCAGAGGGGCCCCTGTCGGAGAGGAGAGGCTGCAAGGCTGAGCCTGAGCCTGGAGTTGAGGGGTGTGGGGTTTGCAGGCTGCTGTGAGACCGGGATGCTCAGGCCATGTGGGAGTGCTGGGGGTGTGGGGAGGTGTGAATGAACCGAAGGTCCGGGCAGCCCCGGGTTACCCACCTTCCTTGCTGCCTCTTACGGTGGGGCAGCCACAGCAGGGGCATTGGTGGAGCTAACTTGGGCACACACTTCAGGCAGGGAAGAAGCAAGCTGGGTCCTTCAGGCCCAGCCTCAGGTCCAGGGCCTGTCCTTGAATACTTACACAGCAGAGACTGGGAAGCTAAAAGGCATCACACACCCGGCCCACCCCCAACACCTCCCATGGGATTCAGGCCTTCCTATTTCTGAAATATTCCCACAAACATCCCAATTTTAAGTTAGGTGAACTCGCACCTCATGTACACTACACGTTGGTGGAAAACACGCATTGATGAACATGGTTTATGAATACCTAGGCCTATAGAATTGCATGTTTGTTTTGTGACAGGGTCTCACTCTGTCATCCAAGCTGGAGTGCAGTGGTGTGATCTCAGCTCACTGCAGTCTCTGCCTTCTGGGTTCAAGCAATTCTCCTGCCTCAGTCCCCAAGTAGCTGGGATTACAGGTGTATGCCACCACACCATGCTGTGTATTTGTTATTTTTACTGGAGACCAGGTTTCACCATGTTGGCAGGCTCATCTAGAACTCCTGGCCTCAAGTGATCTGCCTGCCTCAGCAAAGAACACCCTTTACTTCAAAAGTACCCAGGGAAAGCCCAGGCCCAGCCTGTACCGAGGGTAGGTGTGTGTGTCCACAGGTGGGAGAGCAGCCAGCACACCTCAGCCCTGCTCCCAGGGTGAACCCCACACACACCAGGGAGAGAACTCCTGGGCTTCGGGTTGCTCAGCCCCAGGGGCCCCAGCACCACCTGCTCTCGTGCATGGACTGAGCACCTACTGTGTGCAGGCCCTTCTCAGGGGTGGGAGAGAAGGTGGGGGTCTCACCCTACAGAGCTTTCACGACAGCTGAGGAAGTTTCCCAGGGCCTGTGGGAAGCCTGAACCAAAAACTGCTTCCCAGTGAGTGGGACTCCTCACTTTGAGGGATTTGGGTTCTTAGTTTGCAGAGCAGATGCAGGAGGATGTGATCCCATGCCCAGGCTTCATGGTTCCTCCTGCCAGCAGTCTCCACCAGGACCCCTGCTGCCCCTCAAAGCATCCCCCATCAGAGTATGCAGGGCCTCCTGAGCCCACTTGGGCTGGGAGGGCGCCCAGGCCTGCCTTTCCGCACCTGCCTGCTCTCAAGGCTTAAGGTAACTTTCTCCATTTGTGCTAACGTTTTCCATACATTTTTCTTTTTTCAGGCTGGAGTGCAGTGGCACCATCGATCTTGGCTCACTGCAACCTCTGCCTCCTGGGTTCAAGTGATTCTCCTGCTTAGCATGGACCTGATGCCTGTGCTCAGCCCCTCTCTAGGCCTGGTGCTGTGCTCAGCGCCGTCGTACATGTGCGTGCACCTGAATGTGTGCAGACATTAAGAGGTGTGGTCCCTGCTCTTAGGCAGCTTGCTTTGTGGCTGAAATGAACCATCGCCTAAATCAAAGGATAGAAACCCAAGGCCAGATGCAGTGGCCTTGTCTGGAGTCAGACGGTGGCTCCGTGACCTGGCTTCACTCCAGAACTACCTGGGGTTTCTAGTTGTGCAAATCCCAGGTCCCACCCAGATTATGAGTCCAGTTTTCTACAGGTGGAGCCCAGGAAGGTGTATTTTTAACATGATAGTACTGCTCAGCCCAGCCAGTGGTCTCTGCGTACCCAGGAACCGCTGACACAGAGCTTGTGCTCTCCATGAAACGGGAGACAAAGCCTTCACGGATGGGCGACATGTAGCTTGGTCATGACAGTTTTGTACCAGCAGACTGTGTTCAGGTGACATTAAGGACAAGTTCCTGCAGGCTAGCTGCCTGGACAGGGCTGGGTGGGGGTAGAAGTTAGAGGGGTCACAGAGGGGCTTCCTCCCGGCCGCCTCACCAGCTGCTTGATTTAGGGATTCGCTCTGGGTCCTTCTGGACCTGATTCTGAACCACGGGACTGGCGTGGACTGCAGGCTGCTCCTGCCACAAGTTATTCATGGTGCAGGGCAAGAACAGTGTCCACAGTTCCCCAGGCAGCAGCAGTGGATACCACGCCCCCACTTGTTGTTACTGATGTTACAGTAGACAGCTCGCCGTTCACTGAGCTCCACATAGCACCCGTGGTGATGGGAGCCGGGTGGAGACAGCCTGCCAGCCTGCGCATCAGCTCCCAACTGGGAGGGGCAGAGGGAGGAGGGAGTGGGAGCCCCAGACAGCAAGGCTCTGGGATCAGTGGGACCTTGGGTTCCAGGGGTGTCTGGCAGGCCCCTCCTTACTCTACCTCGCTCAGCCTCTGGATGGAGATGCTAGCCACAGTTGGGCTCTGCCCCTAACGGCTGCAGATGTGGTGGGTATGGGCTGCTGTCCTGTGGGGCCTCTGAACAGAGCCCAGGGCCTCTGCCAATCATGACTCCTTGCTTTCAGCTGGACCTACAAGCCCTGCAGGACAGAGACTGACAGTGTGCTGTCATCGCCATGAATAGGGTATGTGTCTATGGGATTCTCCTGGCACTGCTGTCCCCCAGAATGGTAGGGTGGCCTCTATTCATTACAAATCAGTCAGAGGTAGCGGAGCCTCAGCCAGCATCTGACATGGAGCCTGGCTGGAGAAGGGAGGTTCCCCGAAGAGCAGAATCGCCATGCACGGGAAGTGTCATTCACTGGCTGGGATGCAGTTGCGAGCCAGGCCCTGAGCATCCCTTCTCAAACGAAGGTCTCATGACACCACCAGGACAGATGGTGCCTCCACACGGTGACCTGGGGGCTGCATGTAGAAACGGAGACTTCTGATTTGTGTTTAGGTACCCCAGAAAGGTTTAGACCTTAAAAGCAATGACACACCCAAAAATACCTGGGTATAAACAGTAAAGTATTAGTATTTGATGATTCTTGGGTTTTTCTATTACTCTTTCTTAATTTTTGTTACTAAGAAAAGGAAAGATAGGCACAGTGCACCCATAGTCTCAGCTACTCTGGAGGCTGAGCCAGGAGAATCACTGGAGCCCAAGAGTTTAGGAGTACAGCCTGGGCAACACAGCAAGATCCTGTATCTAAAAAAAGCCCAAGCAAGAAAGAGAAGCAGCGGGGATTTTAGGAGGTGGTTCTGCAGAAGCCAGTCCTTTACACCATCTTCAACAATCCTGTCGCTGAAGTAGACTAGGGGATTCCCTGAGGGGCAGCCCTACCTCATGCTGAGACCTCTGCATGCCTTGGGAGTGGAAATATTTGATGAGACTCCAAGGGGCCCTGGGACCTTGGGCTTTGAGGACCAGAAGGATCAGAGGACTGTGCCCCTTCTCCCCTCTATAGATTGAAGTAAAGCTGTCGGTCAAGTTCAACAACAGGGAGTTCAGCTTGAAGAGGATGCCGTCCTGAAAACAGACGGGTCTTCGGAGTCAAGATTGCTGTGGTCACCGAGTGGGGACGGGCTTGGGCTCATGCACTGACAGTGCCTGTCCCTTCAGCTGTTTCTGCAGAGAAGAGCATGTGTGGGTCTCTCCTCTCTATGCGTGGCCGCCGCGCGGTGAGGTCAGGCCCCAGGGAACACGTGGTGTGTTCAGCTACCTCCTGTGTTTACTCAACACCAGCTCAGGAATGTCCTTGCCGCCTTGCTCGGAAGCCGTAGGCTGGCTCCAGGAACTGCCCGAGTGCAGGGTTTTCTGCCCTCGCTTGGAATTTGTCACGGTCCCAGGTTCCTGTTGAATGGCCGTAACCCCTGCCCCTTTGTCACGAGTCAGTTGCCAAGAGAAACTTGTCTGGTTTGAGAGCAGTTCTTGCAGACACACACCACTTCCTCCGAGAATTCATTTGCTTCCCCAGGATGGAATCCGGCTGGGCCTCTGAACTTCCTGGTCATGTGGGCCGGGGCCTCCATCAATCATACCCTGGACTCCTTTCTGTGTCTAAACAGCACGCCCCACCCCCAACTGCACGGCAGCTCCACCCTCAGCTGCACGGCAGCCACTTGCGTAGCACTCTGGGAGGGCTCTGGGCATGAGCAGCGAGGACTCCAGCAGCAGCTCCCCCAAATAAGCACTGCTCATGAGGGTGGCTTGAGAAGCAGCTTTGATGTGCTCCTAAACCCAGTTGCAAAAGAGAACTAAAGGCCTCAGCACAGCACTCACTTTGAAGTATTCTTACTCTATGTCCTGTGTGGCAGTATTGGAATTGTTCATTGCTAAGACTCAGAGGAGTAAAGCACTTAGCATCACAGGACTTGGAGCACTGGTGCTGAGGCAACCCTTCATTCATTCGTCGGATGTGTGTTAAGGCCCAGGCCCAGGACAGGGGTCAGGGATTCTCCTCTCACACAGCACGTAGCTGGCAGGACCAACACCAGGTCTGATCTCCCAGCTGAGGGCACAGGCTGCTAACCCCAGGCCTCGAATCTGTCAGATGCCCTTCCTGTGCTGACTTTACTTAGAGAAGCCTCCTGATCTTCCCGAAAAGATAATGTGTAGCGACTCAGAGGGGTTCTGGCTTCTTGAAAAGTTCCTGAGAAAGTACATGCAATGAGGACAGAGTTTGCACAGGGAGCACGGGCATGTACAAGGCTCTGTGTGCAGCCCCACACCTGGGTACCTTCATCACCATCCTCACCTCACCTCCGGGTATGCAGAGAGGGGGCAGGTCTCCTGTGCTGTGGCCCAAGCAGGGCTGTCAGGACACTGAGAACATTTCCTCCTCCCGCAGGAGAGAGAGGTCCAAGGTGCCCTACATCGTATGCCAGTGCGTGGAGATCGAGCGCTGAGGCATGGAGGAGGTGGGCATCTACCGCGTGTCCGGAGTGGTCACAGACATCCAGGCACTGAAGGCAGCCTTCGACGTCAGTGAGTGTCGGCCTGCGCAGGGCGGGATGGAGGTGTGGGCGGTGGTGTCCGTGATGTTATCTCAGAGCACTCCATGGCCCGGGCATGTCATATCCTTCTTTTCGTCTTTTCTTCATTTACTGTTTTATTATTTTTTAAAAAAATAAGAAGACAAGAGTTGTAGAAAAAGCTTCTATAGAAGCCAATTTTTACACCATCGTACCCACTCATGCCACTTGCTGGGGTGAACCAGGGGCTTCTGCAGGGCCTTGGCCTTCCTGCCTTGGTGGGGGGCGGGGGGGCGGGCAGGAGGTGGAAGCCCAGGACTCCGTGTGGTCTGTCCACTGCCCTGTGTGAGGATGCGGTGGGCAGAAGGCACTGATGAAATCCAGCTCAGGCTGGTACTGCAGCATTTCTGCCTCCTTCTCACCAGCCCTCAAGGACCCGGACCTGCCTCAAATTGTCCGGAGCCATGAGGCCCTGAATTAGCCGACCTCTGTTGCTTGATCTCCGCAAAGCGGAGACAAGATGGCACATTTCCGGGTTCTTTATTACAAACCTTTCCCGCGCGCACCTAAACACTTCCCGCGCGCGCCTAAACCTTTTCTGCGCGCGCGCAAACATCTTTCCTGCCCAGGAAGATATGCAGCCTACGGCGCAGGCGCGATCCCGCGCCGGGAACATTACAAACCCACGGCGCATGCGCAATTGTAATTTGAGTAAGCCCAGCCTCCTGTCACCGCCCTGACCCAACTTCTTCCTCTGCCAGCCTATATAAGGCATTGCACCGCCACCATTAAACGAGACTTGATCAGGCTATTTGTCTTGTCTCCATTTCTCGTGTTTTCTTGTCTCCTCCATTCCCACTCCCCCTTCCAGGGTCCGTTCGACTGTCCTGCAGGTCAGGACATCAAATGCCAGAGGAGGACACAGAGGCCCTAGAGGGCCCTTCCCAGCATCTTCAAAGCAACAGGATTTCGTGCCTGCAGACCCTTTTTTGGGGCACACACCACTGACCCTGACCAGGACCCCTAGAATGCCCAGCACCCCTGGGAGGGCCTGTGGTAGTTTCAGCTCTCTCGGGGGGCCTAGAATAGAGCTGGCCTGTGGTGAGGACATAAGCACCAGTGGCCCATTGGGTCTAAAGGAAGACACCAGTTCAAACACTGAAATCAATCAGATTCTCCCACAGCCTTCCTGCTATCAGAAGACACTGGTGCAGGGGTGGTTGCTATGTACAGGGCAAAGCCACCCAATTCCCATGCAGGTGCTGTGTCTTGCTGTGCTGGCCTCCTCCTGGCCATCACATCGGGCCAAGGAAGGGAGAGGAATGGGAATGCCCATGCACCCCCATCAACTGTGCAGACACAGAACCACACACAGCTCTTGGGAGGGGTCAGATGAGCTGCTCAAAGCCCAGGAGGGACCCGGACAGCGGTCAGCGTGGCAGGGACGGTGCTTTAGCCAAGACAGAGATGGTGGGAGACTCACTTGGGATCCTGAAGGAGGCCACTGCATTTCCGTGCTCTTTCCAGATAACAAGGACGTGTCGGTGATGATGAACGAGATGGACGTGAATGCCATCGCAGGCACGCTGAAGCTGTACTTCCGTGAGCTGCCCGAGCCCCTCCTTCACTGACGAGTTCTACCCCAACTTCGCCGAGGGCATTGGTGAGCACTGGAGCAGCGGCCATAACTCCACGGAGTGGGGCAGTCTGGTTGGGGCAGGGACCCCTGTTGCTTTGGCAGAGAGAGATGATGCCCACTGAGGAGAGGCTGTTCTGACTCTGCAGGTGGGACAGGGACAGATGGCTGCCAGGGTGACCTGGCTGGTATTCCTTTGCTGTGCTGAGCCCTGGGACAGGGAGGACTCCCACCACACACAGCCTGGGCCCGGGTTCTTACCTGTGGCCACCGCTCTGGCATGAGCCCCTCAGTCTTGGGTGGTTTCTGCTTGGTCCGGGATTTGGTATTACTGCTGAGTCCAGCCTTTCCACCACCTCTGCATGGGCCATGGGTGTTGTCAGCAGCCTCCCTCCTTGGCTTCAGTAGTTCGCCCAGCTTACAGAGGAGCTGCCCTGGGCTGGAGATGGGCGTGCAGCCTGGGTCCTACTTGGGTACTGAGTGCAGGTTGAGTAGACCTGCCCACATCCACTGGGTCACAGGTTACTCTCAGCAATGCCCACATCAGCCGTCAGCCTCCCCAGGAGAGCAAGGCTCACAAAACAAAGGCTGCCTGTGGCCAGTGAGGAGGCTGAGCCCAGGCAGAATCTTTCTCTTACTCCTGGCATGTGGCTCTGCTCGTGAACTGCCTGGTCAGCTCTCTCATGGTGAGAGGGGCTTGTCACACGGGCCCCTGCCTGCAGTGTGACCCTTCTCAGCTTCTCTCAACAGTCCTGCCTGCAGACTGTCACCACCACCATGGCCATTTCCCTGACACTGCGAGGGTGTGGGGACGTCCTGGGTAGAGACAGGGCCTGTGGCAGCAGCAGGCTCAGGGGCGCCCTGCACTGGTGGGCTGGGGACCTGGCAGAAGCCACACCAAGGGCTGGACAAGGGGACGAGCCTCCACCCTGGCCTCTCCGCAGGCCTCAGCAGCCCCCACAACAGGCAGAAGGGTCCACACTGGGTTCTGCCCTCCTCGTGAGTGCCGTGTGCTGTTCTGCCCAATCTGGTGTCTGCAGGCGAGGCGAGGGCTGCCGCTGGCCCATTTCTATTTTTAGTAGAGATGGGGTTTCTATTAAATAAAGCCACCACATTATTTAAATATAGCAAGAGGCTGGGTGCGGTGGCTCACACCTATAATCTTTGAGAGGATGAGGCAGGCAGATCACCTGAGGTCAACAGTTGGAGACCAGCCTGGCCAATATGGTAAAACCCTGTCTCTACAAATTGAAAAAATTATCCCTGCGTGGTGGCACGTGCCTGTAGTCCAAGTTACTTGGGAGGCTGAGACATGAGAACCCCTTAAATCCCAGAGGCAGAGGCTGCTGGGGTGAGTGAGCTGAGATGGCGCCACTGCACGCTAGCCTGGGCGACAGAGAGAGACTCTGTCTCTAAATAATACACGTGGCCGGGCGTAGTGGCTCACGCCTGTAACCCCAGCACTCTGGGAGGCCAAGGTGGGTAGATCACGAGGTCAGGAGTTCGAGACCAGCCTGGCCAACATGGTAAAACTCTGTCTCTACAAAAAAAAAAAAAAAAAGAAAAAATTATACCTGTGTGGTGGCAGGAGCCTGTAGTCCCAGCTACTTGGGAGACTGAGGTATGAGAAGTGCTTGAACCGCGGCAGCAGAGGATGCAGTGAGCTGAGAGGGTGCCACTGCACTCCAGCCTGGGCGACAGAGTGAGACCGTCTCTAAATAAATAAAAAGATAAATGTGGCCAGGTACGGTGCCTTATGCCTGTAATTTGGGAGGCCGAGGTGGCTGGATTATGAGGTCAGGAGTTTGAGATCAGCCTGGTCAGGACAGAGAAACCCCATTTCTGCTAAAAATATAAATTACGTGCGGTGGCCGGCATTTGTAATCCCAGCTACTCAGAACACTGACGCAGGAGAATTGCTTGGACCTGAGAGGTGGAGGTTGCAGTGAGCGGAGATCACGCCACTGCACTCTAGCCTGGGTGATGGAGCAAGACTCTGTCTCAAATAAATAAATAAAATATGGAGCAAGACTCCATCTCAAATAAATAAATGGACACCTGTAATCTTAGCACTTTGGGAGACTAAGACGGGTCAATCACCTGAGGTCAGAAGTTTGAAACCAGCACCAGCAACATGACAAAACCCCATCTCTACTAAAAATACAAAAATTAGCCAGGTATTGTGATGTGCACCCGTAATCCCAGCTACTTGGGAGGCTGAGGCAGGAGAATTACTTGAACCCAGGTGGTGGAGGTTGCAGTGAACCCAGATTGCACCACTGAACTTCAGCCTGGGAGACATAGCAAGACTCTGTCTCAAAAGAAATCAAGAAATAAAGTACAAAAAAAAAAAAAAAAAAACGTAGTAAGATGGCAGATTCATGCCGCAGAAGTATGCTGGTGCTATCCATGTAGTGAAGGCTGATTTCATAAACAAATGTCACAAGAACTTTTATACGCACCCCTGAAAGAAAGCCCCGATTGCCTTCCAAAGAAGCAGTACATGGACTAATGCATGGGCTGTCCGAAACAGCTCTGGAAAGATAAACAGAAAACAGAAAATGACACGCTAAGCCCTTGAGGCCAAAATGCCCTTCCCAAGAGCAGCTGCTAGAAGACAGGGAGCAGGATCAGGCTGGGGGTCATTTCTGGGTGAGGGGGAGAAGAGTCAGACCCGGGGCAGGGGTGTTGGAGCCTGGTCGGCCTCACTGGAACAGAAGAGAGCTGCTTCATGATGCTCAGCTGACTGGCAGAGCCTTGCATAACCCAAGTTCTCAGGGTACAGAGAGGCCAGGCAGTGCGGGGATAAAGACAAGCACACACTGAAATGTTTTCTTGCAAGACAGGGGCCAGTTGCATCTCTCAAATGGGACCAGATTGGAAGGGAGACAAGCTGTTTTGGGCAACCGAGGCCACTCCTGGGTGAGCTCACAAACTAGATGGTGCCGAAGGCCCTGGACCTGGCAGCTGGGCTGGACATCACACAGCCCTGTATTCCAGGAAACGGCATCTCAGCCCTTGTCTGGCCAGTTCTCCAAAAGAACCATCCACAGGCCATTTTTCCATTCCCCTCTATGCACAGACTGGGCCGGGCCTGACCAGAAACTCCCCCTTAGGGTTTTCAGTCACTCCCAAATCTTGAGCCCAGCAGTGAGGATGTGATGTTAAAATGTGACTCTGGGCCAGGCGGTGGCTCATCCTTGTCAATTCAGCCAGTGCTTTTGGGAGGCTGAGCTGGGAGGATCAGTTGAGGTCAGCAGTTCAAGGCCAACCTGAGAAACAGAGAGCTCTACAAAGAAATAAAAACAAAAACTAGCCCGCTCTGGTGACGTGCACCCGTAGTCTCAGCTACTCGGAAGGCTGAGGTTGTTTGAGCCCAAGAGTTCAAAGCTGCAGCTTTTATGGTGCCACTGTATTCCAACATGAAAGACAGAGTGAGAACATGTCTTGAAAAAAGGAACAAACAAACTTGGCCTAAAAGAAACATACCTGAAAATGGCCGGGCTGGCCCAGTGCCTCACGCCTGTAATCCCAACACTTTGGGAGGCTGAGGTGGGTCGATTACCTGAGGTCAGGAATTCGAGACCAGTCTGGCCAACATGGTGAAACCCCATCTCTACTAGAAGTACAAAAATTAGCCAGGTGTGGTGGTGGGCGCCTGTAATCCCAGCTATTTGGGAGGCTGAGGCAGGAGAATCACTTGAACTCAAGAGAGGGAGGTAGCAGTGAGCCAAGATCATGCCATTGCACTCCAGCCTTGGTGGCAAGAGCCAGACTCCATCTCAAAAAACAAAAATAAAGAAATAACAGCAAAAAACCCCAACATACCTGAAAATAATAAAAGCTGTATATGACAAAGCGATAGCTAACCTACTACAGAATGGAGAAAAGTTGAAAGCATTTTCCTCTGTAAACAGGAACAAGATGAGAATGCCCATTCTCATCACTCCTATTCGACATCACACAATCGGGCAAGAGAGCACAATAAAAGGCATCCACATTGGAAAAGAGGACATCAAATTATCCTTGTCTGATGAAGATGTGATCTTGGATTTAGAAACATACAAAGGCTCCACCAGAAAACTCCTAGACTTGATAAATAAATTAATATAGTCATTTGTGGCCGGGCGCGGTGACTCAAGCCTGTAATCCCAGCACTTTGGGAGGCTGAGACGGGCGGATCACGAGGTCAGGAGATCAAGACCATCCTGGCTAACACGGTGAAACCCCGTCTCTACTAAAAAAAAAAAAAAAAACTAGCCGGGCGAGGTGGCGGGCGCCTGTAGTCCCAGCTACTCGGGAGGCTGAGGCAGGAGAATGGCGTAAACCCGGGAGGCGGAGCTTGCAGTGAGCTGAGATCTGGCCACTGCACTCCAGCCTGGGCGACAGAGCGAGACCCCGTCTCAACAACAACAACAAAATATATAGTCATTTGCAGGATACAGAATCCACGACGACGACGACAAAAATCAGCAGCACTTCTATACACCAATAATGGTCTGGTTGGGAAAGAATTAAGAAGGCAATCCCATTTACAATAGCAACAAAATGGAAAAATGTATGCCACAGAAGAAATTTTACCAAGGAGATGAAAGATTTCTACAAGGAAAACTACAAAACACTGATGAAAATGTTTAAGAGGAGAGAAAGAACTGGACAATCATTTCATGCTCATGGTAAGAATTCATAGCATTAAAATGACCACACTGCCCAAAGCAGTCTAGAGATTCAATACAACCCCTACCAAAATACCAATGTCACCACTCACAGAATTGGAAAGTCCTAAAATTCATAAAAAAGAACCAAAAAAGATCTCAAAGACCCAAAGTCATCCTCAACAAAAACAGCAAAACTAGAGGCATTCCATTTCACTGCAAATTACAACTACAAAATGTTTGGCAAGTGCGTAGTTACCAAAATAGTATAATCCTAGCATAAAACTAGACACTTAGATCAATGGGACAGATCAGAGAACCCAGAAACACAGCCACATATTCACAGCCAATTGATCTTTGACAGAACCGACACAAAAAAAACACTGGGGAAAGGACCCCCTCTTCATTGAATAGTACTAGGAGGCTTGGATAGCCACGTGCAGAAGAAAGAAACTGGACTCTCCTCTCTCAACATACACAAAAATCACCAATCTTACGTTCAAGGTACAAGACTTGAACGTAAGATACGAAACTACAAGAATATTAGAAAGAAACCTAGAGAAAACTCTTCTGGACCCCACTCTAGGCAAGGAATTTATGACGGGCTCGAAAGCCCAACATGGAGAAGGATGAGCTGGACGATGGCCCATTGGACCTGTGTCCAGCAGAACCAGACAGCATACAAGAGAGCCTTAGAGGCCAGGTTCCTCCTTGCTGTGCCCACGCGGGAACAGGGGTTGCTAGAGTCAGAGGCCGGCCCAGACTTGCATGTGCAGCCTACCTTATTTGCAGTGGCACTGGGTCCCCGACTTGCAACTGGGGGTGTCTGCTTAAATGGTCCCCCAAGGATGTGATGGAAAGTAAAGACAAAAGTGCCACCCAACAGAGTTGCTCCCTGTGCCAGGTCCCGCAATCACCATGGATGTGCTCAGCCTGGGGGCCCCCTGGTGTTCAGGCCCCCTCATGCCCCATTGCCATGTGTGGTGCTCGGGGCCTTTCTCTTTGCCTGTTTTCTCCTGAGGGAACAGAGCTGCGGCTGCCTCTTTACTTCCAACGCCCGTGGGTGTGGCTGCAGGGGTGGAACTGGCTCCAGAAGTGCCAGGCCTTGGGCTTCTCATGCTGCCCTCCGTGCTTGCAGCTGGAAAGGGGGCAGGAATCAGCGAGGTGACCTGGGCTGAGTCCTGGGAGTGGGAAGAGGTGGCAGGAAGGGGATCTGAGGAGAACAGGGGGCCTGGTGGTCTGTGCATCTTCCCAGACACAGGAGCTGTAGAGGGAGCCTCTGCAGCAGATGCTAGGGGCCATTGGGCCCCGGGAGTCTTGGGACTTGTCTCTCTCCTGCTGTGCATCCATGCTCAGTGCTTCAGAAACAGCAGGCAGACCAGAAGTCCCAGTTTCAAGTGAAGACAAAGTGTGGGAAGGCCGGGAGGGTCTGCAGTCCCAGATGGCCTTGGCCTCAGCCCGCAGTACACTGTTGATACACTGGAATGCCGCCTCCTTCTCCAGGTCCAGGTCTTCAGCAGTGACCCGGAACCCCAGCTCTAAGGGAGGTGGCAGCATCAGAGGCTGCCCTCGCCTGCGTGGCAGCAGGGGAAACTTGCGTCTACAGGGCCTAGAGGCCTGGGATCTGGGGGAGCCATTCCTGGGGGTGAGTGTCTGCCCTGGTGCTGTATCTGCCACCTTTTCACACCGGGTGTGACCTGAAGGGACAACCTGAGGCCTGTCGTCACTATCTTTGAGGAACTGAAGGTCAGCTAACAGTGGGATGAGGCTGGCCCCTCCTCCGCTTTAGCCACGGGAAGTCTCCCGTGGGGCTGTAGGAGCTCGAGATGGCATTTCGTTTGGTGCACGAGCTCGTCCAGGAGGTCTGGGATCTCTGCTTATATCTGACTTCTGACCTCTGGGCATGGAAGTCTCTCTGCAGTGGCCCAGGCCTGGGCACAGAAAGAGCAGGGCCTCCATTGTCCCGCAGGGGCCTAAATGCAGACTCTGCATCCCTGGTGACCACGGGGACCCTTCTCTGAGCATCAGGATTCTCTTGGACTCTGGGGTCCTTGTCCTGCTCAGGCATCCCTGCCCCGCTCTCCTTAAGGGCCTTCAACACGATCTTCCCTGGATATGAGTCTGGGGATAGCCGGGTGTTGTGGGTCCCAAAGGGGTGACTCCCTGCTCCTGGGCCCCACAAAGATTACTTGTGCTCAGTGCAGTGGCTGAACTGGAGGACGCCCTGGAATTTGGAGCACACAGCACTGGCTTGCTGTGGTACCTGTGCAATCATATTGAAGGCAGGATCACCAGGAAGGAACATACCGGCTTGCAGGATCACAGAAAACCTTCTTGGCGCTGTCTTGACACCACTGATGCCAAGTGTCCAGGTGCTTGTAGGATGGCCTGCCATTCCGTCCAGGGGCAGGAGCAACGGGGAGATCCCACATGCAAAGTCAACCGTGGGATGGGCTGAACAGGCTCCAGGCAACTGAGCCCTACCAGCAGGTCCCCCGCCCCAGGCCGGGACAGGAATAAGGGGCGCAGAGTGCCCAGGTAACCGCTTCTGGGAGCAGTGGGGTATGGCTGGATGCTCAAATTCTCCAGAGCTGAGCTCTGAGAGTCCTCATCAAGCTGCCAACTCGGCCAAAGCCTAAGCAAGCAATTTCTTCTGTTGCCGGGCAATGCACCTTTAAAATCTGAGGGAGTGGGTGCATGTGCAAAGAACAGGTGCGAGTGACAGAGTGACCTTAACGGATTAGCGCAGCAAGGTACTTGTGCAAGGCACCTGCTGGCAATGGCAAGAGGCGGGACGGTTGTGTGTGTGTGTTGGGGGGGGGTAGGGGGCGGCACAATAGGTACTGGAAGGAGAGACGAGCGCACAACGGTCACAGGAAAAACAGGTGCCCACAATGACTGCAGATTCCCCCGTGGATCACTGAAGGTGTTATACCCAATTCTCCCAGATCTCCAGATCTAACAGGCAGGATGTAAGCCAAGAGCTGTCAACCTCAGCACTACTGAGATTTGGGGATGGCTAATTCTTTAGGGGAAGAGAGTTGTACATGGTAGGATGTTTAACACTGTCCCTAACCTATACACACCAGATGTCCAAGTCCGTATTATGCAAAATACGCTTTAGTCCCTGTGCGAGCTCTCCTTCAATTATTCCTTGGAGTCAGGCCTGGCTTGCTAGATTCATTCCTTTGGTGACTCCTTCCACAACAGTCCTCAGAGACCTCATGGATGGAGGTTGTGCTGAGAGCTAGGGCCTCAGAGATCAATCAATCTTCATTCCTTCCCCCCATGCCCAGCAGTTGCACTCAGGCTCAGGGGCAAGGGGACAAACACATACAGACCTTTGTGCTTTAGGGGGCATGAGCTCCCACGGAGGACTGCTAGCTACTGTGATGCCCTTTGGCTTCAATTACGCTCTGGTGCAGAACTTTCTTCCTGCTCTGATTTAAGCAAAGTCAATCCCCTCGGGCAGGGCCAGGGACCTATCAGTCTTTTCGGACTGTCACACCCCTTCCTGGGGCAGAAACTCTGTGCTATGGCCTGGGAGCTGTGTGGGTTTGGGTTGCTCTGTCCTTCAGCAAGTGACTTCCGTGAATGTTTTGTGTACAGTGAGAGCTGTCCTCTAATCAAAAGAGCCAGGTCTCACTGAAGAATGACTTGATTTCAAAGCTGAGGGAAAAAAAATACAAGATGAACGCAAAATACCTTGTTATACAGAGGAAAAGAGGTGCTCACTAAAAGATGGAGCAAGCTGGAAGGACACAGGAGCCCATCTGAAGGAGTTCCCAATGACCAGAACTGAAAGCATCCTAGCTAGAAAGTGAGTATTGATAGTATTAAATTAGAAGCCATATAATAAAGTAGTATCATCAAGTCTATATAGATATAAATAACTGAATGAATAAACAAGTGTAAAAGAAGGGACCAGTCATCCTTACAGAAGATTTCCAATGGATAAATGTAGAAAGAATGAGGGAAATAGAGAATCACATTGAAGCAAGAAATACAGGAATCACTGTTGTAGACAAGAATCTTCCGAGAAGGCTAAAATCTCTATGCAGAATTCTAAGATGCAGGACATTGACATAACCTCAACATACTGTCTCCGGAGTATGCCTTACCTATTGAAGTTAACACCAGCCGGGCATGGTGGCTCACACCTGTAATCCTAGCACTTTGGGAGGCCAAAGTGGGTGGTTCACCTAAGGTCAGGAGTTTGAGACCAGCCTGGCCAACATGGTGAAACCCCATCTCCTCTAAAAATGCAAAAACAATTAGTTGTACATGGTGGTGCATGCCTGTAATCCCAGCTACTTGGTAGGCTGAGGCAGGAGAATCTGGGAGGCAGAGGTTGCAGTGTGCAGAGATCACACCACTGCCCTCTGGCCTGGGTGACAGAGCCAAACTCCATCTCAAAGAAAAAAAAAAAAGAAAGATTAAGTTAACACCACCAAAAAATAACAATAACCTTCCCAGAAGAAAACATGGCAGACACGGCATGAACTTTGTGATCAAGTATCACCCTGCACACAAGACACAGCAACATCAGGTACCCTCTGATGTGACACGTTGAAGGAAAGACAGCATCACCTGTGTGGTATCCTCTCCATTAAAAGCAAATTGTCAATTTGATCATGAGAAGATGGACATCAGAGAAACACTAATTCAGAGACACTCAACAAAATACCTGACCAGTACTCTTCAGAACTGCCAGGGCATGAAAGACAAGAAAACAGTGAGGAACTGGCACAGACTGAGGCATCCAAGGGACACCTGCCAATTAAATGCAGTGTGGAATCCTAGATTGGATCTTGCAACAGAAAAAGGAAAGCGATGGAAAAATTGGTGGAATTCAAGTAAGGTCTGCAGTTGATTTGCTAATCATACATCCGTGCGAATGTCCTGATTTCCACACTTGTAACTAAGGTGATGCAGGATGTTGACGTTAGAAGCTGGCAGAAGGACCGCTAGGACTTTTGTGCTTACTTTTTGCAGCTTTTCTAAATTTCTTTCAAAACAAAAAGTTAAATATGAAATGAAAGATGGGCAATTGAGAACCACTGATTGAAAAATAACACACATGAAAATGCAAATATCATTTTATGAAAAATATAGTATCTGCTTCAGGATAGCAGTATGGGAAAAAAGAAATAATTATAATCTCCAAAACAAATAAGGGACTGAGTGGCCTTGTTATACATTTTTGCAAAATGAAGGACAACTGGATTCTCCTGTCTCCTCCTGCAATCTGTCTCAATATCTTGTTTGATTGAAATATAGAAAGACAACCCAGCCTCACTCAAATATGTCTGTGGAAAAGGAAGTTTGGTTTTGATTTCTCTTGGTCAGCTGCACAGGAAGGGGAGTGCTGGGTCCTATGGAAAGTACGTTCCTCCAAACTTGCCCTGGCCACCACCACAGCTGCCACCTTAGCAGGATCTGGGTGGCCTGTGCAATGCTGTTCTAAGTGACTCTCCCCTCCACAGCTTCCAGTTTGCAGGTTAATACGTACAGAGCTTTGAGGTCATCACTCCTGTCCTCACAACAACAAAGCTTAACAAACTGGAAATCCACAACTCTTCTTAGATCCATCAGAGAAGTGAGATCACAACTGAACCACTGCTCTGTAAATTGAAAGGACAGCAGATGCAGAGAATCACAGCTCGGATGAGCAGAGGCCTGTGTTGGAGCCAGTAGTTGGGCAGGCAAATTTCAGACGGTAACTGGTGGATTGCGGGAGGCTCCATGAGGACCAGCTTGAGAGGTGAACTCTCTGGAGGGAGGGGCTGTGTTATGGGGGTCCTCACATTTTCATACATTTAATCTCCAGGAACACCCCCGCTCTCATGTTCTCAGGGTGAAGATAAGAGAAAAATACCTTTGTGCCTCCAGCAGGGGGAGAAAAACAGCAACAGTCTTGAAGTATGCCCAGAGTATTCCAGTCTCCTTACTCACTCATAAAAGAGAGCTAAGCTGTAAGGATGCAAAAGCATAAGAACTATAAATTGGGTTCAGTGTATACTGCTCAGGAGATGGGTGCACTAAAATCTCACAAATCATGAAAGAATTTACTCATGTAACCAAATAGCACCTGCTTCCCCAAAACCCCTGAAAATAAAAAATGTTTTCAAAAAAGTGAAAATTTGCCCTGAAGGACAACTATTTTTGCAGAACATTGCCTCTATCCTTTCAATCTCCCCAAAGAGGGGAAAACTGAGAGGCACTTCTGGAGGTCACAGCTCAGGGCCTTGGACTCCGTAGCAGACTTATCACAGGACTAGAGAACACGTTCGCCCCTGCACACCACACCACTCTGTCCTCAGGACCCCTGTATATTACACGGAGTGCAACAGAAGGAACTGCCGGTCTCAGACCTTGTGGCGAAGAAGTCTCTAGTGAACCCCCAAAACCAGGGAAGACGAAAACATGCCCGGGTGCGGTGGCTCACGCTTGTAATCCCAGCACTTTGGGAGGCTGAGGTGGGTGGATCACCTGAGGTCGGGAGTTTAAGACCAGCCTCGCCAACATGGTGAAACCCTGTCTCTACTAAAAGTACAAAAAATCAGCTGGGTGTAGTGGTGCGTGCCTGTAATCGCAGCTAGTAGCGAGGCAATCGCCTGAACCTAGGAGGCAGAAGTTGCAGTGAGCTGAGATCATGCCACTGTACTCCAGCCTGGGCGACAGAGACTCCATCTCCAAAAAAAAAAAAAAAAAAAGACACCAAAATTCATTTTAGCTTCTGACACCTACAGTGACAATATGAACACAGCCTAACTCCTCCAGATCCCCATAAAACCTCACACTAAGAGTCTATTTGGTGAGTTCTTTTATCTAACACCTCATGTCCATAAAATTACAAAGAATACTAAAAGGCATGTCTCTGCTGTTTTTAGCCACCCAGATTTTTGTGATCAGTTTTGGCAACTCTAGGAAACTAGTAGAAATTCCCGCAATAAATTTTTTTAGTTGCTGTTTTACTTTCAATTCAAGAAATTTTGTTTGGTTCTCTTTTATAATTTACATCTTTATTGTTATTTTTATTCAGTTAAGCATAATTGTACTACTTGCCTTGTAGTTCTTTAAACATAGTGTCCTCATGTGCAAAAAAAGCTCATTATCACTGATTGTTAGATAAATGCAAATCAAAACCACAATGAGATACCATCTCACACCAGTCAGAGCGAGTAGTATTAAGAAGTCAGGAAACAAAACAAGGTTGTGGAGAAAAAACGCTTTTACACTGTTGGTGGGAATGTAAATTTACACTGTTGGTGGGAATGTAAATTTAGTTCAACCATTATGGAAGACTGTGGTGATTCCTCAAAGATCTAGAAGCACAAATATAATTTGAACCAGCAATCCCATTACTAGGTATATACCCAAAGAAAGAAAAAAATCAAAACAAAACATAGTTTCCTTTAACTCTTTGAAAATATTTAAAGCAGGTCATATAGTCTTTTCTAGCATATGCAGTGTCTGGACTTCCTCAAGGACCGTGTCTATTGATTGCTTTTTTTCTTGTGTAGCCACCTGTGTTGGGAAGCCAAGAACACTCCCAGGTTCAGTGGTTCTCTAGGAGGACCCGCTGGACTCGGTGTGTTGTCATACACATTGCTATGATTTATCACAGCACAATAATAGTAAGCAAAATAAACAACAGGAAAAGGTATGTGTAGCAAAGTCCACTTGAAACTAAGCACAAGCTTTTAAGAATCCTGCCCAAACAAATCACAGAGACACATATTTCTCCAACAATGACTGTGACAACTATGTATGAAATACTGTCTGCCAGAGAAGCTCATAGAGACTGAATGTCCAGGGTTTTGAGTGGGGACTGGTGGCTTGGTGTCCTCTTCCTAGCTCACATCTGAATTCCATTATCCCAGAAAGGAAAATCTGTTTGGCATAAGCTACAGTGTTTATTATTTATTTATTTATTTAGATGAAGTCTTGCTCTGTCACCTAGGCTGGAGTGCAGTGGCCCAATCTCAGCTTACTGCAACCTCCACCTCCTGGTTTGAAGCAATTCTCCTGTCTTAGTCTCCTGCGTAACTGGGATTACAGGCATGTGCCTCCACACCCAGCTAATTTTTTTGTATTTTTAACAGAGACAGGGTTTTGCCATGTTGGCCAGGCTGGTCTCGAACTCCTGACCTCAGGTGATCTGCCCACCTCAGCCTCCCAAAGTGCTGGGATTACAGATGTGAGCCACCACGCCCAGCCTACAGTGTTTTATAAAAGCAGTTTAGGCACACTCAGTCCCTCTTCTCACAGCGTGGTGCACCTTTGCATTTCATAGATACCCAGGAATGTGTCAGAGCATTTCAAACCCCTATGGGCATCTCATTACCCTGCTTTCCTTTTTAGCTTTTATTGTTTGTCCCAGCTGTTATCCACCAGGTCAAGCAGCCACAAAGTTAAACATTTGCCTGTCATTGTATTTTGTTTTCTTAAAACAAGGTCTTTCTTTCTCTGTCGTCCAGGTTGAGTGCACCCAGCATGATCACAGCTCACTGCAGCCTCAAATTCCTGGACTCATCCTGCCTCAGCCTCCTGATTCACTGGAACTGCAGGTGCGTGTCCCCACTCTGGCTAATCTTTTCTTTTTCTTTTTTCTTTTTTTTTTTTTTGAGACAGGGCTTCTCTCCTGGCACCCAGGCTGCAATGCAACGGCATGATCTCACTGCAACTTCCGCCTCCCAGGTTGAAGTAATTCTCCTGCCTCAGCCTCCCAAGTAGCTAGAACTACAGTGCACGCCACAGCACCCGGCTAATTTTATTTTTTGTAGAGATTGCGTTTCACATTGTTGCCCAGGTTGATCTCAAACTCCTGACCTCAAGTAATCCACCTGCCTTGGCCTCCCAAAGTGCTGGGATTACTGGCGTGAGCCACTGCACCCAGCACCTGTCATTGTTTTTCACAACTGTGCCAGACTGAAAGGCTTTTTGCCTTGGACAAGCTCCAAGGCAGGTCAAATGCAGTCTAGCAAGTCAGGTGTTACAGAGAACCATCAAACACTTCAATTGTGATAATTCCTGGAAATAAAGCTTTGAGGGAGATCCAGCTCTTCTGCTTCCTCCAGTAGCTGTCGGGTTGCTGGTGTTCACTGTGAATGTGAACTTTAATTTTCTGGGTTACTGTGGAACTGCAGAGCAGGAGACAGGACAAAGTTTTTAACTGCCACAAAACTCTCTGTTCTGAGATTACATATATATTTTTTATTTTTCTACAATGAACATCCTCTGGATTATTACAGGCTTTTAGCTAATTTCCTGAAGTCTAAAAATGTTCATGGGTCAGGCGCACTGGCTTTTGCCTGTAATCTGACCACTTTGGGAGGCCAAGGTGGTAGGATTGCTTGAGTCCAAGAGTTCAAAACCAGCTTGGGCAACATAGCAAGACCTCCTCTCTACAAAAAATGAGAACTGTAGCCAAGCACGGTGGTGCACACCTGTAGTCCCAGCTATTTAGAAGGCTGAGGTGGGAGGATCACTTAAGTCCAGAAGTTTGAGGTTGCTGTGAGCTATGATTGCATCACAGAACTCCAGCCTGGGCAACAGAGCAAGACACTTTCTCTTAAAAAAATGATAATAGTAAAAAAGTGGTAATGGTGACAACTTTTTGCCAGTTTTCTGATTTTTTTGTGGAAAGAATTTTTGGCAGTCTTTCATCTGCCATTTTCTCCAAAGCCATTCGCCAAATCACGTTTTTTAAAAAAACCTAGGGCCATAATGCATGACTAGTTATCCCTGGGTTAATAGTCACAATTCAGCAAAAATTATATCTCAGATGAGAACTTCTTAGAGTGGTATTCACAGCATTCAGTCAAATATATGAAATTAAACCTAAGAACAGGCCAGACGCAGTGGCCCAGGACTGTAATCCCAGCACTTTGGGATGCTGAAGTGGTAGGATCATTTGAGACCATTAGTTTGAGGCCACCCCTTGCAACATAGCGAGACCTCATCTCTACAATTTTTGAAAATATGCCAGGTGTGGTGGTGCATGCCTGTAGTCCCAGCTATTTGGGAGGCTGAGATGGGAGGATCACCTGTGTCCAAAAGTTCAAGGCTGCAATGAGCTATGATCACACCACAGTGCTCCAGCCTGGGCAACAAAGCAAGACTCCATCTCTAAAAATAAAGTTTTTAAAAAAATTGTGATCTCTGCTGTAAAAGAAGTATGCTTAAATGCAGTAAAAGCATACAAGAAGGCTGGGTGTGGCGGCTCATGCCTGTAATCCCAGTACTTTGGGAGGCCAAGGCAAGTGGATCACAAGGTCAAGAGATCGAGACCATCCTGGCCAACATAGTGAAACCCCATCTCCAGTGAAAAACAAAAATAAAAAAAAAATTAGCTGGGCCTGGTGGCACACGCCTGTTGTCTCAGCTATTCCGGAGGCTGAGGCAGGAGAATTGCTTGAACCCAGGAGGCGGAGGTTGCAGTGAGCCAAGATTGCGCCACTGCACTCCAGCCTGGTGACAGAGTGAGACTCCATCAAAAAAAAAAAAAAAAAATACAGTGAGCCCCTAGGAATCTGGGTGCCTCAGTAAAGGCTTTACAGGGTAAGAAAAGACCATGAGCATGAAAACATGAATTGGGATTTGGCCTAGATGGTAAACGAGGAGACGACAATACAGCCAGGAAGTGCATGTGCACAGGAGAGGGGAGATGGAGGGCACGGATGTTTGAGCTACCTGTACTTTAATATTCCTGGAGTGTGACGTGTGAGGCAAGTATGGGGTGGTGGGGTGAGTGTTGCAGATGAGGCGGACAGTAAGCCATCAGCATGTGAGTAACGGGAATCCACAGGCGTTTCACGCAGCTCCAAGGACCCTATGTGAGCTCATCACGCTCCCATTACCCAAATAACGTTTCTTACCAGTGGTAGTTACAATTTCTGTAGGTACACTGGATGTCTTCCCAGGACACCTGGAAGCCAGAAACAAATGGGGTCAAGCAGCCAGTTGACAACTTACAAGCACCCACAGAGGACAGGGTGCTATAATGTTCCCCTCGTCCTCCAGACAAGCCCACCCCTAGTAACTCCCAAGAGCCTAGAGCATCAGCAGCAGGACATCATATGCAATGAAGTCTTTTTAGTGCCTTCATCCCTGTGTTTAAACTTGGTCATGCTTATCCCAGAGGCCTTACATATTTCTAACTCTCCTTGCTCTCTAGACATTTCCCACAAAGCACGAAGCCGCAGGGCATGAGGCTAGAGCACCAAAAACTTAAAAGTGGAGGGAAGTGAACCCTTACAGAGGTGCAAACTACATGCGGACTTCAGGCCGAAAAAGGCTTGAACCCTCATCAAAGGCCCACACCCAGACAGCGGGACCACAGTGTGTCTTGATCTCAGAGACGCACGCAGTCCTGGGTCCAGCATTTGCTAGAGGTGGCCAATCCAGGGCAGTAGGCAATTGTGGATGATGTTTCTCACCAAGCAAATACTGGAGTCACTGAAGTAGAACCATTTTCCATCCACAGCATTCCGGATGTAGGCACAGTAATGACCGGAGTCTGCCACTCCCACGTGCGCAATCACACCAAAAAGCTCATACTGCGCTCCAGGCTGGAAAGAGACAGGCACGAGACAGTTCACCCACCACCACAAACATGACTGCCTCACACATTTATACCTGCCCACCCTAAGCCCGATTCTGGGACTTCAGAATATTAGACAACAGTCCTGACCCATGGCCGGTGGGCACCCTCCAGGAGGGGCTTTCCTGAGTGTGGATCCTGAACTGCGAAGGCTCAGCAGCTTTGACACAGCAGAGCACACAGGAGATGGAAGGCAGGAGGTCACGAGAGAGGCCCCCAAAGCCAAGGCAAGGTTAGAACTTTCCCCTGGGAGGAGTGGGGGTCATCAGAACACAGCTCTGTTTCTCCCCAAGCCCAGGAATGGCCCTAACCTGAGCCACCGCACCCAGCCAAAAGTCTTTTGTAGGGGGAGGGGAGACAAACGGCAAGGGCAGCACACACAAAGTGGGGTCACCCACAGTGGAGGCTGGAATTATCCCTGTTTCCATTTGCAGACTTTGTGCAGGACTTTACAAAATGCAGGGCAATATCTGAATGTAAATATTAGTTTACAAGAAATACAAAGGTTAGAGGAACACGTTAAATGAAACCAACTAGCCAGTTCTGGCTTATTTAAAAAATCTTCAACCAAATCAACTGCAAGGAAAAGAAAAGGAGCGGAAATCTAAAAGGAACTTAGGAAACAAACGTAACCAAATGCAAGTTACGAGTCCAGCTGGACAACAAACCAAGACTCCATCTGTGTTGTTTGTGCAGACGTTGTTTGGATCTAGATTCAAGCAAACCACACAGATTATACAACAGTCAGGAAGCCTGAACATTGACCAGATATTTGATGCTATTAAGGAATTACAAGATGGAGATGATTATCTTTTGAGTGCTTATTCTTTAGGGACACATAATGAAGTGTTTACAAATAAAATAGTATGAAGTCTGGTCTGGGATTTGCTTCAGAAAAACCCTGTACAGAGTTGGGTGAAACAAGAGGGTGGGTTATAGGAAAAGCAAGACCTGCCATGAGTTTTGGTAACTGTTAGAGCCAAGGATTCACTGGCTAATTCCTCACTACACGCTTTGGTATCTATTTGTAATGTTCCGTAACAAAGTCTTGTTCATTGTTCTTGTTCATTGAACATTGCTCCTGAACTCAAGCAATCCTCTTGGACTCCCAAAGAGCTGGGATTACAGGCGTGACCCACTGCACCCAGCCAATAAAAGTCTTTTTTGAGAGAAAAACAATTTTAAATATATTTCATCAGGTAAAATGTGTAGGTAGAAATATAAAGAACTAGAAGAAAAAGAGAATCCTACGAAATGTATACTGCCTAAGCAGGTAAAGAAACCATGTTATAATAGGAGCTATTTTAACATATTATCAGGCCTTAATTTTCTAAATGCCATGGTTCTAGAGCACAAATAGTCAAACAGACCAATAAAACAAAAGAGACACTCCAAAAATAGACCCGTACATACGGGAATACAAAATTTGCTATGTAGCATTTCAAATCTATGAAGAAAAGATATTGGTGTCTTTTTTTTCTTAGTATTTCTTGTTTTGTTTTTAGAGAGAGGGTCTTGTGTTGTCACCCAGGCTGGACTACAGTGATAGATCACAGCTCACTGCAGCCTCAAACTCCTGGGCTCAAGTGATCCTCCCACCTCATCCTCCCAAGTAGCTATGACTACAGGTGTGTGCTACCACACCCAGTTAATTGTTTTATTTTTAGAGATGGGGCCTCACTATGTTGCCCAGGCTGGTCTCAAACTCCTGGGCTCAAGCAATCCTCCCACCCCAGCCTTTCAAGGTGTGGGATCATAGGCATGAGACACACTGCCTAGCCTTCTATCATTTTTTTTTTTCTCAGAATCTCTCAATAAGTTATTATCTCAGGACAAGCAAATTAAACTTTACTCTGATTAAATGTGGTCCAGTCAACTGGCTACTTTATGATTATCCTCAAAGTGGGCACAGGCCATTTTGGGAAGAAAGTTTTGTTGGTACTAAGAACCCACAATGATATGTTTGCCTTTGCATTTCTATGTATTCCACATGTTATTTCCAAAGAAGCCTACTGAATTCTGGATTCCTTCCCTCAGTGCTGTGAGGCATGTAAACACAAATCCAATATTTAGAAAGAAGAAAATCTTTTGAGGCTGGGGACAATCTCTGAGGAATGGGTGGCTTCTAGCAGACTCGGGGTGAGAGAAGGGAAAACGGAAAGGATGAGGCATCCGGGGAGAGGCAGGATGGCAAAGAGGTCATCAGCAACCCACCTGCTCCTCCTGAGTATCACAGGGCACTCACTCCATCGGAAAGACCTGACTGAAATCCAAGCTCTGAGGGAAGTCCAGGGCGTGACAGATCTTTCTTGTCTATGAATTCCTGATGGAGAACCACATGATTGGAACGGGAGAGTTAGAGAAATGTCAGGGCTAGTGACACGTTCTTCCCAAAAAGAGGGGAGCAGGGTGACATCACGGAGTTTAAGGCTCCTGTTTGCTGGATCTGCTGAGCTCCTCTGAGAATAATGCAAAACTTGGCTGTTCTACCACCATGCGGCCCCCACAAGAGGCACCAGGGCACAGGGCTCTACACAGGCACCAGGACCCAGGGAGCCACGGCACCTGCTCCAGGGAGCTAATCTCACCTTGAGGGAAATGCCCTGCTGGCTGCTCTCAGGCCCTCTCCTCTGGTCCCTCTCAGTGATGCCACTTGAGAAGCCACATCCATGGTTCTAGAAATTAGAACCCCAGTGTCCCAGATACTACTGGCCAGATCCAGATTCCCTTTCTCACCCAAAATGGGGTGCCCTCAGGGCCTCTGATGATTCTATCAGGAAATTCACAGGAGGCAACCCCAGGCTAGTGAAGGACAGTTGACCCCTTAACAGCACAGGTTTGGACTGTGTGGGTCCACTTATACACACATTGTTTTAAATAAATACAGTCTGCCCTCCCCGCTAGAGGCACAAGTTCCAAACGCTCATCAAAATATATAGTATCCCAGATGCACAACGACATAGATGAGGGACAAACTTTTCCTATACGTGGGTTCTGTAGGACCAACTGGGGGACTTGAATGTGTGTGGATTTTGGTACACACAGGGGTTCTGGAACCAATCCCCCATGTGCACCGAGGGACAGCTGAGTCTGATCTAGGGAAGGCGTACCTGTTTCCCACGGGTCTTCTTCCCACAGTTCTCACAGAAGCACTTACTGATAACTCCCTGGGCTGGAAGAAGCAGTGCAGGGCATCCTCCTGTCCCACCCAAGAGAACAGGGAAAAGGAAGTGTCGGTATTTCCCACCTAGAGTACTGTATTCATCTATTCTCACACTGCTGTGAGATAATAGCTGAGACTGGGTAATTTATAAGAAAAGAAGTTTGATTGGCTCATGGTTCTGTAGGCTGATAGGAAGCACAGCAGCATCTGCTTCTGGGGAGGCTGCAGGAAACTCCCAATCATGGCAGAAGGCCAAGCAGGACCAGGCATCTTACATGGGAGGAGCAGGTGCACAAAAGCAAATGAGCTGGAGTGCAGGGGCACGCCTCCCAGGTTCAAGTGATTCTCCTGCCTTAGCCTCCTGAGTAGCTGGGACTACAGGCCTTGCCACCACACCTGGCTAATTTTTTGTATTTTTAGTAGAGACAGGGTTTTACCATGTTGAATAGGCTGGTCTTGAATTCCTGACCTCAGGTGATTCACCCGCCTCGGTCTCCCAAAGTGCTGGGATTACAGGCGTGAGCCACCACACCCAACCTGGCTCCACACTTTTAAACAACCAGATCTCATGAGAACTCACTCACTGTCACAAAGACAGTACCATGGGGGATGGTGCCAAACCATTCATGGGAAACCCTCCCCCAGGATCCAATCTCCTTCCCCTGGTCCTACCTCCAACACGGGGGATTATAATTGAACATGAATTTTTGGGTGGCGACACAGCCCCAACCTGTAGCAGGTACAGCCTCCCCACACTTTGCAGCTGAGGGTTTCAGCTTTTCTTCTGGTTTTCCTCATATCCCCCTTAATGCCTGGCCTGGTGTGGTCCATTTGGCAGGATCTCAAAGGGCACCTGCTGACTGGAGGAACAAAACAGGAGGGAGCTCCTGTTAAGGGAGCAGTATGAGGGAGGTGGAGGTAGGAGGGAAAAGCATTTTTGCCAAAACAAAGGAGAAATTGGCCAGAGCCATGAACATGAAATAAGCGACTTTTCAGAAGCCAGAGATAGATCAGAGATGCAAGGGGGAGTTGGTCACACTGTGTTGTGTGGTTCGATGGTTTCCCCAAAACCCAGGTCGAAACTGAATCCCCAATGTAGCTAGATGGAAAGGTGAAGCCTTTGAGAAATATTTAGGGAGGACGAGGTTGCTCACGCCTGTAATCCCAGCACTTTGGGCGACTGAGGCGGGTGGATCATCTGAGGCCAGGAGTTCGAGACCAGCCTGGCCAATGTGGTGAAACCCCGACTCTACCTAAAATACAAAAATTATCTGGGCGTGGTGGTAGGCAGCTACTCGGGAGGCTGAGGCAGGAGACTCGCTTGAACATGGGAGGCAGAGATTGCAGTGAGCTGAGATTATACCACTGCACTCCAGCCTGAGTGACAGGAAGTCTCCAAAAAAAAAAGAGGGGGTCACTGGGTCATGAGGGCACAGACCTCATGAATGAATTAATCCACTCATGGATTAATGGGTTATCCTGGGATTGGGACTGGTGGTTTCATATGAAGAGGAAGAGAGACTTGAGCTGGCACATTAGCATGCTCAGCCCCCTCAATATGTGATGCCCTGCACTGCCTCGCCTCAGGACTCTCAGAGTCCCCACCAGCAGGCAGGACCTCACCAGGTGCAACCCCTCAACCAAGACTTCCCAGCCTCCAGAACTGTCAGAAATAAATTACCTAGTCTCAGATACTGAGTCATAACAACACAAAGTGGACTAACACATACGGAAGCAGCAAATACCAAGAGAATCCCCTTACCAGTGTCTTCAGGGGCTTTGAAACGAGAAAGTGGGAGGGTGAGCATGATGCTCTTTCTGCTCCTCTCCGTGGCACAGTCGAGGCAAATCAAGGACTCCTTCACCCGGATCATATACAGGGCCTGCAGCCTCTCCACCTGCAAGAGGGAGAGCAGAGAGGTGAGATGGGAACACCACAATAAGCCAGGTCAGGCCAACTGCCAGAAGGTGGAGCCAAGAGACCGAAGCTCTAGAAATGGTAGCCACTAATGGTCTTCGTCCTACTCACAAAGGTGCAAAATATTACCAGTAACAATATTATGAAACTGTGGTAAATGTTTTATGTGGATTAACTCTTATTCTTCTACACACTACAGGAACAACAGCTGAATGAGTCAAATGAGCAGCATCTTAAGCTTCTGAGTGCTCTGGTTCTAGGTTCTTACCAAGTGCACATCAGTGATCTGGTCCTTAATCAGGTTCCAGAGTTTGAGGTAGAGTTGGGCGGCATCATGCTGGACAAACACTAGCCACAGAGAAAAGGAACAGCCAATTAGTGAGGTCTTCAGAGTCGCTTCTCATGCCCTGGTATCTAGACATACATGAATACTCATCATTTTGTCTCTTCCTAGCCCTCCACCCCACTGCAAGGCTAAGTTGGCACTACATAACAGGTGATCAATAAATGAACAGTAAGTTTGGTATTGATTTTTGAGAACGCCTCTTAAAACTTAAGCTCCAGTGCCAGGTGTAGTGACTCATGCCTATAATCTTAACACTTCAGGAGGCCAAGGTGGGAGGATCGCTTGAACTCAGGAGTTTGAGATCAGCCTGGGCAACAAAGCAAGACTCCGTCTCTATAAAAAATTTTAAAAATTAGTTGAGCATAGTGGTGCACACCTATAGTCAGAGCTACTTGGGAGGCTGAAGCAGGAGGATCACTTGAGCCCAGGATGTTGAGGCTACAGTGAGCTGTGATGTCACCACTGCACTCAGCCTGGGGAATGAGATGTCCACAGGGACTTTGAAAAGCACTGATACATTCCTGAGGAGCTAGAAGGCCAGGCGCATGCCCAAGTAAGACCTGAGAGGGCTCCAATCTCTCCCCTCTGACTGACCACAAGGCCATATGCAAGAAAGCAATGAAGGCAAATACAGAATCACAAACTGCCTGCGCTTTGCAGGTGTGCCCTAACAGACACACACAGCCCCGCAGCAAATACTGGAAGACTCACTGGCTCGGGCATTTAAGGAAATCTCTGACCACTTACTATCTGACCACTAAAGTAACCAAATGGAGAGGTCAGTGGTCAGTGGCCACACACTACAGGGAAGATAGATGTCACAGAATTAGTTCAGGAAAGTTTTTTTTTGGGGGGGAGGTGTAGGGGGACGGAGTCTTGCTCTGTCGCCCAGGCTGGAGTGCAGTGGCGTGATCTTGGCTCACTGCAAGCTCCGCCTCCTGGGTTCACGCCATTCTCCTGCCTCAGCCTCCTGAGTAGCTGGGACTACAGGTGCCCACCACCACGCCCGGCTAATTTTTTGTATTTTTAGTAAAGACGGGGTTTCACCGTGTTAGCCAGGGTGGTCTCGATCTCCTGACCTCGTGATCCGCCCGCCTCGGCCTCCTAAAGTGGCCTCCCACGCTATAGGTGTGAGCCACTGCATCCGGCCTTAGTTCAGGAAAGTTGTCACTGAACAATGATCAACAACAAGGACAATAATAAAACAGCAACAACAACAAACGCTGATATGGGGGTCTCTGATGTCGTTCCACATTACATTATCTAAAATGTTCTCTCTCCAACAAAAAGTACAAGACATAATGAAATAGAAAAGTATGGCCACACACAGGAAAACAGCAATCAGAAGAACTTTTCACTGAGAAGCCCTAGATGTTGGCCTTACTAAACAAAGACTTTAACTGTTATAATATGTTCAAAGAACTAAGAAAGCCATCCATGTCAAAAGAAGTAAAAGGAAGTATGAAAATGCTGTCTCACTAAAGAAAGAGTACCAATAAAGCAGAAACTATAAAAAAAGAACCAAGCAGAAATTCTTGAGTTGAGGAGAACAGTAACTGAAACGAATTTATTTATTTATTTATTTATCTGATGGAGTCTGCTCTGTCGCCCAGGCTGGAGTGCACTGCAGTGGCACAATCTTGGCTCACTGCAATCTCCACCTCCCAGGTTCAAGCATTTCTCTGCCTCAGCCTCCCGAGTAGCTGGGATTACCGGCACCTGCCACCAGGTCCAGCTAATTTTTTGTATTTTTAGTAGACATGGGGTTTTATCATGTTGGCCAGGCTGGTCTTGACTTCCTGACCTCATGCTCTACCCACCTTGACCTCCCAGAGTGCTGAGATTACAGGCGTAAGCCACCGCGCCTAGCCTGAAATGAAGAATTTACTAGCGGAGGTCAATAGCAGATTAGAGCTGGCAAAAGAAAAATCCATAAACTTAGAGACAGGTTGATTGAGGTTCTCCAGACTGAGGACGGAAGGAAGGCAGAACATAGCGCATGCAGCTGAAAAGCTGGTTAGCTGCTCACTGCATACAGAGTTCTACTAACTCTGATACCAAAGAAATCTGATACAAAAGAAAGTTTTATACAAAAACATGAATTTATTCTGAAGCCAGCTTGGGGGAAGGAGCACGAGACATCCTGCCTTTTAATGTGCCATTTCTCCTTTGCAAGAGAAAGGGACATTTTCATAAGGTGTGTTGTGGGGGTGGGGGGAAGTGAGCAATGGCGGTTATCTACCGGGCAGCTGTACCAAGTTATGCACTGGGCAGCTGAGTTGGCACCTGCCTGGGCAGAAGTAAGTTGTAAAGGTGGCCAAGGGGATGTGCCTTCTCCATGCCTTCCTAGTGGGTGAAAGGCAAACCCCTGGAGTGTGGAAGTTTTGAGGCCACCCGCTAGCAGGGAGAGTTCCCTAGTGGGTACACTTTGGGCTACAAATCTACTGCTAAGTCTCAGAAAAGATCAGCTGGAAGAACTTGCCCTGTTCTCAACCAAACCTCCTTCAACAACCTATCTCCAAGTTTACAGATTCTTTCTTTACCCCTGCAGGGAATGTCTGGTGAGGGGGAGGTGAGAGGTGGTATTTGCTTTTTTCTAAAGGGCCAAAAGCAGAGGAGGGTAGAGGGGAAGTGAAAAGAAAATAACGGTAAGAAAAGTAATGAAACTATCTCTTAGAGAATGGGAGTACTCAGTTACACCCAGATGGGTTTACTAGTGAACGATGGGTTCTACCAAACATTTATGGGAAAAATTATACCATTTCCCTACAATCTCTTCCAAAAGACAAAAGCAGAGAGAACACTTCCTAACTCATTCTCTGAGGCCAGCATTATCCTAATACCAAAACCAGACAGACGTAAGAAAAAAAACCTAGAAACCAGTATCTCTCATGAACATAAATGCAACATTCCTCAACAAAATAGTAGTGAATCAAATTCAACTATGTATAAAAAGAATGAGAGAGTGACATAAGCGAGATGGTAGAGAAGGAGGCTCCTGGTGCTCCCTTTTCCTGTGGACACACAGAAAAACTCCCATCTACACACATATCAACTCCCTCGGAAAGAAACCCAGAAACTAGCTGAGAGAGGCCTGCACATGGGGCAACGGGGAAAACATCCACATCGAAATGGGTTGGAAAAGCTGAGACACACTCGCACCACAAGCCCCACTGTAAGCACAATACCTTACTGTGGGGAAGGAATCCCTGTGCCCAGCTTTCTCCTGGAGAGGTGAGGGTTTGGACCACACATAGGCCGCCCCAGCTTTTGCAGTTCCCACTCAAGGGCTTGGCTGTTAGCTCACCTAGCTCTGGCAGCAGTCATGGGTCAGCAGCTCTGAATCCCCTGCGACCACAGAGGGCAAAGAGGCAGTTTTAAATGGGCACGTAAGCACTTCCAGCAGCTGTGCTCCTGCGCTCAGCACAAACAGGCAGAAATGCCAGACTCCCAGTTTCTCCCTGGAAGGGTATGTCTGCGGGTTGTCCGAGGTATTGCCTGAGGGATGGGCTTCTAGTAATAACTAGCCTGCACCTGGAGCCAATGGGCAGGTAAACAATAGATTTCCAGGAGTCTGGACAGGTGTGTGGGCAAGTCCCATGCCTTCTCCCACCCCCTGCTCCATGATAAAATCAGGTCTCTAACTTCACACGTTGAATACACAGAGTACACAACATTTACCCCTCTCCAATGAAGGACTAGCTCCTCAATCACCAAGCTTTGGGAGTTGAAGAGGCTCTGTATTTGTGAGTCCCACGGGGCACACAGACCAAAAAACACCCCCCCAGGCCCAGTGCAGGGTGAAAAGGCAAAAAGGCCTGGCTCCCACTTTCTCCCTAGAAGGAGTCTGTCTGCACATGTGCAGCTGCTGCCCTGGGGTTTCCATGCATCTGGGAGCTGACAGAGCAGGAAACCAGTGCTCCTCTGAGACCCTGAACAGGCAGGTGAGCACTTCCACAGCAGCTCCCGCGGGTTTGCTCGACAGATAGTGCCAAGCTTCCAACCTGTCCATCTCTAAGCAGAGAGGAGTCAGCATTCGCTAGGCCCCTGGGGGTGACAAAGAGCAAAACAATGCATTCAAGGAGTGTGCAGTTTAAACATGAGTGCAGGCACTTGCCACAGATCCTCTGTCCAGCTTTTTGCAGAGCAAGTGGGGATAAACTCATATGCTCCCAGCTTTTCCTTGAAGATAGAATAAACTGAAACACACACAATGCCCCAAAGTCTCCAGCTGCACCTGAAGGGGCTGGCTTCTAGCTCCCCTGTCTGGGGCACTGACAGGACTTGACACATTCTAATCTCCTGAGGACCGCTAAGAACACAGATGAATTTGAACAAGTACAAAGGGTCAAGAGGCGCTCTGAGTCTTTGGCAGGGCTAATTGGTACATTCGTCTCCTCTACAATGTCAGCAGGACAAGACTGACCTCAGGTGATCCGCCCATCTCGGCCTCCCAAAGTGCTGGGATTACAGATGTCAGCCACCGCGCCCCGCCTGACTCTGTCTCTTAAAAAAAATAAATTCAGAAGACCAACAAAATTGAACAATCTTTAGCTAAACTAAGAGGAAAAAAGACTCAAATAAGTAAAATCAGAGGAAAAAAAGAGACATTACAAATGATACCACCTGAGTTCGGGAGTTCGAGACCAGCCTGACCAACATGGAGAAACCTCCATCTCTACTAAAAATACAAAATTAGTCTGGTGTGGTGGCCCATGCCTGTAATCCCAGCTGCCTGGGAGGCTGAGGCAGGAGAACTGCTTGAACCCAGGAGGCAGAGGTTGTGGTGAGCCGAGATAGTGCCATTGCACTCCAGCCTGGGCAACGAAAGTGAAACTCCATAAAAAATATATATATATATATAAATAAAAATAAAAGAAGATGCAAATCAATTAAAAAGTTATCCTATGCTCATGGATTAGAAGAATTAATATTGTTATAATGACCATACAGCCAAAGCAGTTATAGATTCAATGCAATTTCTATATATATATATAAAACCAATGACATTATTCACAGAAATAGAAAAACAAAAATCCTAAAACTCATATGGCACCACAAAAGACCCTGAGTAAACAAAGCAATCCTAGACAGATAGAACAAGCTGGAGGCATCACACCACCAGATTTCAAAATGTATTGCAAAGCCACAGTAACCAAAACAGCATGGTAATGGCATAAAGACAGACACACAAAGAAATGGAACAGAATAGAGAACCCAGAAGTGAATTCACACACTTACAGTCAACTCATTTTCAACATCATGCTAAGAACACACACTGAGGAAAGACCAGCCTCTTCAATAAATGATGCTGGGAAAACTGGTTTATATGCAGAAAAATAAAACTAGACCCCCTCTCTCACCATATACAAAAAGCAAATCACAATGGATCAAACAGTTACATCTAAGACCTAAAACTATGAAAACACTATAAGAAAATAGGAAATGCTTCAAGACATTGGTCTGGGCAAAGATTTTTTGTGTAAAACCACAAAAACAGACAAATGGGATGATATCAATATAAAAACCTTTTGCACAGCAAAGGAAACAATAAGGTGAAGAGACAACCCACAGAATGGGAAAAAATATTTGCAAACTATGCCTCTGACGGGTTCATAATCAAAATACGTAAGGAACTCAACAGCCAAAAAACAAATAATCTAATTTTAAAATGGGCAAAATGTGAATAGACATTTTTCTCTCCCTTTCTTTCTCTTTCTCTCTGTCTCTTTCCTTTCTTTCTTTCTTTGTCTTGCTCTGTCACCCAGGCTGGAGTACAGTGGTACAATCTCAGCTCAACCCCAACCTCCGCTTCCTGGGTTGAAGTGATTTTCCTGCCTCGGCCTCCTGAGGAGCTGGGATAACAGGCACGTGCCACCACATCCAGCTAATTTTTTGTATTTTAGTAGAGATGGGGTTTTACCATGTTGCACAGGATGGTTTCAAATTCCTGAGCTCAGGCAATCTGCCCTCCTCGGCCTCCCAAAGTGCTGGGATTGTACAGGCTTGAGCTACCACGTCCGGCCCAGCCTGAACAGACATTTTTCAAAAGACATACTAATGGGCAACAGGTATATGAAAAACTACTCAACATCAGTAGTCACCAGGGAAATACCTATCAAAGCCACTATGAGATACCACCTCATCCCAATTAGAATGGCTACTATTAAAAACACAAAAAATGGCTGGGTGCCTGTAATCCCAGGGAGGCCAAGGCAGACAGATCATGATGTCAAGAGATCGAGACCACCCTGGCCAATATGGTGAAATTCCATCTCTACTAAAAATACATAAGGCCGGGCGCGGTGGCTCAAGCCTGTAATCCCAGCACTTTGGGAGGCCGAGACGGGCGGATCACGAGGTCAGGAGATCGAGACCATCCTGGCTAACACGGTGAAACCCCGTCTCTACTAAAAAAAATACAAAAAGCTAGCCGGGCGAGGTGGCGGGCGTCTGTAGTCCCAGCTACTCGGGAGGCTGAGGCAGGAGAATGGCGTAAACCCGGAAGGCGGAGCATGCAGTGAGCTGAGATCCGGCCACAGCACTCCAGCCCGGGCGACAGAGCGAGACTCCGTCTCAAAAAAAATAAAATAAAATAAAATTAAAATACAAAAATTAGCTGGGCGTGATGACACATGCCTGTAGTCCCAGCTACTCGGGGGGTTGAGGCAGAACAATCACTTGAAACCGGGAGACAGAGGCTGCAGTGAGCTGAGATCACGCCACTGTACTCCAGCCTTGCAAAAAAGCGAGACTCCGTCTAAAACACACACACACACACACACACAACACACACACACACCCCACACAAATAACCAATGTTGGCGTGGATGTGGAGACAGGAGAGGACTTAATATATTGTTGTTAGGAGTGTAAATTAGCTTACCTGTTAGAGAAGGTAGATAGCCAGAAATGAGCAGGCAAGGGAACCCCAGGGAAAAAAGTACTGGAGACGCTGCCCCCTGACAGCAAAAAAGACAACGCCCATACTGGCTGCTTGGGGCCTCATGGTTGGGCTCCTTCTGCCCTGAAGGGCGGATGTATCAGGCCCCAGCTGGAGATAAGTGTGGTAGGCCATTTTTCTTGCTGATGAGCATGTGCATGCTTCCAAAAACTTGCCCTAGAGTAGCCTTTTGCTCATTGTAATAAAAAAAAGCACACCCCTGGGTGGAGATTTGAAATGCTAGTGAGACATGGGACATGTGTACTAGCCATATACAATCACAAGCATGCACACCAAAGGAGACTGCCTAAAACACGATTGCAGCTGACACTCCCTCAAGCCCCTCCGAGAATAATCACGTAAGAGCCTCATAGAGTCCCAGCACGGCCACTGTGGGGGCTCATTCGCTCTCTCAGCAGCTGCTCTGCCTGTCATCTAGAGGGTGCTGTCTCTAAATAAACCTTGCTGCTGCTGTCGCTTTCCATCCGAGCCAGCTGTTCCTTCTTGGAATGTAGTTTTTCTTCTTTCAAATAAACTGCTACTTAATCTTTGTGTCTCTTGGCTGCATTTTCTTCCAAGAAAACAAGAACTGAGGACCCTGCCCCTCTCCCGGTAACACCACCACTATAGAAAACAGCATGGAGGTCCCTTGAGAAACTAAAAGTAGATATAACATTATGACCCAGCAATCCCACTGCTGGACATCCACCCAAAAGGAAGGAAATCAATGTATCCAACGGATATCTGCACTTCTGGGTTTACTCTAGCACTGTTCACAATAGCCAAGATATGGAATCAACCTAAGTGTCCATCAACAGGTGAATGGACAAAGAAACTGGTATAGGCTGGGTGCAGTAGCTCACACCTATAATCCCACCGCTTTGGGAGGCCAAGGCTGGTGGATCACCTGAGGTCAGGTGTTCGAAACCAGCCTGACCAACATGGCAAAACTCAGTTTCTACCAAACATACAAAAATTAGCTGGGCGTGGTGATGCACACCTGTAATCCCAGCTACTTGGGAGGCTGAGGCAGGGGAATCGCTTGAACCTGAAAGGCAGAGGTTACAGTGAGCCAAGATCCCACCAATGCCCTCCAGCCTGGGCAACAAAAGGGAAATCTCATCTCAAAAAACAAAAAAGAAACTGTGGTATATACACACAGTGGAGTATTATTCAGCCACAAAAAAATAGCAACATTCTGCCATTTGTAGCAACATGGATGGAACTGGGGGACAGGATGTTAAATGAAATCAACCAGGCACCACATGTTCCCACTCATACCTGGGAGCTAAATCATTGATTTCATAAAGGAAGAGAGTAGAATAGTGCTTAGCAGAAGCTGGGGAGGGCTGGAGAAGGGATGTGTACATTGAAAAAAGAGAATAAACTTTCCAAATAGTCTAGGAAGAATATTCTGTTCTTTTTGAGTTAACAGCTATCAATTAAATTAAATTAACTACTATTAATTAAATTACAAAATAATTCAGTTAAGATTCTATCAATTCTATGTTTTGTAAAATTCTTTGGTACATTCGTATTTGTCGTATTAAAGTAAATAATCTTTTCAGAATTGTATTTGAGTTTTAATTATTCAATTACAACTAAGCCATGAGTCTTCCAAGAAGTTGGTTGGGGTTATTGCTTTTTTCTGGGGAACACCCTCTGGTTTCCCATGTGGAAGTACATGACGTGGAGAGTAAAATCCTAGGAACTGGCCTTAACTTCTAAGCAGTTGGGTAGGGCTTGGAAGAGTGGGCATGTCTGGGGGCTTCAAATGAACTCCCCCACACCTCTCCACCTCCATCAATTTACTCAGCAGATATATGGAAAGCACATATTAAAAGCAGGCATTGGGTCACAGCAAGCCCATGTCCTACTAGGCCCCTCACTCAGCTTGGTCTGTGAACCATGGGATTGATCAGGTGTAGATTTTGTGGTATAGAACGCTGAACTGGGAGACAGAAGTCTGAGAATCCAGTGGGTGACATTTGGGGATTCCTTGTGGAAAGATAGGGGGTGGCTCTGGGGGAGGGGCTCTCTCACGCACCCTTCACTGTGGCTCCGCACTCTGTGAATTCAGGATTCTATAACATTCTCCACTGCAGCCTAGGCATATGCAGTGTTTCTGGAACCTCGGTTATTCTCATACTAATATCAATTTTTTTTTGGCCTTATCAGCATATCATCTGTACTTCTATGAGCAATTTTCTTTAAATGAAGTAACTCTTTTTACTTCAGCATGCTCACTCAAAAAGGAGACTTAATACCATCTCCATAAGTGCAAGACCTGTATAACCTGCAATAATTAGAAGTATGCAAGGAAAACATATGAGTGCAGTTTTTTACATTAAAATGAAGGTAAAAATAAAAAGTACATAAAGAAATTACAGTAAAAACACTTCTAGTTCACAAAATTGTATCACTGAAGAAACTCACTTAATGGGAAAAGTGAACCACTGAAGACAAGTTAGTTACATGAAAGCAGGGACAGGCGTGATCACCATCATGACCACCAGGTGGGTGACAAGCCATTGGCTCTGGCAAGGGTCACTGTCACCAAAGTCATTTCCTTGAGCTTCAGGGAACATCTTCCTGTTAACATTCAGTACATCTGGCAGGAGTTGTATTATGTTTATACCTTCCCAGACCCATGATGCTGTGTTATACCTAGGGGGTCAGACTCCCTGGGGTCAATCAGGTCCTGGGACTGACTGGTCAGAGCATCTGGTGGAAGTTTTGGCCTGGCGATGGGTCATAGAGAAGAAAGTTGTACTCCCATGGGCATAACTAGTCAGCCTCACTGGCTCAAACAACTGGAAATCGGGCCATGTACATTCATCAGGCAATCACCCTGAGACTGCTGAGCAAGACTTATTAGTGAGAGTAGGGTAAACTATGGTAGCAAATAGGCCTTGAATTTCAATGGCTTATTTTTTGCTTAGGTAAAGGACTAGAGTGTTGTTCAGGTCAATAAGGTGACTGTCCTCCATATGGTGATTCAGAGATCTAAATTAGGGTGTCGGCAAACTTTCCCTATAAAGGGTCAGATAGTACATACTTTGGGCTTTGCAGTCCATGGGCTATCTGTGGCAACTGCTGTGGTAGTGAAGGTAGCCCTTCAACAATACCTATGCAAATAGGCATGGCTGTGCTTCAATAAAACTTTATAGTTAAAAAGACAATGGGCCAGATCTGGCCCTTAGGCTGTAGTTTACTCACTCCTCAGCTAGACTATGGTGGCTTTGCCATCCTTAACTCATGGTTTCTGAAGTTGCCATAGGTGTCAATCCCCCGTCACCTGGAAGAGGCAGGAGCAGAAGTGTGACCATGGAGCATTTGTATGGGCCAGGCCTGGCTGTGGCACTCTCCACTCCCACTCAGAGGACATTGGTGAGAACTTATTCACATGCTCAATCTAACTGCAACCAAGGCTGAAAAATGTAATCTGCCTGTGTACAAAGGAAGGTGGGACAGATGTTTTTTGTCTTCAAAATTCCTTTTTTTTATATTTTATACTTTAAGTTCTAGGGCACATGTGCACAATGTGCAGGTCTGTTACATATGTATCCATGTGCCATGTTGGTGTGCTGCACCTATTAACTCGTCATTTACATTAGGTGTATCTCCTAATGCTATTCCTCCCCCTTTCCCCCACCCCACAACAGGCCCTGGTATGTGATGTTCCCCTTCCTGTGTACAAGTGTTCTCATTGTTCAATTTCCACCTATGAGTGAGAACATGTGGTGTTTGGTTTTTTTGTCCCTGAGATAGTTTGCTGAGAATGATGGTTTCTGGCTTCATCCATGTCCCTACAAAGGACATGAACTCATCCGTTTTTATGGCTGCATAGTATTCCATGGTGTATATGTGCCACATTTTCTTAATCCAGTCTATCATTGATGGACATCTGGGTTGGTTCCAAGTCTTTGCTATTGTGAATAGTGCCGCAGTAAATATACGTGTGCATGTGTCCTTATAGCAGCATGATTTATAATCCTTTGGGTGTATACCTAGTAATAGGATGGCTTGGTCAAATGGTATTTCTAGTTCTAGATCCTTGAGGAATCGCCACACTGTCTTCCACAATGGTTGAACTAGTTTACAATCAGGTGGGACAGATTTTAACAGACTGCCAGCAATCCTTGCCACAGGTAATATGCATTAAACCCTGGACTCGATAGTTAAGTTTTTTTCCCTAATACACAGCAAAATAAATACACATCCATTATATAACTGCTTTATAGTCTGTATGCTATCTAAAATTATCTTGCATAACTCCAGGAATAAGTGCACTACACTCTGATAAACACTAAGTTTTTGTATTTCTTTGATTCAAATCACAAAAGCTTGATTATAAATCCAGATCCTATTCATTAGCACTACTCTATTAAGCCTTCCTTTAGCCTGTTAAGAGTAAAATGGGAAAAAAGGTGATTCAGAAAGCAATGTAAAAATTCAGACTCAGAGAAGCTAAGATTGAATTATACTCTGGAAAGAGCTTTGTAAATTCAAACTGTAGATTACATTGTCAACATCCAGGTGAATAGAGTGGCCTCCATTGAGAGGCAAGTTCTGTGTGTTTTCTTGCCCTGAGAACTGTCAGTGTTCATATATGTTAATACCCAAAACTGTGATGTCTCTTGATGGTACTGGGTATTGAGAGATGGGCAAAATTTGGAGAGGCAGAGAAGAAATTAGCATCGGTACAAGGCAGATTCAGGGGCTTCTTGGGGAGGCCAGTTGGACTGGAAGGGTGAATGGAGGACAGAGAGCTTCAATGCCAAGCTAAGGAGAACAGACTTCATCCCTGGACAATGGAGAGATGCTGAAAGGCTTTAATTCTGAGAATGACACGATGAAGGGTGTTTCCAAAAGACAGCCTGGCAAAAGCAGCCAAGCCATCTGGAGGGACTGGTTATTTTCAAGGGGAACCTCCTACTCACTCATCAGGAGGGTAGAAGGTAAACTTCTCCTTTTCAAAGGTGCTTAAGTCTTATGCTTGTGAAAGCTTGGCTTTGGGGCTTACACAGGATGCAGCAAGCACAAATGACGTAAGCTTCTCCAAAAAGCTGGACTGCACAAAGGTCTGCCCAAATCCCAGGAGCTACTGATACTGGCCCTGTGTTCTCACTTCAGAAGGTCATGCAAGGGATGAAATCTCTAGAATCCTTCATGGGCTGGGTCGCAGCTAGGGTGGGGAAGTTGTAGCCCTTCTGAAACTTCCCATATAGCTGTCCTTCTATGGAGGCCAGGAGCACATCAGGGTGAGTACAGTCCACAGTCCTCTCCATCCCACCAAGCAGGCTCCAAGGGGTCTTCACATCCACAAAATACCATTTTCACAGATCAACCAGGCACGCAAATTCAAACCAGATACCCAAATGGCACCTATTGAATTTGCAAGGATTTTTACCACTACTCTTTTGGTGGTAGTGCCTAGTGGCGAGAATAGGGAAAAACAGGAACTTTCACCATTGATGTGACAGATCAGTTAGTTCAAGCTTTCTTGGGGGCAATTTGGCAAAATCTATCCTAACATTTCAAAGGAGCATCCCTTTTGCCCTAGCTATTTTTTATTAACCATGTTCTTTACGATCTCCATTCTGATACTTTGACATCCAGGGCTTTACTGCTCCTGGAGGGACTGCTCCTCCCAGGTTTAGCCAATTCCTAGAGATATAAGCCACTTGTCTCTTAGTGTGCCTTTCATATACAAACTCACCAATCCAGAGCCCACATCCCCAACCACCTCCTTTATGGGGCTCTCCCACTCTGGACTAATAGCCTCACACCCTAATCACCCCAGGGGCTAGGTACCAGATGGAACAGCCCCGATGCCACAGAGCCCACTGAAATTGTTCGAACTAACCAATCCTAAACTTGCTCACCCTGCCTCACCTCTTCCTTCCCATGGAAACCACAGCAACACCTCTTGCAACATCCCCCATCCCCACCACCTTCTGACAGACTCCAGCGTTCTCTGTGCAGCCTCCTGCTCCCATGGCATGGAGTGCACCCTTGTCTTAGGATATGTGAGAAACAAACTACTCTCTTTCTTTCTTTTCTCTCTCTCTTTCTTTCTCTTTCTTTTCTTTTCTTTTTTTTTTAGATGGAGTTTCACTCTTGTCTCCCAGGCTGGAGTGCAATAGCATGATCTTGGCTCACTGCAACCTCCATCTCTCTGGTTCAAGTGATTCTCCTTCCTCAGCCTCCCAAGTAGCTGGGATTACAGGCACCCACCACCATGCCCAGCTAATTTTTTTTGTATTTTTAGTAGAGACGGGGTTTCACCATGTTGGTCAGGCTGGTCTCGAACTCCTGACCTCAGGTAATCCATCCACCTCGGCCTCCCAAAGTGCTGGGATTACAGGCATGAGCCACCACACCTGTCCCAAATTGCTTTTTCAATGGCTGACATCTGATCTGTGGGCCCTGACATACCTAAATAATAATAAAACCTTTATTTTAAAGCAGTATTCTCTAGAAATAATTCTGAATGAGCCCAAAAATATATGTATCAGATGGTCACCTCAGTGAAGTTGACAATAGTATAAAATAAGAAATGATTCGAATGGCTAACGATAGTAGATGGTTAAATAATTTATGAGTATTATACTATGAGCTGCAATGTGGCTGTCAAAAAGGTAGAAAAATTGTTTTTAAATGTTTGTGTAAATGAAAAATAGTTCACCACTTCCTATGAAAGAAGAGGGATCCAAAAATTTTTGTTTCCCCCACCAATTATCCTTAAAAAAAAAAAACAGTGAAATAAAGTTTTTAAAGCTACAAACCCACACAGACAAACTGTGGAAGAAGAGATGACAGCATTTTGGACACCAGAAGGCCAACTTTTTTGAGACGGAGTTTCGCTCTGTCTCCAGGCTGGAGTACAATGACGCAGCCTTGGCTCACTGCAACCTCTGCCTCCTAGGTTCAATCAGTTCTCCTGCCTCAGCCTCCCAAGTAGCTGGGACTACAGGCACCCACCAGCATGCCCAGTTAATTTTTTGTATTTTTAGTAGAGGCAGAGTTTCACCATGTTGGCCAGGATGGTCTCCATCTCTTGACCTCGTGATCCGCCCGCCTCGACCTCCCAAAGTATTGGGATTACAGGCCTGAGCCGCCATGCCCGGCCAAGAACTACTTTTTGAATAGAGAAAGTAAATGTTAACTCATGGAGAGAAAGACACCATCATTCACCTATGCAATCAGAATAGACGGAAGAGACTCCCTGGGTTTAGAGGTTCTAAATACCTGTGAAAGTTTGAGTGTAGGTATCCCCCACTTACGCCCATGGGGAGTGCACCTCTCCCCTTTGGGCTCCACCCCAAGGCCAAAGTTTCCTGCAGGCTTTCTGCCTCTGCCCATGCTAGAACTGGGCTGACTTAAGGAACTCATTGATTTTGGATCAGCAATTCCAAATCTGAGAAGCTATCTGTCACAAGTATGCTTAGTTGCCCATAGTGATATATACTCAGAGGCGTTCATTATAACAGTCTTTATGGCGGGTGAAGATGAGAAAAACCCAGGCTATCTCTTGGTGGTGGTGAATGCTTTAAAATACAAACCAACAGAAAATAGGTCATAGTCACTGTAAGAATGTTCCCTTCAGAACTTGAAAGGGAAAATTCTTACAGTGACTATGACCTAAAACTTGTAACATTCATCACCTCTCAAATATAATTATAAATAGAAAACACATGAAAATAAAAGGAAAGGTTACCATATAAACTAACAAATGTAACTGATATTTAATTCACTGCTCTGATTAGCAGTGCACTTATTTATATCTGTAATTGAGTTTAAGACTATATGCATGCTTTTTTTCTTTGTCTCACATTTTTATTTTAAATTTTTATTTTTAAAATAAAATTGAATATATTTAAGTGGACAGCCTGTTTTGATTCATATATATGAAAATCTACATATGTGTTTGTATATATATACACACATAGTTAAAAATTACTACAGTCAAACGAATGAACTCATCTATCTTCTCATATAGTTAGATGACAGCACTTGAAATACACTCTCTTCACAAATTTCCAGTATACAGTATTATTAACTATAATCACATAACCGCAACTTTGTACTCTTGGACTGACGATCCCCTTTTCTCCCACCTTCCTGTCCCTGGTAACCACCATTCTACCCTACTTCCATGTATTACACTTTTTAAGATTCCGGCCGAGTGTGGTTGCTCACGCCTGTAATCCCAGCACTTTGGGAGGTCAAGGCAGGTGGATCACCTGAGGTCAGGAGTTCCAGACCAGCCTGATCAACATGGAGAAACCCAGTCTCTACTAAAAATACAAAAAATTAGCAGGGCATGGTGGAACATGCCTGTAATCCCGGTTACTCAGGAGGCTGAGGCAGGAGAATCGCTTGAACCCAGGAGGTGCAGGATGCAGTGAGCTGAGATTGTGCCATTGCACTCCAGGCTGGGCATCAAGAGAGAAACTCCATCTCAAAAAAAAAAAAAAAAAAAGCAATTAATAATAATAATAGAGTACCTCAACACTCCACTATAATCAACACACCACTATTGTCAATGGGCAGATCATCCAGACAACAAAATATCATCATTTAAGTTGCACTCGATACCGAATGGACCTAACAGAAATTTACACAGCTTTGTACGACTCCACGACCTCACAACGCACATTCTACTCAGTAGCACGTGGATTATTCTCCAGGATAGGCTGTGTGTTAGGCCAAAAAGCAAGTAATGGCACATGTTTAAAAACTGAAATCATATCAACTATCTTTTCTGATCACAGTGGAATATTACTAGAAATCAGTAACAACAGGAACTTTAAAAATTGTACAAATACATGAAAATTAAAACATGCTCACAAACCACCAATAAATGAAAAAATTCAAAATTCATTGAAACGAATAAGGGAAAGTAAAAATTAATTGAAACAAGAATAGAAACACAACAAAACAAAACCTGTGGGATGTGGCAAAAGCAGTTGTAAGAGGTAAAGTGCATAGCCAACCTGACAGTATACTTCAAGTAATGAGAAAAGCAAGAAAAATCAAATGCTAAAATTCGTAAAAAGAAATACATCATGAAGATTAGAGATTTTAAAAATACAAACAAAAAAAATTACAAAAAGACAAAGGAACAAAGAAGTGGGGGATTTGTTTTTGAAAAAAAAATTGAAAAGCTATAATGAGACTAGGAAAAAGAGAAAGAAAACTGCAGTAAAATCACACATGAAAAAGGAGACATTACAATTGATAACACAGAAACACAAAGGATCATAAGAGATTCCTTAAAAACCTATATATAAACAAATTGAAAAAGTCTAGGAGAAATGGATAAATTTCTGGAAACATAGCAATTTCACAAGCTAGAATAATAAAAAACCCAAACAGACTAATAATGAGTAATGAAATTAAAGCAGTAATAAAAATCTGCCATCAAAGAAAAACGGAAAAATTACGGTTTTACTGCTGAATTCTACCAAACATTTTTAAAAGAGGTAATACCAATTTTATTCAAAATGCTCCCCGAAAAATGAAGAGGAAGGAGTACTTCCAAACTTGTTCTGTGAGGTCAGCAGTACCCTGCTACAAAAAAAAAAAAAAAAAAAAAAAAACAGACCAGGACACAACACAGAAAGAAAATCACAGGTAAATATCCCTGATGAACGCAGAGGTAAAAATCCTCAGGAAAATACTTGGGGATTCATCGGAGGAATATGAGAATGATTCAATAAACACAAAAAATAAATGTCATACATCACATTCAGCGAATCATGAACAAAATCCATATAATCATTTCGGTAGATGCTGAAAAAATACAATTCAACATTCTTTCATGATCAAAACTCAAAATGAGTACAGAAGAAACATAGCACAATAAAGGCCGTATATGACAAACCCACAGCTAACATCGTAATCAGTGGGGAAAAGTTAAAAGCTCTTCCTCTAAGATCTTGTTCAAGTGTGGCTACTTTTACCACTTTTATTCATCATGGTACTGGGAGCCCTAGCTAGAGCAATTAGACAGGAGAATGCAATAAAACCCACCAATTGGGGGAAAAAAGTCAAATTGTTCCTGTTTGCAGGTGACATGATCATATATACATAGAGAACCCTAAAGATTTCACAAAAACACCTACTAGAAACAATGAATTTAGTAAAGTTGCAAAATACAATATCAATATATAAAAATGAGTAGCACACACATGCACCAATAGTGAAACACATAAAACAGAAATCAAGAAAGCTGTTTCATTACAGTAGCTAACCCCCCCAAATAATGATACCTAGGGATAAACATAACCAAGAAAGATCCTACAATGAAAACTATAAAACATAGATCAAAGATATTAAAGCAGACACAAGTAAATGGAAAGATATCTCCTGTCCATGCACTAGAAGAATATTGTTAAAATATCTCTATCACTCAATGTGATCTACAGAATCAATGCAATCCATGTTAAACTACAGACGTTCTTCATAGAAATAGACAAGAAAAGATTCTAAACTTTACATGGAAATGCAAAACACCTCAAAGAGACAAAAGAATCTTGAATAAAAAGAAAAACTGGAGGCATCACACTTATTTCAAAATACACTACAAAATATACTATAAATCCATAGTAACTGCAAATCTATAGTATCATATCAAAACAGCATGGCACTGTCAAAAAAAGGGGCAGGGGGAGAGAGAGAAAGACAAATGACAGACAGACATAAATAAATGAAACAAAACAGAGAACTCAGAAATAAATTCAGGTATTCACAGTCAACTCATTTTTAACCTAGGCACCGAGAGCACACCCTCTGGAATAACAATCTTTTCAATACACTGTGCTAGGAAAATCCAACACCCACATGTAGAAGAATAAATCTACATCGTTATCTTATCATATACAAAATTCAACTCAACATAAAGATTTAAATGTAGGACCTGAAACTATGAAAGTACTAGAGAAGAAAACATAGGATAAATGCTTAATGAAATTGGTTAGGGCAAGGAATTATCAAACAGACATCAAAAGTACAAGCAACAAAAGCAAAAAATAGACAAATGGAATTACATTAAACTTAAAAGCTTCTGCAAAGCAGAGGAAGCAATCAGTGGAATGAAGAAACAATCCAGAGAATGGAAGAAAGTATTAGCAAACTATGCATCAGGCAAGCGGTTAATACACAAAATACAGAAAAAGCAAGACTACTCAAAAGCAAACACAAATCATCGAATTAAAAATCAGAAAAGATCTACCCAAACTATTGTCCCCCACCATTATTTACCCACCTTCTTTTCCCTACTGCTTTCGGCCCCCTCCCTCTCGCCACCCCTTTTTCTTTCGCCGTCCACCCCAAAACTTTTTCCCCACCATTCTTCCCCCACCCACTTTTCGCAAAGCCTCTCCACTCTACCGCTCACCACCCTCTTTTCCCCCCTCCATCTACCCAAAAACCTATTTTCCCACCATCTTCTTCCCCACCCTATGTCTGCAACGCCTACTCCTGCTCGCCATCCTTTTTCCCTTTGACACTCACCACCCTCTTTACCCCTTCATTTACCCCAAAACTATTTTCTCCCCTCCCACCTCTTCAGCTGCGCTGCCGTCTCCGTGGCCGCCGCCAACCGCAGCGAGGCGAGGTGCGATGTCACAGGCCCCAGCCTCCAACGTGGGGCATGTTGCTCTCCCATCTCCTCATCCTCTAGCCGGACAGGAGCAGCTCTCCCTGCCGGCAGCCCTTCTATCGCTCCCAGGACGCTGCAGTCTCGGTAGCTGCCACCTACCACACCGAGGCGAGGCGTGAGCAGAGCCACAGTGCCCGTGGGCTCCAGCCTCCGGCGTCCAGCCTCCAGCGTGTAGTAGGCGGCTTCCTAAGCTAGCATGGAACAGCTTGGCGGGCATAGGCAGGAAAGCATGGAGTGGCCTCACTCCCCACCTCAGCAGGCGTCCTATATTGATGTTAGGCAATGGGGTTCCTGGACTACATGTTCTGATTGCATGAGAGAAAAACCTCTAGGCCTACTCTGATTGGACTTTATTTTCATGCTCTGATTGGTTGTCCTGATGCTTGCTCTCATCCAATCAGAACATGATAGTAAAGTCCAATCCAGCTTGAGTTAATTTTTTATAAGGCGTAAAGAAGACGTCTAGTTTCAGTTTTCCGCATACGACTCGCCAGTTTTCCCAGCACCATTTAATGAATAGAAGATCCTTTCTCCATTGTTTGTTTTTTGTCAGGTTTGTCAAAGATCCGATGGTTGCAGATGTGTCACCGCTGTTATTTCTGAGGTCTCCGTTCTGTTCCATTGGTCTATATATCATCATCACTGATCATCGGAGAAATGTAAATCAAAACCACAATGAGATAACATCTCATGCCAGTAGGAATTGCGATGATTAAAAAGTTGAGAAAGAATAGATGCTGGCAAGGCTGTGGAGAAGCAGGAATGCTTTTACACTGTTGCTGGAAATGTAAATTACTTCAACCATTGTAGAAGACAGTATGGTGATTCCTCAAGGCTTTACAACCAGAAATATCCCAGCAATCCCATTACTGGGTATATACTCAGGGGAATACAAATCGTTCTACTATAAAGACACACGTACACGGTATGTTTACTGCAGCACTGTTTACAATAGCAAAGACATGGAACCAACCCAAATGCCCATCAATGATAGACTGGATGAAGAAAATATGGTACATATACACCATCGAATACTATGCAGCCATAAAAAGGAATGAGATCATGTCCTTTGGAGGAACATGGATGAAGCTGGAAGCCATCATCCTCAGCAAACACAGGAACAGAAAACCAAACACTGCATTTTCTTAGTCATAAGTGGAGTTGAACAATGAGAATACAAGGACACAGAGAAGGGAACACACACACCAGGGCTGTTGAGGAATGGGGAGTGAGGGGAGAGAACTTAGAGGACGGGTCAATAGGTGCAGAAAACCACGATGGCACACGTATACCTATGTAACAAACCTACAAGTTCTGCACATGTATCCTGCTTATTTGTTTTTTTTAAATAAAGAACAAAAAAAACAGGAAGGCCACAAAGGACCATTATATGATTTCATTTATAGAAATTATCTAGCAGAAACAAATCCATAGAGATAAAAAGAATATTAGTGATTGCCAGGGGTTGGGGTAGGGAGTATAGAGGCTGGCTATTAGTGGATACAGGGCTTCTTTTTGGAGTGACGCAAAGTTCTAACATTAGATTACGGTGATAGTTGCACAATCTTGTGAATACATTTAAAACCACTAAGTTTTACACTTTAAATAAGTGAACTGTATGACATATCAATTACATATCAATAAAGCTAAATATTAAAAAAAACAACCTAATGAACAATATTGAACAAGGACTTCTGGAAAAAATATCCCAACACTGTAAAATACCTGATAAGGAGAAAGACTATGAAATTTGCAGAGGTCCAAGGGGGGAAAAGAAACACAGTCAAAGCTTTAAAGATGCTGAGCTGCAGACTGTTCAAGGAGGCTGGCAGCTTGAGATCACTTAGACCACTGGTTCTAGCCACATCAGACCCAAATATCCACTGTGCACATTTTTTTTGAAACAGGGTCTTACTCTGTCACCCATGCTGGAGTGCAGTGGTGCAATCAGGGCTCACTGCAGCCTTGACCTTCCAAGCTCAATGGATCCTCCCACCTCAACCTGCCAAGTAGCTGGGATTACAGGTGTGAACCACCAGGCCTCACCCCCTTTCTTTAAAAACTATTGAAAATATCCTTTAATATCCTGAAATGAAATTCAGAAATCACTTTTTTATTACATATATATTCCAAAAGTATCTACTTAGCACAGTAACTATAATATAAAGTAATTTTTAATAAAAGAAACAAATTTCAATATGTAAATTTTCAGGCAGGACTATATTAGGACTAAAACATCTCTAAGTTGAGTCACTGAATTTCACAGCTACAAATGCTTTTCATTTGGGTATGTCATTTTGGCAACTCAGATACCACACTCTCTATCATGAATGCTATCAAAATGTGATTGATTCTTCATTTACCTAAAAAGATGAATCACTCAGTGTGATGGTTAATTTATGTGTCAATCTGACTGCATCGTGGGGGGCCCAGACGTGGTCAAATATTACTCTGGGTGTCTCTGTGAGGGTGTTTCTGGATGAAATTAACGTTTTTTTTTTTTTTTTTTTTTTTTTTGAGGCGGAGTCTCACTCTGTCGCCCGGACTGGAGTGCAGTGGCCAGATCTCAGCTCACTGCAAGCTCCGCCTCCCGGGTTTACGCCTTTCTCCTGCCTCAGCCTCCCGAGTAGCTGGGACTACAGGCGCCCGCCACCTCGCCTGGCTAGTTTTTTTGTATTTTTAGTAGAGATGGGGTTTCACCGTGTTAGCCAGGATGGTCTCGATCTCCTGACCTCGTGATCCGCCCGTCTCGGCCTCCCAAAGTGCTGGGATTACAGACTTGAGCCACCGCGCCCGGCCGAAATTAACGTTTTACTCAATGGACTGTGTAAAGCAGATTAACATCGCTAATGTGGGTGGGCTTCATCTCATCAACTGTAGACCTGAATAGAACAAAAACGCTAAGTAAGAGGGAACCCCTCCCACCTGACTGCTGAGCTGGGTCATCTCTGCTTGCCGAACGACTCGAAGTGAAACAAACATTGGTTTTCTTTGGGTCTAAAGCCTGCTGGATCTCAGACAGAAACTCACATCGATAGCCCTCCTGCTTTTCAGGCCTTTGAACCAGACCAGAATGGCACCATCAGCTCTCCCGGATGTCTAGCTTGCCAACTGCAGATTTGGGGACTTTCAGCCTCCATAAATTGCATGAGTCAATTCCTTATAATATTAAGTATCTTTTTATATATAGAATGCCTCTGCTTTATCCGAGGGGGTATGTTTCAAGAACCCCTATGGATGCCTAAAAATGCAGACATTGCCCAACTCCATACATACTATGTTTTTTCCTATACATACAGACGCTCCCCAACTTATGATGGAATAAAAACATCGTAAGTTGAAAATATCACGAGTCAAAAATGCATTTAATACATTTTACCTATTGAACATCATAGCTTAGCATAGCCTATCTTAAACATGCTCAGACTACTTACATTAACCTATAGGTGGACAAAAATCATCTAACACAAACCTAATTTGTAATAAAGTATTGAACAGCTCATGTAATTTATTGAATACTATACATTACATCAAAACCGTAACAGTTTCATGCCATCACAAAGTTGAAAAATCTTAGGTTGAACCACAGTAAGTTGGGGACCATGTACACATACCACCTATGATGAAGTTAAATTGATACATTAGGCACAGTAGGAGATTAACAATAACTAATAATGAAATCATAGCCAATAAGCAATTATAACAATATGCTAGCATCACTACTCCTGCACTGTGGGTCCATTATTAAGTGAAGTAAGGGTTACAGGCACTGTCATACCAGACAGTTAATCTGATAACCAAGACTAAGGGAATAATGGGCAGGCAGCACACACAGGATGGATACATTGGACAAAGTGAGGACTCATCTTCCAGGCGTGACACTGAGACAGCATGAGATTTCATCATGTCATTCAGAACAGTCCACAATTTAAAACTTACCAACTGTTTCAGAAATTTTTCCATTTAATATTTCCAGACCGTGGATGACCATGAGGTACTCAAAGCATGGAAAGCAAAACCATAGAAAAAGGGCAACTAGTGAATACTTACATTTTCTCCAGAGAAACAGAACCAATAGGATGTGTATGATACAATCATGTATATTGGTTATATATATATAAAAACATCTCTCTCTCTCTTTCCTACTGGAGACATATATATACATATATCTCCTATTGGTTATGTTTCTTGAGAGAACCAAAACTAGTAATACACTTAGTAAAACTAAGAACAAAATGAGATAATTTCCCTTCAAAGTCTAGACTAATTCCATTTCCTGAAATTTCCATTTATGCTAAAATTACATTAAAAAAATATTTTATGTAAAATGGAATTCAGCTATAGAGTCAGTCTTAAACAGTTTTTTTAATCTACATAAATTATTCAGCAAGATATTCTAGGACAGGTGCAGTGGCTCATGCCTGTAATCTCAACACTTTGGGAGGCCCAGGTGGACAGACCACCTGAGGTCAGGAGTTCGAGAACAGCCTGGCCAACATGGTGAAGCTCTGCCTCTACTAAAAATACAAAAATTAGCCGAGCGTAGTGGCACACCTCTTAATCCCAGTTACTTGGGAGGCTGAGGCAGGAGAATTGCTTCAACTTGGGTTGCCGTGAGCTGCGATTGCACCACCTCACTCCAGCCTGGGCGATAAGATCGAAATTCCGTCTCAAAAAAAAAAAAAAAGGAAAGAAAAAAAAAAAAAGATGAAAATTTTGGAAAAATATGGAAGAAACCGAACGGATTTCTAGTTCAACTAAATCGTGATTATTCAGTATCTATTTTTTGCAACAAACCATGTATTTCATGTCCACAGTCAGGGCCACAGTCCCAGCTCTCAAGTGTGGGTGTTTCCTAAGCAAATTGAAGAACAAAGGCATAAAAGTGCATTAAGTTAATAACCATTTACCTCTTTTTTGTTGTTGTTTTTAAGAGGGAGCCTGCCTCGCTCTGTTGTCCAGGCTGGAGTGCAGTGGCGCGATCTCGGCGCACAACCACCTCTGCCTTGCGGGTTCAAGTGATTCTCCTGCCTCAGCCACCCGAGTAGTTGGGACTACAGGCGCGTGCCACCATGCCTGACTAAATTTGTATTTTTAGTAGAGACTCGGTTTCAGTATGTTGGCCGGGCTGGTCTCCAACACCTGATCTCCTGATCTGTCCGCCCGACCTCCCAAAGTGCTAGGATTACAGGGATAAGCCACCACGCCTGGTCTCTTTTTTTCTTTTTCTTTTTTTTTTTATTTTGAGACAGCGTTTTGCTCTTGTTGCCCAGGCTGGAGTGCAATGGTGTGATCTCAGCTCACTACAATCTCCACTTCAGCGGGAGAGCAGGAATCTTCAGTGATCCACTAGCGGATGTGCAGCCACTGTGGGCGCTTGTTCTTCCTGCAACCTTTGTGCGGGAGTCTCTCCTTCCACTACCTATTGTGTACCCACCCCCACGTCCGCCTCGCGCCATTGCCAGCAGGTATCTTGCACAGGTACCTTCCCGCGCTAATCTGTTAAGGTCGCTCTGTCACTGGCGGCATTCTGTGCATGCCACCCACTCCCTCAGGATTAAAAGATGTGTCGCCTGGCAACCAGCAGGTGCCTTTCCCGCTCTTATCTTGCCAGGCTAATCTGTTAAGGTCCTTCTATGACTCAAGCAGTTCCGTGCACGCGCACCCACTCCCTCAGGTTTCAAAGGCGCGTTGCCCGGCAACAGAATAAACTGCTCGCTTAGCCTTTGGCCCAGTTGGCAGCTCGACGAGGACCTCAGAGCCCAGCTCTTGAGAGTTCAAGCGTTGGACGGTTCCCCACTGCTCCCAGGAGCGGTTACCTGGGCACTCTGTGCCCCTTATTCCTGTCCCAGCCTGGGGCTGAGGACCTGCTGGTAGGACTCAGTTGCTTGGAGCCCGTTCAGCCCATCCCACAGTTCACTTTGTGGGATCTCCCCATTGCTCCTGTCCCTGGATAGAGTGGCAGGCCATCCTACAAGCATCCAGACACTTGCCATCAGTGGTGTCAAGACAACTCCAAGAAGGTTTTCCATGATCCTGCAAGCCCTGTGTTCCTTCCTGGTGATCCTGCCTTCGATTTGATCGAACAGGTACCACAGCAAGCCAGTGCTGTGTGCTCCAAATTCCAGGGCGTCCTGCAGCTCAGCCACCGCACTGAGCACAAGGAATCTCTGTGGGGCCTAGGAGCAGGGAGTCACCCCTTTGGGGCCTGCAACACCTGACTGTCCCCAGACTCGTGTCCAGGGAAGATCTTGTTGAGGGGACCTCAAGGAGAGTGGGTCAGGGATGCCTGAGCAGGACAAGGACCCCAGAGACCAAGAGAATCCTGATGATCAGAGAAAGGTCCCCATGGTCACTGGAGATGCACGGTCTGCATTTCAGCCCCTGCAGGACAATGGAGGCCCCTCTCCTTTTGTGCCCAGTCCTGGGCCACCACAGAGAGACCTCCATTCCCAGAGGTCAGAAGTCAGATATAAGCAGAGATCCCAGACCTCCTGGACGAGCTCGTGCACCAAACAAAATGCCATCTCGAGCTCCTACAGCCCCCCGGAAGGCTTCCCGTGGCTAAAGCGGAGGAGGACGGAGGGGCCAGCCTCATCCCACTGCCAGCTGACCCTTAGTTCCTCAAAGACAGTGAGTGAGGACGGGCTGCGGGCTGCCTCTTCGGGTCACACCCAGTGTGAAAAGGTGGCAGATACAACACCAGGGCAGACACTCGCCCCGACGATTGGTTCCCCCAGATCCCAGGCCTCTAGGCCCCATAGACGCAAGTTTCCCCTGCTGCCACGCAGGCGAGGGCAGCCTCTGATGCTGCCACCTCCCGTAGAGCTGGGGTTCCGGGTCACTGCTGAAGACCTGGACCTGGAGAAGGAGGCGGCGTTCCAGTGTATCAACAGTGTACTGCGGGGTGAGGCCAAGGCCATCTGGGACTGCAGACCCTCCCGGCCTTCCCACACTTTGTCCTCACTTGCAACAGGGACTTGTGGTCTGTCTGCTGTTTCTAAAACACCCAGGATGAATGCACAGCAGGAGAGAGACAAGTCCCAAGACTCCCGGGGCCCAGTGGCTCCCCTAGCATCTGCTGCAGAGGCTCCCTCTACAGCTCCTGTGTCTGGGAAGATGCACAGACCACCAGACCCCCTGTTCTCCTTCTCAGATCCCCTTCCTGCCACCTCTTCCCACCCCCAGGACTCAGCCCAGGTCACCTCGCTGATTCCTGCCCCCTTGCCAGCTGCAAGCATGGATGGGGGCATGACAAGAACAAGGCCTGGCACTTCTGCTCCTGCAGCTGCTGCAGCGGCCCCTCCCCCCTCCACATTGACCCCCACGTTGCGGTCCCCACTGAGTGGAGTGGATGGAGGCCCTTCACATTTCCGGGCCTCAACCACAGCTGCAGCAGGTGCCCAGAGGTCAGAAGTCAGATATAACCAGAGATCCCAGACCTCCTGGACGAGCTCGTGCACCAAACAAAATGCCATCTCGAGCTCCTACAGCCCCCCGGAAGGCTTCCCGTGGATAAAGCGGAGGAGGACGGAGGGGCCAGCCTCATCCCACTGCCAGCTGACCCTTAGTTCCTCAAAGACAGTGAGTGAGGACGGGCTGCGGGCTGCCTCTTCGGGTCACACCCAGTGTGAAAAGGTGGCAGATACAACACCAGGGCAGACACTCGCCCCGACGATTGGTTCCCCCAGATCCCAGGCCTCTAGGCCCCATAGACACAAGTTTCCCCTGCTGCCACGCAGGCGAGGGCAGCCTCTGATGCTGCCACCTCCCGTAGAGCTGGGGTTCCGGGTCGCTGCTGAAGACCTGGACCTGCAGAAGGAGGCGGCGTTCCAGTGTATCAACAGTGTACTGCGGAGTGAGGCCAAGGCCATCTGGGACTGCAGACCCTCCCGGCCTTCCCACACTTTGTCCTCACTTGCAACAGGGACTTGTGGTCTGTCTGCTGTTTCTAAAACACCCAGGATGAATGCACAGCAGGAGAGAGACAAGTCCCAAGACTCCGGGGCCCAGTGGCTCCCCTAGCATCTGCTGCAGAGGCTCCCTCTACAGCTCCTGTGTCTGGGAAGATGCACAGACCACCAGACCCCCTGTTCTCCTTCTCAGATCCCCTTCCTGCCACCTCTTCCACCCCCAGGACTCAGCCCAGGTCACCTCGCTCATTCCTGCCCCCTTGCCAGCTGCAAGCATGGATGGGGGCATGACAAGAACAAGGCCTGGCACTTCTGCTCCTGCAGCTGCTGCAGCGGCCCCTCCCCCCTCCACATTGACCCCCACGTTGCGGTCCCCACTGAGTGGAGTGGATGGAGGCCCTTCACATTTCCGGGCCTCAACCACAGCTGCAGCAGGTGCCCAGAGGTCAGAAGTCAGATATAACCAGAGATCCCAGACCTCCTGGACGAGCTCGTGCACCAAACAAAATGCCATCTCGAGCTCCTACAGCCCCCCGGAAGGCTTCCCGTGGATAAAGCGGAGGAGGACGGAGGGGCCAGCCTCATCCCACTGCCAGCTGACCCTTAGTTCCTCAAAGACAGTGAGTGAGGACGGGCTGCGGGCTGCCTCTTCGGGTCACACCCAGTGTGAAAAGGTGGCAGATACAACACCAGGGCAGACACTCGCCCCGACGATTGGTTCCCCCAGATCCCAGGCCTCTAGGCCCCATAGACACAAGTTTCCCCTGCTGCCACGCAGGCGAGGGCAGCCTCTGATGCTGCCACCTCCCGTAGAGCTGGGGTTCCGGGTCGCTGCTGAAGACCTGGACCTGCAGAAGGAGGCGGCGTTCCAGTGTATCAACAGTGTACTGCGGAGTGAGGCCAAGGCCATCTGGGACTGCAGACCCTCCCGGCCTTCCCACACTTTGTCCTCACTTGCAACAGGGACTTGTGGTCTGTCTGCTGTTTCTAAAACACTCAGGATGAATGCACAGCAGGAGAGAGACAAGTCCCAAGACTCCCGGGGCCCAGTGGCTCCCCTAGCATCTGCTGCAGAGGCTCCCTCTACAGCTCCTGTGTCTGGGAAGATGCACAGACCACCAGACCCCCTGTTCTCCTTCTCAGATCCCCTTCCTGCCACCTCTTCCCACCCCCAGGACTCAGCCCAGGTCACCTCGCTCATTCCTGCCCCCTTGCCAGCTGCAAGCATGGATGGGGGCATGACAAGAACAAGGCCTGGCACTTCTGCTCCTGCAGCTGCTGCAGCGGCCCCTCCCCCCTCCACATTGACCCCCACGTTGCGGTCCCCACTGAGTGGAGTGGATGGAGGCCCTTCACATTCCCGGGCCTCAACCACAGCTGCAGCAGGTGCCCAGAGGTCAGAAGTCAGATATAACCAGAGATCCCAGACCTCCTGGACGAGCTCGTGCACCAAACAAAATGCCATCTCGAGCTCCTACAGCCCCCCGGAAGGCTTCCCGTGGATAAAGCGGAGGAGGACGGAGGGGCCAGCCTCATCCCACTGCCAGCTGACCCTTAGTTCCTCAAAGACAGTGAGTGAGGATGGGCTGCGGGCTGCCTCTTCGGGTCACACCCAGTGTGAAAAGGTGGCAGATACAACACCAGGGCAGACACTCGCCCCGACGATTGGTTCCCCCAGATCCCAGGCCTCTAGGCCCCATAGACACAAGTTTCCCCTGCTGCCACGCAGGCGAGGGCAGCCTCTGATGCTGCCACCTCCCGTAGAGCTGGGGTCCGGGTCGCTGCTGAAGACCTGGACCTGCAGAAGGAGGCGGCGTTCCAGTGTATCAACAGTGTACTGCGGGGTGAGGCCAAGGCCATCTGGGACTGCAGACCCTCCCGGCCTTCCCACACTTTGTCCTCACTTGCAACAGGGACTTGTGGTCTGTCTGCTGTTTCTAAAACACCCAGGATGAATGCACAGCAGGAGAGAGACAAGTCCCAAGACTCCGGGGCCCAGTGGCTCCCCTAGCATCTGCTGCAGAGGCTCCCTCTACAGCTCCTGTGTCTGGGAAGATGCACAGACCACCAGACCCCCTGTTCTCCTTCTCAGATCCCCTTCCTGCCACCTCTTCCCACCCCCAGGACTCAGCCCAGGTCACCTCGCTCATTCCTGCCCCCTTGCCAGCTGCAAGCATGGATGGGGGCATGACAAGAACAAGGCCTGGCACTTCTGCTCCTGCAGCTGCTGCAGCGGCCCCTCCCCCCTCCACATTGACCCCCACGTTGCGGTCCCCACTGAGTGGAGTGGATGGAGGCCCTTCACATTTCCGGGCCTCAACCACAGCTGCAGCAGGTGCCCAGAGGTCAGAAGTCAGATATAACCAGAGATCCCAGACCTCCTGGACGAGCTCGTGCACCAAACAAAATGCCATCTCGAGCTCCTACAGCCCCCCGGAAGGCTTCCCGTGGATAAAGCGGAGGAGGACGGAGGGGCCAGCCTCATCCCACTGCCAGCTGACCCTTAGTTCCTCAAAGACAGTGAGTGAGGACGGGCTGCGCGCTGCCTCTTCGGGTCACACCCAGTGTGAAAAGGTGGCAGATACAACACCAGGGCAGACACTCGCCCCGACGATTGGTTCCCCCAGATCCCAGGCCTCTAGGCCCCATAGACACAAGTTTCCCCTGCTGCCACGCAGGCGAGGGCAGCCTCTGATGCTGCCACCTCCCGTAGAGCTGGGGTTCCGGGTCGCTGCTGAAGACCTGGACCTGCAGAAGGAGGCGGCGTTCCAGTGTATCAACAGTGTACTGCGGGGTGAGGCCAAGGCCATCTGGGACTGCAGACCCTCCCGGCCTTCCCACACTTTGTCCTCACTTGCAACAGGGACTTGTGGTCTGTCTGCTGTTTCTAAAACACCCAGGATGAATGCACAGCAGGAGAGAGACAAGTCCCAAGACTCCCGGGGCCCAGTGGCTCCCCTAGCATCTGCTGCAGAGGCTCCCTCTACAGCTCCTGTGTCTGGGAAGATGCACAGACCACCAGACCCCCTGTTCTCCTTCTCAGATCCCCTTCCTGCCACCTCTTCCCACCCCCAGGACTCAGCCCAGGTCACCTCGCTCATTCCTGCCCCCTTGCCAGCTGCAAGCATGGATGGGGGCATGACAAGAACAAGGCCTGGCACTTCTGCTCCTGCAGCTGCTGCAGCGGCCCCTCCCCCCTCCACATTGACCCCCACGTTGCGGTCCCCACTGAGTGGAGTGGATGGAGGCCCTTCACATTTCCGGGCCTCAACCACAGCTGCAGCAGGTGCCCAGAGGTCAGAAGTCAGATATAACCAGAGATCCCAGACCTCCTGGACGAGCTCGTGCACCAAACGAATGCCATCTCGAGCTCCTACAGCCCCCCGGAAGGCTTCCCGTGGATAAAGCGGAGGAGGACGGAGGGGCCAGCCTCATCCCACTGCCAGCTGACCCTTAGTTCCTCAAAGACAGTGAGTGAGGACGGGCTGCGGGCTGCCTCTTCGGGTCACACCCAGTGTGAAAAGGTGGCAGATACAACACCAGGGCAGACACTCGCCCCGACGATTGGTTCCCCCAGATCCCAGGCCTCTAGGCCCCATAGACGCAAGTTTCCCCTGCTGCCACGCAGGCGAGGGCAGCCTCTGATGCTGCCACCTCCCGTAGAGCTGGGGTTCCGGGTCACTGCTGAAGACCTGGACCTGGAGAAGGAGGCGGCGTTCCAGTGTATCAACAGTGTACTGCGGAGTGAGGCCAAGGCCATCTGGGACTGCAGACCCTCCCGGCCTTCCCACACTTTGTCCTCACTTGCAACAGGGACTTGTGGTCTGTCTGCTGTTTTCTAAAACACCCAGGATGAATGCACAGCAGGAGAGAGACAAGTCCCAAGACTCCCGGGGCCCAGTGGCTCCCCTAGCATCTGCTGCAGAGGCTCCCTCTACAGCTCCTGTGTCTGGGAAGATGCACAGACCACCAGACCCCCTGTTCTCCTTCTCAGATCCCCTTCCTGCCACCTCTTCCCACCCCCAGGACTCAGCCCAGGTCACCTCGCTCATTCCTGCCCCTTTCCCAGCTGCAAGCATGGATGGGGGCATGACAAGAACAAGGCCTGGCACTTCTGCTCCTGCAGCTGCTGCAGCGGCCCCTCCCCCCTCCACATTGACCCCCACGTTGCGGTCCCCACTGAGTGGAGTGGATGGAGGCCCTTCACATTTCCGGGCCTCAACCACAGCTGCAGCAGGTGCCCAGAGGTCAGAAGTCAGATATAACCAGAGATCGCAGACCTCCTGCATGAGCTCATGTCCCAAACGAAATGCCATCTCAAGCTCCTACAGCTCCACGGGAGGCTTCCCGTGGCTAAAGAGGAGGACGACGGAGGGGCCAGCCTCATCCCACTGCCAGCTGACCCTTAGTTCCTCAAAGACAGTGAGTGAGGCCAGGCCTTAGGCTGTCCCTTCGGGTCACACCCAGTGTGAAAAGGCACCAGATACAACACCAGGGCAGACACTCGCCCCGAGGAATGGCTCCCCCAGATCCCAGGCCTCTAGGCCCCATAGACGCAAGTTTCCCCTGCTGCCACGCAGGCGAGGGCAGCCTCTGATGCTGCCACCTCCCTTAGAGCTGGGGTTCCGGGTCACTGCTGAAGACCTGGACCTGGAGAAGGAGGCGGCATTCCCGTGTATCAACAGTGTACTGCGGGGTGAGGCCAAGGCCATCTGGGACTGCAGACCCTCCCGGCCTTCCCACACTTTGTCCTCACTTGCAACAGGGAGTTGTGGTCTGCTGTTTTCTAAAGCACCCAGGATGGATGCACAGCAGGAGAGACGCGGCCCCATTTACAGGGGCGAAGATGTGGAATCTGCCTAAGTGAGTCAGCCTAAGATGAATGCACACAGAACTGGCAGTGCACATGTACAATGACGTACTATTCAGCCTTAAAAAGAACAAAACTTGGCTGGGCGTGGTGGCTCATGCCTGCAATCCCAGCACTTTGGGAGGCCGAGGCAGTCAGATCACCTGAGGTTGACAGTTCGAGACCAGCCTGACTACCATGGTGAAACCCCATCTCAACTAAAAAAAATAAAAATAAAAAAATTAGCTGAGTGTGGTGGCATGTGTCTGTAATCCCAGCTACTCAGGAGACTGAAGCAGGAGAATTGCTTGAAGCCAGGAGGCAGAGGTTGTGGTGAGCTGAGATCATGCCATTGCACTCCAGCCTGGGCAACAAGAGCGAAACTCTATTTAAAAAAAAAAAAAAAAAAACAAAAAAACCCTCTGTCATTGGGAATGACATGCATAAATCTAGAGGACATACTGCTAAGTGAAATACAAATACCACAGAGAGACAAATACCACATAATCTCACATGCATGTGGAATCTTTTAAAAGCTGAATTTGGGCCAGGCGCCCTGGCTCATGCTGGCAATCCCAGCACTTTGAGAAGCCGAGGCAGGTACATCACTTGAGGTCAGGAGTTTGAGACCAGCCTGGCCAACATGGCGAAACTCTGTCTCTACTTAAAATACAAATATTAGCTGGGCATGGTGGCGGGCGCCTGTAATCCCAGCAACTTTAGAGGATGAGGCAGGAGAATTGTTTGAACCCAGGAGACGGAGGTTGCAGTGACCTGAGATCGCGCCACTACACTCCAGCCTGGGCAACAGACACAACATACCAAAAAATAAAAAATTAAAAAAAAAAGAAAAAGGAAGAATGACCGTTACCAGAGCTGGCGAGGTGGCAGAACAAGGGAATGGAGACTTCCTCTTCAAAAGATACAAAGTTTCAGCCAAGCAGGAGAAAAAAGTTTTGAGGTCTACTGCACAGCAAGAGACTACAGTGAATAATAATGATGATTTCAAAATAAGAGGAAACTTCAAGTGTATCACCATAAAACAATGCCAAGTAAGTGAGTTAACAGGTATGTTCATTAGCTTCACTCAATCACCGCATATTGTATTGTTAAGTTAAATTTGGTCTAAAACTGCCTCCACAATTCGTATGAGCATCAAACTGGAAACAGCTCTAAAGTCCAGCCATAGAAGAGTAGATGGGCAAATTACAGTACATTTGTACAAGGGAATACTACTCAGCAATACAAAACACAGCAACACCAAGGAATCTCAAAAACATCATCTACAAGAGTACATACTGCATGACTCCCTCTATATGAGATTCTGGAAGACGCAAAAGTAGCCTATAATGACAGAGGGCAGATCAGGGGTTGCCTGGGGCTGGGTGGGGGAACTTCCAGCAAACGAGTCACAGGGATTTAAGGTTATGGGAATGTTATGCATCACGATTGTGGATGTGGTGCACATGTTTCTGAAAATTTTGCGGACGTGGACACCCCCACCCCCATAGAGAGGTTATTCTCATATACAGATGGTACATATCGGATTATTCATCTCTCTTCCTCAACTTGCAAAACTTCTGGGGTGCAAGAGAGATGGGCAGGTGATTGTGGGTAAGAACAATTCTACAGGAATGGGAGAGACCCAGAAAAGGTATAAACGGTGCCAGCATCCTAATTATTATTATCAGTTTGTTGTTGTTTTTGAGATGGAATCTTGCTCTGTTACCCAGGCTGGAGTTCAGTGATGTGATCTTGGCTCACTGCAACCTCCACCTCCTGGATTCAAGCGATCCTCCTCCCTGAGCCTCCCGAGTAGCTGAGATCACACTCAGCTCATTTGTTTTTTAGTAGAGATGGGGTTTCATCATGTTTGCCAGGCTGGTCTCGAACTCCTGACATCAAGTGATCTGCCTGCCTCTGCCTCCCACACGGCAACACTGAGGTTGCAGAGCTCAGGAGTCAATCCTGCGCCCCCGCCTCCTCCCTCATGAGTCATGAGGTTCCCCTGACCCCCCAGGGCCTCAGCTTCCGTATCTGCACATCTGGGAGAGAAAGACACCATCAGGGATGGCAAATCATACCTGGGAAGGGCCCGACTCCAGCAGTTTCAGCAGTGGCTAAGAGATTATGGTTATTTTTGCCATCATTACAATGGAATGTCCACTCCCCCTAGCCAACTCTACAATACTCTAACACCAGTATCCAGCTGCTCCACGTGGATGCACTGGAAAGAGAGCACAGGCTTCTTGGCTTAGCTCTGGTCACCAGGAGGGGGCAGGGAGGGACACCTGCCAAGAGGATGGCGGAGGGAGCCCACAACTCAGGAATGCAGGGGCAGGACGTGGGACAAAGGGCTGCCTCCACCCACCAGTGGAAGCCTGACCCTGAGCCTAAAGAAACTGGCCACCAATGTGCTGACCCTAGGGCCTGAGGACAGGTCCCCGAGTGGACCTCTCAAAGAGAGAGTCCCACATTCCAGGGCACGGGGGAACTCTGGCCATCTGGCAGCTGGAGAGGAGAGGGGAAGGGCACAGCTGTCTGAGGCTTCCCAAAAAGAGGTGCCAGGCCTGAGAAGCCACCAGTGCTCACAGACACCTGGTTTCCAATCTTGCCAGGGCAAAAAGGCAAGTGAAGGAAATCCTCTCTTCATGGGGCGCTCTGCCTTGCAGTGTTGAGTTGAGATCCCCGTGGGAAAGATGGCTTCCGCTCATCTGGAATGAGCAGGGAGGACTCCATCAGGCCCAGCTCTGGCTCCAAGCTGGGCAGCAGGCCAGCCTCAGGCTCCACCACGCCCCCCTGGCAGAGGAGGGCCCTCAGGAGACAGGAGAACATGATACATGCCCTGCTGGAATTTGTTGAGCCTGCCAAGATTTGCAGCTCCTCCTCTGAGATCAGGTCCTGCCCTGATCAAAAGAAAAGTAGATAGATGAGAATACTATCAATAGGCCAGAGTCACCCAGCTGGCCTCCGATGCAGGTGGTACATGTTCTGGGTTCTCACGAACCTAAGAAACTCCAAATCCAGGTTGACATTGTGGCACACCACCACCTGCTTCAGGGGGATGCAGGGCACAAGGAGGAGCTATTGGCACAGCGTTCAGTTTCAGCAAGTTCTGACTTCTGCTAAAATTGGTTAATTGGTTGCTTTGCATGATTCAGGGCACACAGGCCTTTCTGTCCAGAGTTCACTCACTTGCACACCCAGAGAAATGGACTTGGCTTGCTTTTTCCTAACATTTGCCTCTGCAGAATTAGCAGTGGACGTGTGAACTGGGGCTTCTGGCCCTGTCATGTGAGGAAGACAGGCAGGGAGCACTGGGCAATGAGTCAGGAGGCCTGGTGGGGAGCTTGGGCATATCTGTTTTCCTTTCTAGGCCTCAGTCTTCTCCTCTTTAAAATGGGGTACAATCATCTCCTGTGGTTGATATCATAATATCCCACAAACGTAGTCTTTTTTTGACAGTCTCACTCTGTTACCCAGGCTGTAGTGCAGTGAGGCAATCTTAGCTCACTGCACCCTCTGCCTCCCTGCCTGCCTCAGCCTCCTGAGTAGCTGGGATTACAGGCATCAGCCACTATGCCCAACTCATTTTTGTATTTTTAGTAGAGACGGGGTTTCACCATGTTGGCCAGGCTGGTCTTGAACTCTTGACCTCATGTGATCCACCTGCCTTGGCCTCCCAAAGTGCTAGGATTACAGGCATGAGCCACCATGCCCAGCCACACAAACTTAGTCTTAAACAACAGACGCTGATTATCTGCTGGTTGTGGAGGTCAGAGGTCTGAGATGGCTCTCTCTACATGTGCTAACGTCACGATGTCTGCCATGCTGGGGTCAAGCCAAGTTCTGTTGAAAAGCCAGTGCTCACGGTCTGCCAGAGCCCAGGATGGGGCTGTGTGGTCAGCAGGAGGGTGAGTGATCAATCATCGTCACTCCTGGCCAGGGTGTTCTGGGAGGGAAAGGGGGGCTTTTTTCAAGTGGAAGCCAGAAGTATTCCCAAGGCTGGCCTTTGAGGAGTACCCACTGTGACCCCCAAATCCTCACCGCACTTCAGAGATGCTTCCTGGGGCCAGGACTGGTGGAAGGCTGCTTCACTTCATCTGGGCCATGCACCACTGTTGTGGGCCTGCCCTGTGCCCAGTCCCGTGTTGGACTCAGGGCCTAAGTTTTCAGCGTGTGACCCGCCCTTGGTGTGTCCTGTCTGCTGTGCTAGGGAGACAGACATGCACACATACTCGGTCAAACACTGTGGAGCAAAACCAAGACAGGTCACTCCAAAGACAGAGTGAAGAGGGGGTTTCTGAGAAAGCTGTCCAGGGTAATTGGGTTTTGAAGGTTCACCAGGCAGATGAGAATGTGGAATTCCAGCCCAGGGGAAAAATGTATACAAACACATCAAGGAATCAAACAAAGTGTCCGTGTGGTAGGGGAGTGTTTGGCACTATAAGCAATTTAGTATTACTTGGGGGTGAAATCGCAGGGGTGGACACGGGGGTGGGAGATGAGGCCAGAGGTAGGCAGGGGTGGGTACGGGGTCTGGCCTTCGGACTGCAGGCACTGGGGATTTTCAGCTGTGGAGAGACAAGGTCCGCTGTGCATTTGAGAGCATGAGTGGATGGGGAAGAGCAGGGGTTGGGGAGGAGACCAGCTGAGCACAGAATCAGATGCCCATGCTGAGATGTTGCCAGAGAACACAGAAGAGGCAACTTTCCACCCTGAAAGGATGCCTGCCCAGTACAACACACAGGACACCAGAACCCACACACCACAACTCTGGACAGCTGAGACATGGTGGGTCACTCCAAAGTCCCAGCTGCGAGCTTCTTTGATGGAGGATGGGGCTACTGTCCCCAGGCTGCCAGTCTCGAGAGACAAGAGAGTTCTTGTCTTTCTCATAGTCAGCAATTCCAGCATTTGGGAGTCACTCCTTTGACTATAACCCTGCTCATCCACCCGCAGTGATGAGGGGAGAGCTGGGTTTGGCAGAAGTGACCTGGAACCAAGTTCCAGGCTGGCTGCTGGCTACCATGCACTCAGGAAAGAGCTGAATCTCTTTGTTTCTGCCTCTGTAAACGTGGATCTCTAGCTCCTTTACTGTGGAAATACTGCTGGGCGAGGTCCCTCAACCCATATGGAGAAGGAGCTCAGAGAGGTCCCCACTCCCGCATCCCTTTCAGGTGAATATGACTGTGTCTTCTGCGATCAGCATGGGGACAGCAGCGGGCATTAAAGCACTGAGAGGTGGGTGCCAACACCTACTCCATCAGGCCGGTCTTTTTCCTCATCTCCCACCCTGTTCCCTCCTGCGAGGGGCTCTTCCTGGCCAGTGAGGTGAAGTCCAGAGAGGGGTGGGGAGGCCTACCCTGTCCTACCTGCCTTCACTGTAGAGCAGGGCAGTCAGGGCCAGTCCACGTGACAGGTTCTGGCCCACGGGATGGGCCCAGAGCCAGGCAGCCTTTCTCACCGGGTCCCCCTGGGTAGGCTCCTGGAGGCGGGGATGGCATCTTCAAGGAGAGGACTGGAGGTGAGGCTTGCGGAGGGGAAGGCGGACCTGGGGCAGGAGGGAGGGATTCCAGAAGCTTCTGGGAGGTGGACTGCAGGGAATGTGGGATCTCCCCAGAGAGCTGGCTGCTGCGGGGGAGATTGGTGAATGCCTTGGCCATGATCCAACAGGGCAGAGCTTTGGTTTTAGTGTAAACCTGAATCTCCCTCTGCTTTTGCATGGGGTGTGGAAATGGTAACTGGGGCTCTTCTGGGAAATAAGAGGATAGACCCCACATTTCCAAGGGTCCAAAAAACTCCACCTCCCTCACACGTACAGAGAAGGTACAGCTTCTCTCCTTTGCCTGTAATTCTCTGTCTCCTGAGCCCCTCCCGCTGGGCAATGGGCACAAAACGAGGACAGGCCAGTGACATAAGACTCCAGATGCTAGCCTCCTCCACTGCCATCTCTCCAGTTTCTGGGTGCTTGAAGGGACGACGTGGCTTATGTGGCCGCCTGGTGGCGGGGTTCTCAGGGCCTCCAGCCGGAGTCTCTGCCTCCTTATCCTCCAGCCTGCTGTACCCTGGAGGACCCGTGTCTGGCTGCCCTGGCTCCCACTGGCATCGGCAGGTGGGGGGCTGGCAACAGGTCTCCTGTGGACCCAGCCTGGCCTCAACTTGCCCTAGAACCTGGACCCTCAATCTGCTCCCCCGTTCCCATGCCCCTGCAGGCCCCAACAGTCTCCCAGCCACTTCTGGGTCCCAGGAATGCCAAGCCCCTGGCCTCCGGCTCTCTGACCACATGGACCACGTTCCACACACTGGTGCTGGAGCAGCCTGTGAGGCCATCTCCCTCTGGGAAGCAGAATTCTGACATGGACCCAAAAGCTTTGTGGCTCTCTGTTGAGCTGATGGTCCAGGAAGCATCTCGATTTTAAAACAATAATGGCACCGGATGGGCAGAGCTGAAGAAACGTTACATTACCGGGACATGCAAGGGAGGGCCCAGCAGCTGGAAGACCCCTGGACCCAGGGCAGTCTTCCCGTGGGGCGATGGGCAGCCTTCTCCCTCTCTCCCTCAATATGGTCTCCGTGAGCCCCTGCCTTTCTTCTTCTCTGAGCTGCTCTCTCTGCTTTTCCAGGCACCCTGTCATCGGCCAGAACTCCTGGGCTCAACTCTCCCCTCAGTTCAAATGAACGGCTCCTCGTGAACGAGAATCTTGTTTCTCATTTCCAGTTCCCAAGCTGGCCCAGTGTGGGTGAAGCATCCACACGGTCAAGTCATCAGGGTCGGACAGGGTCATGAAAGTACACACAAAGGTGTCCACCAAGTGATGCACAGGGCCTGAAACCCAGCCCGGCCTGACTTACCTAGCCAGGCTACCTGATGTGGGCCGGTTGCTGCTGGGAAGGGCTCTTCTCAAGTGCACACAGGCACAGTGGCGGCTGATGACAAATGGCTCCACTCCTTCCTGCCTTCATGCCTTTTGTTAGGTGACATTTCAGCTCATCGGAAGGTGGGAGCTACTTTCCCATCCTGCAATCTGGTAGATGGCCTTATGATTTGTTTTGGCCAATACAGTGAGGCAGAAGTAGTACCAGTTCTGAGGCTAAGCCTTACGTGCACTTCTGCCCTTCTGGAGACCTGCACTAGAGAATGAGAGACCGGGGGGGGGGGGGCGGGGAGCAAGATGGCCGAATAGGAACAGCTCCAGTCTCCAACTCCCAGCACGAGCAACACAGAAGACCGGTGATTTCTGCATTTTCAACTGAGGTACTGGAGTCATCTCTCTAGGGAGTGCCGGACAATCGGTGCTGGACAGCTGCTGCAGCCTGACCAGCGTGAGCTGAAGCAGGGTGAGGCATCGCCTCACCTGGAAGCGCAAGGGGGAAGGAAATCCGTTTTCCTAGCCAGGGGAACTGAGACACACAACACCTGGAAAATCGGGTAACTCCCACCCCAATACTGCGCTTTAAGGAAACAGGCACACCAGGAGAATATATCCCACACCTGGCCGGGAGGGTCCCACGCCCACGGAGCCTCCCTCACTGCTAACACAGCAGTCTGCGGCGATCCATCCGCAAGGCAGCAGCGAGGCTGGGGGAGGGGCGCCCGCCATTGCTGAGGCTTAAGTAGGTAAACAAAGCCGCTGGGAAGCTCGAACTGGGTGGAGCTCACAGCAGCTCAAGGAAGCCTGCCTGTCTCTGTAGACTCTACCTCTGCGGACAGCGCACAGCTGCAGTCCAATAGGGGAAGCAGCGGGGGCCGGTGCAGACGCGAACGACTCTGTCTGACAGCTTTGGGGAGAGCCGTGGATCTCCTAACGCGGAGGTTGAGATCTGAGAACGGACAGACTGCCTGCTCAGGTGGGCCCCTGACCCCTGAGTAGCCTAGCTGGGAGACATCCCCCACTAGGGGCAGTCTGACACCCCACACCTCACAGGGTGGAGTCACCCCTGAGAGGAAACTTCCAAAGGAAGAATCAGACAGGTACACTCGCTGTTCAGCAATATTCTATCTTCGGCAACCTCTGCTGCTAATACCCAGGCAAACAGGGTCTGGAGTGGACCTCAAGCAATCTCCAACAGACCAACAGACAGTCCTTCTGACTGTCAGACGGAAAACTATCAAACAGGAAGGACACCTATACCAAAACCCCATCAGTACGTCACCATCATCAAAGACCAGAGGCAGATAAAACCACAAAGATGGGGAAAAAGCAGGGCAGAAAAGCTGGAAATTCAAATAAGAGCGCATCTCCCCCTGCAAAGGCGCGCAGCCCATCGCCAGCAACGGATCAAAGCTGGTCAGAGAATGACTTTGACGAGATGAGAGAAGAAGGCTTCAGTCCATCAAACTTCTCAGAGCTAAAGGAGGAATTACGTACCCAGTGCAAAGAAACTAAAAATCTTGAAAAAAGAGTGGAAGAATTGACAGCTAGACTAATTAATGCAGAGAAGATCATAAACGAAATGACAGAGATGAAAACCATGACACGAGAAATACGTGACAAATGCACAAGCTTCAGTAACCGACTCGATCAACTGGAAGAAAGAGTATCAGCGATTGAGGATCAAATGAATGAAATGAAGCGAGAAGAGAAACCAAAAGAAAAAAGAAGAAAAAGAAAGGAACAAAGCCTGCAAGAAGTATGGGATTATGTAAAAAGACCAAATCTACGTCTGATTGGGGTGCCTGAAAGTGAGGGGGAAAATGGAACCAAGTTGGAAAACACTCTTCAGGATATCATCCAGGAGAACTTCCCCAACCTAGTAGGGCAGGCCAACATTCAAATTCAGGAAATACAGAGAACGCCACAAAGATACTCCTCCAGAAGAGCAACTCCAAGACACATAATTGCCAGATTCACCAAAGTTGAAATGAAGGAAAAAATCTTTAGGGCAGCCAGAGAGAAAGGTCGGGTTACCCACAAAGGGAAGCCCATCAGACTAACAGCAGATCTCTCGGCAGAAACTCTACAAGCCAGAAGAGAGTGGGGGCCAATATTCAACGTTCTTAAAGAAAAGAATTTTAAACCCAGAATTTCATATCCAGCCAAACTAAGTTTCATCAGTGAAGGAGAAATAAAATCCTTTACAGATAAGCAAATGCTTAGAGATTTTCTCACCACCAGGCCTGCCTTACAAGAGACCCTGAAGGAAGCCCTAAACATGGAAAGGAACAACCGGTACCAGCCATTGCAAAAACATGCCAAAATGTAAAGACCATCGAGGCTAGGAAGAAACTGCATCAACTAACGAGCAAAATAACCAGTTAATATCATAATGACAGGATCAAGTTCACACATAACAATATTAACCTTAAATGTCAATGGACTAAATGCTCCAATTAAAAGACACAGACTGGCAAACTGGATAAAGAGTCAAGACCCATCAGTCTTCTGTATTCAGGAGACCCATCTCACATGCAGAGACATACATAGGCTCAAAATAAAGGGATGGAGGAAGATCTACCAAGCAAATGGAGAACAAAAAAAAGCAGGGGTTGCAATCCTAGTCTCCGATAAAACAGACTTTAAACCATCAAAGATCAAAAGAGACAAAGAAGGCCATTACATAATGGTAAAGGGATCAATTCAACAGGAAGAGCTAACTCTCCTAAATATATATGCACCCAATACAGGAGCACCCAGATTCATAAAGCAAGTCCTTAGAGACCTACAAAGAGACTCAGACTCCCATACAATAATAATGGGAGACTTCAACACTCCACTGTCAACATTAGACAGATCAACGAGACAGAAAGTTAACAAGGATATCCAGGAATTGAACTCATCTCTGCACCAAGCGGACCTAATAGACATCTATAGAACTCTCCACCCCAAATCAACAGAATATACATTCTTCTCAGCACCACATCGCACTTACTCCAAAACTGACCACATAATTGGAAGTAAAGCACTCCTCAGCAAATGTACAAGAACAGAAATTATAACAAACTGTCTCTCAGACCACAGTGCAATCAAACTAGAACTCAGGACTAAGAAACTCAATCAAAAACGCTCAACTACATGGAAACTGAACAACCTGCTCCTGAATGACTACTGGGTACATAACGAAATGAAAGCAGAAATAAAGATGTTCTTTGAAACCAATGAGAACAAAGATACAACATACCAGAATCTCTGGGACACATTTAAAGCAGTGTGTAGAGGGAAATTTATAGCACTAAATGCCCACAAGAGAAAGCAGGAAAGATCTAAAATTGACACTCTAACATCACAATTAAAAGAACTAGAGAGGCAAGAGCAAACACATTCAAAAGCTAGCAGAAGGCAAGAAATAACTAAGACCAGAGCAGAACTGAAGGAGATAGAGACACAAAAAACCCTCCAAAAAATCAATGAATCCAGGAGTTGGTTTTTTGAAAAGATCAACAAAATTGACAGACCGCTAGCTAGACTAATAAAGAAGAAAAGAGAGAGGAGTCAAATAGACGCAATAAAAAATGATAAAGGGGATATCACCACCGACCCCACAGAAATACAAACAACCATCAGAGAATACTATAAATGCCTCTACGCAAATCAACTAGATAATCTAGAAGAAATGGATAATTTCCTGGACACTTACACTCTTCCAAGACTAAACCAGGAAGAAGTTGAATCCCTGAATAGACCAATAGCAGGCTCTGAAATTGAGGCAACAATTAATAGCCTACCCACCAAAAAAAGTCCAGGACCAGATGGATTCACAGCTGAATTCTACCAGAGGTACAAGGAGGAGCTGGTACCATTTCTTCTGAAACTATTCCAATCAATAGAAAAAGAGGGAATCCTCCCTAACTCATTTTATGAGGCCAACATCATCCTGATACCAAAGCCTGGCAGAGACACAACAAAAAAAGAGAATTTTAGACCAATATCCCTGATGAACATCGATGCAAAAATTCTCAATAAAATACTGGCAAACCGGATTCAGCAGCACATCAAAAAGCTTATCCACCATGATCAAGTGGGCTTCATTCCTGGGATGCAAGGCTGGTTCAACATTCGCAAATCAATAAACGTAATCCAGCATATAAACAGAACCAAAGACAAGAACCACATGATTATCTCAATAGATGCAGAAAAGGCTTTTGACAAAATTCAACAGCCCTTTATGCTAAAAACGCTCAATAAATTCGGTATTGATGGAACGTACCTCAAAATAATAAGAGCTATTTATGACAAACCCACAGCCAATATCATACTGAATGGGCAAAAACTGGAAAAATTCCCTTTGAAAACTGGCACAAGACAGGGATGCCCTCTCTCACCACTCCTATTCAACATAGTGTTGGAAGTTCTGGCTAGGGCAATCAGGAAAGAGAAAGAAATCAAGGGTATCCAGTTAGGAAAAGAAGAAGTCAAATTGTCCCTGTTTGCAGATGACATGATTGTATATTTAGAAAACCCCATCGTCTCAGCCCAAAATCTCCTTAGGCTGATAAGCAACTTCAGCAAAGTCTCAGGATACAAAATTAATGTGCAAAAATCACAAGCATTCTTATACACCAGTAACAGACAAGCAGAGAGCCAAATCAGGAATGAACTTCCATTCACAATTGCTTCAAAGAGAATCAAATACCTAGGAATCCAGCTTACAAGGGATGTAAAGGACCTCTTCAAGGAGAACTACAAACCACTGCTCAGTGAAATCAAAGAGGACACAAACAAATGGAAGAACATACCATGCTCATGGATAGGAAGAATCAATATCGTGAAAATGGCTATACTGCCCAAGGTTATTTATAGATTCAATGCCATCCCCATCAAGCTACCAATGACTTTCTTCACAGAATTGGAAAAAACTGCTTTAAAGTTCATCTGGAACCAAAAAAGAGCCCGCATTGCCAAGACAATGCTAAGTCAAAAGGACAAAGCTGGAGGCGTCACGCTACCTGACTTCAAACTATAGTACAAGGCTACAGTAACCAAAACAGCATGGTACTGGTACCACAACAGAGATATAGACCAATGGAACAGAACAGAGTCCTCAGAAATAATACCACACATCTACAGCCATCTGATCTTTGACAAACCTGACAGAAACAGGAAATGGGGAAAGGATTCCCTATTTAATAAGTGGTGCTGGGAAAATTGGCTAGCCATAAGTAGAAAGCTGAAACTGGATCCTTTCCTTACCCCTTATATGAAAATTAATTCAAGATGGATTAGAGACTTAAATGTTAGACCTAATACCATAAAAACCCTAGAAGAAAATCTAGGTAGTACCATTCAGGACATAGGCATGGGCAAGGACTTCATGTCTAAAACACCAAAAGCAACGGCAGCAAAAGCAAAAATTGACAAATGGGATCTAATTAAACTAAAGAGCTTTTGCACAGCTAAAGAAACTACCATCAGAGTGAACAGGCAACCTACAGAATGGGAGAAAATTTTTGCAACCTACTCATCTGACAAAGGGCTAATATCCAGAATCTACAAAGAACTCAAACAAATATACAAGAAAAAAACAAACAACCCCATCAAAAAGTGGGGAAAGGATATGAACAGACATTTCTCAAAAGAAGACATCCATACAGCCAACAGACACATGAAAAAATGCTCATCATCACTGGCCATCAGAGAAATGCAAATCAAAACCACAATGAGATACCATCTCACACCAGTTAGAATGGCAATCATTAAGAAGTCAGGAAACAACAGGTGTTGGAGAGGATGTGGAGAAATAGGAACACTTTTACACTGTTGGTGGGATTGTAAATTAGTTCAACCATTATGGAAAACAGTATGGCAATTCCTCAAGGATCTAGAACTAGATGTACCATATGACCCAGCCATCCCACTACTGGGTATATACCCAAAGGATTATAAATTACTCTACTACAAAGACACATGCACACGTATGTTTATTGCGGCACTATTCACAATAGCAAAGACTTGGAATCAACCCAAATGTCCATCTGTGACAGACTGGATTAAGAAAATGTGGCACATATACACCATGGAATACTATGCAGCCATAAAAAAGGATGAGTTTGCGTCCTTTGTAGGGACATGGATGCAGCTGGAAACCATCATTCTTAGCAAACTATCACAAGAAGAGAAAACCAAACACCGCATGTTCTCACTCATAGGTGGGAACTGAACAATGAGATCACTTGGACTCGGGAAGGGGAACATCACACACTGGGGCCTATCATGGGGAGGGGGGAGGAGGGAGGGATTGCATTGGGGAGTTATACATGATATAAACGTTATGCACATGTACCCTAGAACTTAAAGTATAATAAAAATATATATATATATTCTTCTTTAGGTTAGCCACCTTTCATCTAGGAAAATGAAAATACAAATACTGAATCAAAATTGGTTTTGAAATTAGTCTATAGAAATGTGTTTCTTATCTAGACTTATCAGAAGTTTTTATATGAAACTTTCTAGAATGTTTTATCCCTTTGTAATTTTAATATAACTCTGTATCTAATTGTTTTGTGTAAACTTGTAATAATGCATTAAAGTTCTAATGAAATATATAGAGCTGTTTCCCCCTAAAAAAAAAAAAAAGAGAGAATGAGAGACCACATGGAGCCAAGAGCAGCTGTCCCCGCTGAGGTCTCAGAAATGTGAGTGAGCCCAGCTAATACAGTTGAGCCATGTTGCCAACCCTTAGTGACCTCAGACTCACAAGCGACCTCATCTCAGACCAGCAGAACCACTCAGTGGGCCTGGAGGCTCATGAAAAATAATAAATGGTTGTTTTTTCAGCTATTACATTTGGGGGAGTTTTGTTATACAGCAATAGGTAACTGATATTGACATCCCAAAGACTATCTCTGAGTATCACAAACTAAAAATATGACTGCATAAGCAGTTATCAAAGAAGCCGGGTCTCACTGAGACTCAAATATAGACCCCTAACTGTGGCTATGACCTCTCCAGAGAAGAGTCATAGTGATTTAAGATGCACAGGGAGAGTCTGAAGACAAGGTTCACTGTATAGCAGCCAGTCTCCAAAGATGGCCACAGGGAATCACGCCTCCTGCTGTTTCCACCCTTGTTTAGTATCCTCCCACACGGAATCTGGACTGGCCCTAACCCTCACATTAACCAACAGAATGTAGTGAAGTGCCACTGTGCCAGTTCCAGGCCTAAGCCTTAACAAGACCCAGCAGCTTTGGCCCTTGCATTCTCAGAATACTGCTGCCACCTAAGAAATGTGACCATCTTGATCGAGAGGGCCCATCCAGAGGGCATTGAGGGTGCAGAGAGGTGAGTGAAAAGTCATCTTGGACATTCTGCCACCATCTGATGGCAACTGCATGAGAGACCACAAGCAGAAGAACTGCCCAGCTGAGCCCAGCCAACCCACAGAACTCTGAGAAATAACAACAAAGTGTTGTTCCAAGGCATGAGGTTGTGGGGTGGTTTGTTAAGCAGCAGTATGTAGCTGGCGCACTCTACCTGCCAACAAAGTGTTCTTGTGCAAGTCATTTGCATGAACTCTACTGCACTTTGCAAATGGGGGTGATTCTCACTAATCTAGGCCAGGAAGGTCTACCGCCTCACCCTGGGTATCACGAAGAGCAGCTTCAGAATGATACTTTAGTTCCCTCTTACAAAGCCATAAACGTTTCAAAAATGGGGGGTTCAGTCTCAGAGAACCCAGTAATATATCTTCCAAAACACATCTGAGAAAGTCCCTCCCCTTCTGAAGGGTCCTGGGCAACTCCTCATCTCTGGACCTTTCCAGGTCTGCCCTGCCCACCAGTCAGCCTCTTCTCTCATCCCCCACTGGCCCCTTCCCCAGTTTGTACAATTGGTAAAGTATGATTTGGTGTTCTAGCCATAGCGCAAATGCTGCCTCCTCTGACACCTTCCCTATTCTCTGGGCAGGCTAGGGTGCTCTTCCTGTGTTCCCACAACCACAGCATCATGCACTACAGCTGTCACTGTCCTGTATTACTGTCTCCCTAATGATGACCCTTTCCCTAATTATGACCCCAGAGAGCCAAGACCAGCTCCTTCCACTGTGTGGCACTGAGCGGAGGGCTAGGTGCAGACCGAAGATCAATAAATATTCGTGGTTGAATGAGGCCGAGGCCAGGGCTGCCTTCAGGGGAGCAGCATCTCCTAGGGAGACAGCCCCACCCCCAAACAGGGACACAGGTGGCAAGGCTGGGCTGGGAATGAGTGAATGTGGACAGTATGGGTCTGAAAGTGCCTGAGAGGAGAGGAGACGGCTGTGAGGGGCTGGAGAGCCCTGAGGACAAGTAGAACTTAGGCCTGTCTCCGAGGGTGTGTGGGATTGCTTTCTGTTGCATTCAGATGTTTCTGTTAATTTTGGTCATCTGCAAAGCAGCCCATTAGGTTGTACCTGCGGTGCCTAAAAGGGAGAGGAAATCCAGCAGTTTCCTAGGTTATGTCCAATCCAGATGACTGGCTTGAACAATTCTAGGGCTCTTCCCACCACCAACACTCCCAACACACCCCAGTGCACTGCAGCACACACACAGGCACTCCCTCACTCTTTCTGCTATGCATTCTGGCTGCATTGAGTCACGGCAGCATCTCACTGGCTGCCCTCAGAAGAACCTATGAGGTCACCAGGAAGCGGGGCTGCTACAGGACCCCCAAAGCTTGGAAACAGGCATGAGAACTGAGCAGTAAGCAGCAGGGGCCGGGCCTGCTTCCATGGCCTAGCCAGAAAATGTACACCCTGAATTCTCTCCAAATTACTGCTCTGGAGCAAGCAAGGTGAAAACCATGTTGACAGCCAAGGATGTAACTCCCAGAATGAGCCGACAGATTGAGTTGACTTCTGGTAACATAGTGACCATATACCCTAAAATGCCATCCGCTACCTGATTGCAAATAAATGTCTACAGACATAACATTATTGCACTGCCAACATCACAAGAAAGCCCTCCTTCCAAAAAAGAAACAATAAATAAAGCAAATTATCTGGAACCAGAAATGAGCAAGGAGTATTTACCTTAGATAATGCAAAATGCAGAGTAGGGGGTGGCAGAAGTGAACCTAAGATACCTACACCCATGTAAGACCCTCAAAGGAGGCTACCCATCCCCGCCAAGGAGAGGGTGGTTCCAACAAATCTGCCTGCCAGCACAGGGATCCCTCTGGGAAATCTGGGTGTCCACTTCAGAGCTCCAGGTGGAAACATTTAAGAACAATAATAATGTCCCTGGATAATTTGCAACCATTTGCTCTCCTGCAGTGCTGAAGTTAAATTTACACTATCTTCATAAACAGGAAAATCCCAACTCAAGAAATTAAATTAAACTGGTTCTGGTCAGTGAAAAACTGGTAGAAGCAAACAAAAATTCTTTCTGGAGGAAAGCATCCCAATTTAGGCCTTCAGGATTCCTACAGATGAAGCACAACCAAATATGAACTCGCGCGCGCGTGCACACACACACACACACACACACACACACAATGAAATCCAAAGAGACATGCCACCATAAGGTAAGACTCAATAGAAATAACAAATAGATTTAGGCCACTGAGAACTGCTTGAAATAAATGAAGTGCCAGGCATGGTGGCTCCACGCCTGTAATCCCAGCACTTTGGGAGGACGACAATGTGGGCAGATTGCTTGAACCCAGGAGTCCACGACCAGCCTGGGCAACACGGCGAAACCCCATCTCTGCAAAAATATACAAAATTTAGTGGATGTGGTGGGCATGTCTGTAGTCCCAGCAACTGGAGAGGCTGAGGTAGGAGGATCACTTGAGCTTAGGAGATCTAGCCGGCAGTGAGCTATGATAGCGCCACTACACTAAAGCCTAGGAGACAGAGTAAGACCCTATCAGGGAAGGGAAGGGGAAGAGATGGGAGAGGAGGGGAGGAAGGGGAGGGAAGGGAGGGATGACTGGAAGAAAGGAAGGAATAGATGAAGTCTATTCATCTATCTTTTCCTTTTTGATAGTCTTCCTTATTTCATCTAAGGAATTCCAGCCAAATCTGCCTGCAGATTAAGGAAGATTTAGGGAATAAGGAAGGTGATCAAAAAGGAAAAAGGGTCTACTGAAAAAAAAAAAAGAGAGGCCAGATTTGAAAAATAACCAAATACACTTTTACAAATGAAAAAATACAAACGTTGAAAATATGAATTAAACAGCTGAAGAGAAAATCAGCAAATTGGAGCATAGATATGAAAAAATGTCTTAGGATGCAACACAGAAAGATAAGAAGAGAGAAAATATGAAAGGTAAGAAAGCTGGGGGTAGAGAATAAGTGAGTCTAATGTGCATCTAATCAGAATTCCTAGAATTCCAGATCCCTGGATGAGGTGGTACTAAGTGGGGGCAGTGGGTGGGGGTGCAGTGCAGGACTGTTCCAGGCAGAGGGAACAGCATGTGCAAGGCCCTGAGGAAGCTAACCAAAGCCAGTCTGCTAGAGCTCCTTCTCTGTGCTGCCTTATGCAGGGCAATGCTGGGGCACAGACAGGGCTTAAACTCCATCCCTGCCCAAGCAGTAGGCAGTCTGGTGGGGAGTCAGCCACAATGAGGTGGACAGCCATGCTACTGCCTGGCCCACTCCATTTCCCCTTTGACTGCTAACTATACCTCTTCTCCCCAACTCCCAGGCCACATAGCCCAGGGTAGAGCTAGCCCCAGTCCTTCATGCTTCAGGGAGGGACATGTGACCTTGCCCAGGTCAACCACAGCCAGTGAGGTCCGGTTCCGAAACTTGTTAGAATCACTGGGCAGAGGAAATCTCTGGCTCATCCAGAGTTGCTGACAGGGGAGAATGCTGGTCTGCAACCACCATGAGATGGAACCAACATAAAGAAAGGCCCCCTTTGAGCCCTGGATCCAAGTTTCTTGAAGATACTATGGATATAATTACAAAAGTTAGTACATTTCCTTTTCTGTTTGAGCTAGTCTGAGCTGTTTTTTTTCTGTTACGTATATAACTCCTTGCTCTGTCCATGAAACAGGAAAATCCCAAAGGCTGGAGACCCCACAGGAGGACTTGGCCCAGCCTAGGGGTCAGTGAGGCTTCTTATGGGAGGTGATAGCCAGGGTGGGTCTTGATAGTTGCACCAGTTAGCTGGAGGGAAGAGGTGTGCCCGGGCAGGCTGGTGCAGGTGCTGGCTGCCTTCCCAGGAGTGAGGGCAGCTCACTGGCTCCTGGGCACAGTCTCTGCCCAGGCAGACTCTGGGCTCCCAGGTCAGCTCTCAGCAGTGGCTTCTGAGAGCCTCAGGGCTTGGCAGGAGCAGAAGGCCTAAAGAGGGGACAACTCAGAAGCACTGCGTAAGGGCAGGGTAGGCCAGCTTCCCAAGGGTCTTGTTTCATAAGCCACGTAGGTGTGAGGACCTCCAACCTCAGAATCCACTGAAGTATGTGAGAGGAGCTGTGTCAGGAGGTCACCACCCATCCTCTCCCTCCCTGGCCCCCAGCATGGCCAGTGCCATGACCACATCTAGGTTGTGTCACCAGGCAAGTGCAATGGGCAGGGCACAAAATCTAGTAGGCTCAAGAGTATGCTTTCAGCTCTGCAATAAAGTTTCAGCTCCTTGATGCCAGCTGACTTGGCACCCACCCACATTCAGTCTCTTGCAGATCAGCTGATCAGGGGGCTGCACGGGTCTCTGTGCCCTGTGCCTGTGTCACTACCAGCCCAGGCTCCCATGTCCAGCTTAAATGCCCTCTCCTCCAAGAAGCCTTCTCTGACCACCCAAGGCATATATGTTCCATCCTGCCTCTAACAACCCTTTGAACCCAGAACCCCAGGCTGAAATGGAATGTGGTTACTTGTAGGTATGCTGTATTTTCCTTTGGTTCATCTCTGAAAGACAAGAACATCTGATAGGGTAAGTCCTAGCCAGAAAAATCAGGCCAAGGAAAGAAGGGGCATCAAAATTGGAAAAGAGGAGCTGTCTCTGTTTGCCAATGATATGATCTTATACCTAGAAAACACTAAAGATTCTCCCAAAAGACCCCTAGCTTTGATAAATAAGTTCAGTAGTCTCAAGTCACAAAACCAATGCATACAAATCAGTAGCACTGGTATACACCAACAATGATCAAGCTGAGAATCAAAACAACTCAATCATCCCCTTTTTCTTTGAGATGGAGTCTCACTCTGTCACCTAGGTTAGAGTGCAATGGCATGATCTCGGCTCACTACAACCTCCGCCTCCTGGTTCAAGTGATTCTCCTGCCTGAGCCTCCCGAGTAGCTGGGATTACAGGCGCCTGCCACCATGCCCAGTTTGTTTTTGTATTTTTAGTAGAGATGGAGTTTTACCAGGTTGGCCCATGCCTGTAATCCCAGTGTTTTGAGAGGTCGAGGTGGATGGATCACCTGAGGTCAGGAGTTCTAACTCAATCCCTTTTACAGTACCTATACACAAAAATAAAATGCTTAGGAATATACTTAACCAAGGTGGTGAGAGATCTCTACAAAGAGAACTATAAAACAATGCTGAAAGAAATCACAGATGACAACCACACATGAATATATATCCCATGTTCATGGATTAGAACAATCAATATTGTGAAAGTGACCATACTGTCCAAAGCAATCCACAGAGTCACTGCAATTCCAATCAAAATACCAGTATCAACTGGGCACAGTGGCTCACGCCTGTAATCCCAGCACTTTGGGAGGCCTAGGCGGGTGCATCACCCGAGGTCGGGAGTTTGAAACCAGCCTGACCAACATGGATAAACCCTGTCCCTATTAAAAATACAAAATTAGTTGGGGGTGGTGGCACATGCCTGTAATCACAGCTACTCGGGAGGCTGAGGCAGGAGAACCACTTGAACCCAGGAGGCGGAGGTTGCAGTGAGCTGTGATCGTGCCATTGCACTCCAGCCTGGACAACAAAAGCAAAACTCCATCTCAAAAACAACAACATCATTCTTCACAGAATTAAAAAAAAAAAATCTTAAAATTCATATGGTATCAAAAAAGAACCCAAATAGCCAAAGCCAAAGCAATCCTAAGCAAAAAACAAATCTGGAGGCATCACATTACCCAACTTCAAATTACACTATAAGGCTACAGTAATCAAGACAGTATCAAAGCAGTGTCCACTGGTATCAAGTACTGATATCAAGGGAGATACACAGACCAACAGAATAGAATAGAGAATCCAGAAATAGAGCAAAATACTTACAGTCAACTGATCTTCCACAAAGTATACAAAAACAAAAACTGGGGAAATGACATCCCATTCAATAAATGATGGTGGGAAAATTGGATAGCCACATGTAGAAGAATGAAACTGGATCCCTATTTCTCACCATATACAAAAATTAACTCATGATGGGTTGAAGACTTAAATCTAAGTAGTGAACTCACAAACATTCTAGAAGGAACCCTAGGAAAAACTCTTACTGACATTGACCTAGGCTAAGAATTTATGATGAAGGCTCCAAAAAAAAAAATGCAACAAAAACAAAAAAAATCAGGACCTAATTAAACTAGAAAGCTTCTACATAGCAGAAATAATCATGAAAGTAAACACACAACTTACAGAATGGGAGAAAATGTTTGTAAACTATGCATTTGACAAAGGACTAATACTCAGCATCTACAAGGAATTCAAATCAGCAAGAATAAAACAAATAATCCTGGACAGGTGCAGTGGCTCACACCTGTAATCCCAGCACTTTGGAAGGCCGAGGCATGCGGGCGACTTAAGGTCAGGAGAGTTCAAGATCAGCCTGGCCAACATGGTGAAACCCCGTCTCTACCAAAACTATACAAAATTACCTGGGTGTGGTGGCAGGTACCTGTAATCCCAGCTACACATGCCTCAGTAGGCTAAGGCATGAGACTCACTTGAATCCGGAAGACAGAGGTTGCAGTGAGCTGAGACTGCGCCGCAGTACTTCAGCCTGGGTGACAGGTGAGACTGTCTAAAAACATAAAACAAAATAAAAACCTTTGTAAACATAAACTTACTGACTCTTCTTAACGATCTTGGTGGTATGTTCTGTTTAATCCCTATTAACATACAAGGAAACTCGGGCACAAAAAGGCTAGGGCTACTTGTTCAGAGTCACACAGCCAGTGTGCAACAGAGCCAGAAGTCAAGCCCAGGGAGTCCCTCTTAACCCTGGGCCATGACACATCATCACCCTAGGTGTGCAGTGAGGGGACTGGGGCCCAGGAAGGGGAACGGACTCACACCTGAGGCCACACAACCAGGGTTCAGCCCCAGGCAGGCTCTTTCTCCACAGAGACAGAGCCAGTTTGGGCCCCTCCTCCCTTCTCCTGGTGACAGTTTTGCCCATGGACATCCTGTGGGCGAAGGGGAGGCTGAGTTTGTGGTTTGTGGGTGTGTTTCAGGGAGCGCAGCTTGATGGGGTCAGTCTTCGTGTGCAGACGAGCTGGGTGGAAGCTGGCTGGATGACTGGCCTAGGCCTCCAGATGAGGGAAAGGGGAAGAGAGGACGAGAGACGAGTCCTGGCACTGGTATTCCTGGCAGAGACCCCAACCCCCAGGAGGGGCATGTAGGAGTGAGGTAAGGGCTGCTGGTTCCCCCGGCTGGTGAGCAAGGGTTGGCTCTGGAAAGGTCTCCAGGAGCAGACGGGAGCTGTTAAAGATTCAGACCCAGCCCAGAGCGGTGGCTCATGCCTGTAATCCCAGCACTTTGGGAGGCCAAGGCGGGCAGATCACCTGAGGTCAGGAGTTTACACCAGCCTGGCCAACATGGAGAAACCCCATCTCTACTAAAAATACAAAAATTAGCCAGGTGTGGTGGCGCATGCCTGTAATTCCAGCTACTAGGGAGGCTGAGGCAGGAGAAGTGCTTGAACCCAGGAGGCGGTGAAGTGAGATTGCGCCACTGCACTCCAGCCTAGACGACAGGGTGAGACTCTGTCTCAAAAAAAAAAAAAAAAAAAAGATTCAGACCCAGCCTCAGCCCTCTGTGTTGCACAAACTGTTCTCCTAGGGCAGGCTTAAAGGGGCCCATGCTGGGGACACCCAGGTTGGCAGGCAGCTTCGAGGGCACTTCTGGAGAGACCTCCCTGACTGCAGGCCAGCTCTGGGGTGCTGCAGAACTCACTTCCATCTCTCCTATGGTGGTGCTGTAAGCAGCCACATTTGGCACCATGTGACCCCAAGACACCACAACATACGTCAGTACAGAACCAATAGCTGGTAGCAGGAAGCAAGAAGCTCAACAGGTGGATTCACCCCTAAGGACTTCAGCCTGGACATCCCAGAAGAGGCAGCAGCTGATGGTGTGCTGGAGATTTGAGGATGCAGGGACGCCTGGAGGTCTTGGGGGCCACATAGAGCCTTGGGGAGTCTTGAGAATTTAGAGTGCCTAAGAGACCTTAGGATGGCCTAAAGGGCCTGGGGGGCCCATGGGGATCTTTGACGGGCCTGGGAAGGCCCTGAAGGGGTCTCTGGAGAATCTTTTGGGTCTTGGGGGCCTGGGGAGCCTTGGGGAATCTCCAGACGCCTAAAGGACCTTAGGAAGTCTTTGGGACTTTAAGGGGACTGGGGATGTAGGAGACCCGAGGGATCTGGGGCTTTGGGTGGGACCTGGAAAGCAAAGGGGGCTGGGGAGGGCCATGGCAGGTGGAGCAGCACCCCCAGAGGGCCCGTGTCAGGCTGCGGCCCTGGCCTGGGGACCGTGCTCCAGCTCTGGGGGCCCCTGGTCATTCCCTCCATGTGATGGGGGATCCCAAGACTGTCCCAGTGTCCCTGTGAGGGTGAACTGACCCCAAAGGGGTAGGCTTTGCCCCCTGCTCTCAGGCCTGCATGCCTCACACTCCACTCCCACCCAAACTCACCTGAAAGTACCTGAGGCTGTGGGGTCTACCAAAGGCTTTCTGGGGAGGTGGAGGAAGGAGCTCCATTGTGAGACATTCCCATGTCCCCAGAGCTCTTCTCACGCTGGCAGCCACTCTCTTCACTGGTTTGTATAAAGTGCCCACAACGGTGCCCAGCACACAGCAGGTGTGAGCTGTCATCATCACTGCTGTCATCATCGTCACCGCTGTCACTGTCTTTCGTTCTCTGTCCCACGCGGCCTCTCAAGATCCCTCTTCTTGCCTCCAGTGACCTGGGGCCCTTCATGTCAGAACAGATGCGTCCTGCGATGCTCCTCACATGAAACAGGAACACCCTATAAATGAAAACAGGCAATCTTCCCCCATGGGGTTTAGTTTTTTTTTTTTTCTTTGATACGGAGTCTCGCTCTCTCACCCAGGCTGGAGTGCAGTGGCGCGATCTTGGCTCACTGCAACCTCTGCCTCCCAGGTTCAAGTGATCCTGCCTCAGCCTCCTGAGTAGCTGGGATTACGGATTACAGGTGCCCGCCACCACAACCGGCTAATTTTTTGTATTTTTAGTAGACATGGGGTTTCACTATGATGGCTAGGCTGGTCTTGAACTCCTGACCTCAGGTGATCCGCCCACCTCAGCCTCCCAAAGTGCTGGGATTACAGGTGTGAGCCACTGCACCCAGCCCACTGTGGGGTTTAGAAGCAGCTCAGCACAGCAAGGGGTGGGTGCCACCCAAGGAGGTGGCACAGAGAACAAAAGTCCACAGAGGACAAATGCAGGCGGGTGTGGAAATCAGGGACCCACTTGTGGGGCCAAGGCAGTGAGCAGCCACAAGAGGGCCCCAGTGAGCCCAATGCAGAGTAGGTGGGAGGTTAATGTACAGCTAAGTTAGGCTAAGAGAGATGTGGCAGGGTCCCCCTGGGGCAGCAGGTGGGGGCTCAGCTTACCCCGGCTCCTGGCTGCACAGCGCATAGTGGCCATCTCCTTTGCCTGAGGAGGAGGAGAGGCAGCCTGCGGCCAGCAGGTGTGCCAGGATCCTCCGACCTGGGCTGGGGCCCGGAAGGCGAACACAGGGCAGCCGAACCCATTGCAGAGCAGGGCCTCAGGGCTGCATCGGGAAGTAGGTGGTCACCGGCTGGCTCTGAACAGGCCTCCACACATCCCCTGGGTCACCCAAGCCCTTCCCAGGCCTCCACCCTCCGCCGCAGGCCACATCCACAGCCTGGGCCCTTCTGTGCTGAGGGCTGTGCTCCTGGAACTGCCTGGGCCCTGGAGCAGCGTTTCTGGGGCTTCGGCCCAGGGGAGCTGACTGTTCATGGCTACCCCTCACACCACACTCCTTCTCCAGGCTGCACAGGGCAAGAGAAGGAAGATGAAGGAGGGCTGGGCTGGTCTTGCTGGTCATCAGGGTCGCTCATCTCTGGGGATCTGGCTGGAGCTATGGGCTGAGAAAGGACAAGCGGGTAGCAGGGGCCAGGGCTGGGTTTCTGGTGGGTCAGGCCCATTCTAGGGAGGTCTGTGCTCACTGTATCCCTTGGGACACAAGCTCAGAGGGAGCGCCTCAGTCATTCTGGCCTGTCAGGCCGCCTGCCTCAGCCCCGGCCTGCCCAAGACAAGGCATCCAGGGACACTGGCCTGTGGCAGTCATGCCCATAGCTTTGCTGTGTGCCCATCCTTTGTTGCCCCTCCTTTTGGAGGGACACCCTGCACTTAAACAAATGAACCCAGTAAAGAGTCACTGCCCCCACCCACCAGCCCCTGACTCAGGCCAGAGAAGTGAAAACCATCTGATCTCAGAGAAGAAGCCTGGGGGCACAGCAGGGCCCCAGGGGACTGGAGATCAGCCCAGAGGAAGCAGCCTGGAGACCAGTTATCTGGAGGATCCTGAGTAGAGAGTGGGGCAGGTCCTTGGTGCCTTTCCTTCCAACAGGGGAAACTAAACGGAGTGAGTGATGTCGATCCAGGACCCACTGTGCAGGTGCCAATGACAGAGGCCTGCAGAGGTGACCACAGGTCCTGCCCAGGACAGTCCTGAAGAAGGAGGGTGGGGCTGGTATCTGTATTAATTTGCTGCATTGCTAGAGAGGAATACCGGAGGCTGGGTAATTTATAAAGAAAAGATGGTGGCTGGGCATGATGGTTCACGCCTGTAATCCTACCACTTTGGGAAGCCGAGGTTGGCAGATCACCCGAGGTCAGGAGTTCGAGACCAGCTTGACCAGCATAGAGAAACCGTCTTTACTAAAAAAACAAAATTAGCTGGGCATGGTAGCAGGTGCCTATAGTCTCAGCTACTCGGGAGGCTGAGGCAGGAGAATCGCTTGAACCCAGGAGGCAGAGATTGTGGTGAGCTGAGATCGTGACTTCCATTGCACTCCAGCCTGGGCAACAAGAGCAAGACTCCGTCTAGAAAAAAAAAAAGAAAAAAAATGGCAGTTTCTCCAAAAACTAAATATAGAACCAACATATATGATGATCTAGCAGTTCTACTTCTGGGAATCTATCCAGAAGTGTTGAAAGCAGAGTGTCAGAATATTTGTACCTCCATGTTAATAGCAATAGTGTTCACAATGGTGGGAAAGTAGAAGCAACTAAGTAACCAGCAATGGATGAATGGAGAAACAAAACATAGTATAGACATACAATGGCATGTTATTCAGCCTCACAAAGGACAAAAATTCTGACACATGCAACAACATAAAATACATATTATGCTATGTTAAACCAGTCACAAAAAGACACATACTGTATAATCCACTTATATGAGGTGCCTAAAGTTAAGAGACGGAAAGAAGGGTGATTGGCAGGAGCTGAGGGTGGGAAGGGAATGAACAAGTTGTATAATGAGCTGAGTTTGTTTTGCAAGATGAAAAGAGTTCTGGAGACAGTGCACAGTGATATTAATACGCTTAACACTACTGAATGCTGCGCTTAAACATTGCTAAGATGATAAATTTCATTTTATGGCTATTTTAACACTAATAATTTTTTTTAAAATTTCAAAAATATCCCCAATGATTCTTATAAAAATTCCTTTCAGAACTCATATGAATAAAGTTCTTTCCTCTAAATTTGCTCTATTGTATCAAATTATGTTTAATAAGTTAAAAGACAATATTTTGACTAGTAAATATATATTGTAAAATACTTCTCATATCACTTTACAATTGTTGGTCTATTTAAGGTGCTTTATGTAAATCTTCTCACATGATTATTTGTAAATTTGTATTACAAACAAAAACAATTCTAATTTATTTATTGTTTATATAAAGCATTGAAACGCAGCTGGTGAATACTTCACTAATTTACTTTTAATTTAAAACACTATTTCTTCTCAGAATACATTTTCTGTAAAGACGTATTGGATTATTTTACTTCTCACATAACTGCATGTCTAGTTCTTCTAACAGGGCAAGAAGTGTCGCTTTTGCGCAAGTAACAGGCTCCAAATGATCAGTTCATCCCATAGGAATTTTTATAAGAGGGTAAGGTTAATGAATGCTAGAAAACGCATCCAGCACTTAGATTGATCAATCATATACTGCAAGAATAAACAGTTTTCATCTTGTTTTGCTTATTTGCTTTGAAATGTAATCATATTAAGTTAATCCTTGTGGAAAGCATGGTTTAAACTATTTAACACTGTTTTAATTTCAGAAATTATATTGAAATATTAATCCTGTAAAAATATTCACTCAGTCATTTATTTTTTTCTCCTCTGAACAGCACCTGTGTTAGATGACCTGATGCTATTCGGAGGAGAAAAAATAAATGTTTGAGTATATACGCATACATTTTTAAACATGGCGAATGTGAGATGCAATATTTCTCATAGATTAAAACAAAACAAAAACTGAGAATCAGTAATATTCCTCACTGTTTCAAAATATAATGTATTTTGCCGGATTACCACACTTACGCTGTTACCAAATCATCATTTTTGTACTCACAATATCAATACATCTCAAAATACTAAAGTGGGCATCATCACAATTTCTGACCTACTCAAAACCTAATGGCCTGGCCATGAGCTGATACAGTAAGCCTTCCGTGACTCACATTTCTTTGATGTAAAATAAACAAATTGGACTGGATAATGGCACTGATCATTTATTCCACATTTTACAGAGCAGTTTTTAGAATAAAAAGCCTAAGTCCTTGTTGATTCTGAAATAAGTTACATTTGACAAGTGATTTAAACTTCCATGAGACTTGATTTATAAACCCTAAAAAGGGAGTCAGGAGATAATGACATAATAAACATATATGGAACGTAATTTATTTTTAGTAAGTTCTCTCACTTAGTCCTCATAGAAACCTTAAAACATAACTATTGTTAGCCCAAAATTGAATCTAAGATTTGACCAATTTGCTAACTTATCAAAAGTCATAATAATCAACTAACCTTCTTTCTTGACCCAAAGTAATTCTTTTTTTTTTGACATTTCCACATATAAACTTATTTTTTCCCAACTGTAATTTTGGATTTATGTACAAGTACACAGATACTACCTTATTTTTCGTGCTTACCTTGAAGGGCAGAAAACAAAATCATGTTTTATAAATGTGGCATAAAATTCCACATCTTCTCATGGTGTCATGTCAATAACCCACTACATTAAACCAACTGTAACAAGGTAGTGCATGCTTCAAACATCCAATTAAGAATAAATCTGAGCCAACACCTTGATGACATGGGAATGTGCTGATATCGTGTTAAACTGATGTGGCAGCAATCCAAGGGACTAAGCACATGATTATTCAAATTAAAAAATAAAAAGGACAAAAGGTGTGGATTTTCTGGGCTACAACACAGAATATTTGTCTGGTGAAACCGTAATACAGACTTGAGTGTAGGGGATTTTTAATAGATAACAAGTAATTCTTCACAGTGATTTGAAAAAGTGTGAGAACACATGAGAAAAGCTTGGTAATTTAAGATTTACTTTTGTAAAACCATGTGGACAAAGATTAAATGTTACGCTTGCATTTTGAACATTATAAAGATAAAACATACAATATTAAAAATACTGATCTCCCTGCCTGACCTGGGTTTAGATATTGAATATTTCCCATTTTATAGAAAAAAACGTTCAAAGTTGTGTCAATACTTAAGTATATACTGTTATTCCTCACCAAAATCTTCATGAAATTTAAAAGGCTGGTATTAAAAGTAGCTTTTTTTTTTCCCCTCAAATATATACAACATGTGAGTTTGGATTAGCCTTCAGATTTTCAAGGCACGAAAGATACACAAATAGAGTACCCAAGAATATGTTTTAACACATTTAGGATAAGTTTGTTTCCAGCTGTGACAGGAATACCTTTGAGTTTCAGGTACTGAAGAAAAATACCCTAAGTAAACATAAAGGGTGTTCTGGGTCATGTTACAATCTAAGAAGTATCAATCAATTTTTAAGCCAAATTCTTACATTCATTTGAGAAACACTTGCATTTTATAATTGCCAAACAATGCATTTATATAATAGAAGATACAACATTGAGAAATAAAAAATTTCACACTATAATTCCAAATACCAAAATAAAAGAGAAATTTGCAAATTAAAGTATTATCCATGTTGCTCAGAAACATGCCTTACTTTTACCCTGAAATTCACTTTAACTGCTTGACATATAATTTAATACTTATAAATAATACAGCTAAGTTGTTTAATAGTATTTGCAAAATGTTACTTTTCTGGGTAGACATGTTTCACACAACAGTTTTCAATTAACGCTGAGCATTCATTTAATAATTTTAATCATAATTTGATTCCATGATTAATAATTTATTCACTAATTTAGATGCCATACAAAACACTGAAAGGAATAATCTGATAGTTGCTCGTTGTACAATCCTATCCATTAGTAATACTAAGCCGAGAATTTGATCACTATCCCACTCTGTCGAATTACATGTTTCCATGTGTGTGATTTTGGTCAACAACAAAAAATCGATACACAATGTCATGGTTTTTCCTTTTCCTTTTTTTTTTAACAAGCAGCTCAATGATTTGGGAGGTTGGTTAATACAATATAGAGAACATGGGGAGAAAAGTATAAAATGGCACTGAACACCAATACCAATACTTATCCCATTACGGTTATAACAAAGAATATTATTAATATTTGTGTAATTTGCTTTTCTTTAGAACATAAATCAATGCCATTAACTTGAGGTGTATACAAAATACACACACCACCTTAACCAAAATGCTTTTCGTAAGTAACACTACATTTTAAAATATTGAAAACTGAGTATCTGTGCTGATTTGTATTTTGACTTAATGGAACAAGAAGAAAACAACATTCAACTAGGGAGGGTTATACTGATAATAAAGTTATTAAAATTCAAAATGTCTTCCTCTCCCTTTGTACTTACCACAGGCTACACAATGCCCAGAGAGGATTCATTATGAGAAAAATATCACAGCTTTAATAACTTACTTTGGAAAAACTAACGAGAAAGCAAATTGGAAGGTGAGAATTCATGTTTTTTTTTTTGACTTTGAAAAAATCTGATTTTTTCTCTATCAAAAAGAAGTATTTCATGTTAAATTTAGACTGTTTAGCTTTCCACTATTCTCAAGACACTTTCCAGGTATTAAGAGTACTCAGGCCGGGGGCGGTGGCTCAAGCCTGTAATCCCAGCACTTTGGGAGGCCGAGACGGGCGGATCACGAGGACAGGAAATCGAGACCACCCTGGCTAACACGGTGAAACCCCGTCTCTACCAAAAACTACAAAAAACTAGCCGGGCGAGGTGGCGGCGCCTGTAGTCCCAGCTACTCGGGAGGCTGAGGCAGGAGAATGGCGTGAACCCGGGAGGCGGAGCTTGCAGTGAGCTGAGATCCGGCCACAGCATTCCAGCCTGGGTGACAGAGCGAGACTCCGTCTCAAAAAAAAAAGAGTACTCAGAACTGTATAAAACTGAACAACCAATACTATGTTTTAAAGAAAAAAGTTTAAATGTTAAGACTAATGGTCTTGGGGACATTACTAAACGTATGTCTAAGAAACCCTTCTCAAAGGTCAAAATATTGGCAATTTAAAAATTTAAAATTTTCAATTATTGGAAATCAGAATTTTTTTTTTTCCTGTGGGATTCATACTTGACAACAATTCCAGTTAAACCTAATACTCCACCCAAATACCAAATTCAAATGCATTATTTCACCTTGGAATAGTAACATTATAAAATGGAATTTATAAATTATATACACATAACACACAGTTTTAACTGTCATGTTTATAGGCAGAATTATGAAATCAAAAACAAATTCTACATTCAAGAGACAAATGATAAATGTTCTTTCATTATTTTAAGAGTCCATTCTATTCTTTGTTGTCTTCTACTCCCACATTGTTAAATTATGACCAAAGGCCAAGTCAATCCCATTTCCCTGAACCCAACTGCCAGTAGGTACTGACCCTACATACGCGTCCTTTAACAAGCCCTGTTCTCAAAAGGCTGGGGGTATTTATATAAGAACTTATTCCAAACGGACTCTAAAATCCACATTCCCAAGATCTACTATGGGCTGTTCATGTGTTCTGAGGCATCTCCAACATGCAGGCAAACTTACCTGTTCAAATTGAGGTAAAACAGACAAAATACACAATATTAACAGAAGCTACACAATTAAAACTAACCTTTTGCTGCTTATTTAAGCTAATTATGTATTCTTACAAAACAGAGACCCTCAGGTCGATAATTTCTTTGATTTTAGTCACCCCCAAATTAAGCCTCTTCTTTCAAAGTCATTATTAGTTTAAAAACATTTTTTTAAATGAAAAAAATATTTTTTTCTGGAACCTGTATTTTGTAATTAGTGTGATGCAATTTCTTTTTATTTTTCAAACTTAGAAATAACTCATGTATGGGTACTATTTGATTTTTTTTTCAGATACCAGGAAATACCGACACGGTTCATAAAGAGTCTTTTCTGACACTTGCAGGAAAGTCTGCTAACATTTACAAAATACCAAAGACTCCTCTTTCAAACTTCAAAGATGGCTGAGAATTAACAGTTATGATTAGTTTTTCAGTACAAATTAAAAATTTAAATCTTGATTTTTTTTGGCCAACATTTTAAATTTCACTCTACTTCCAGGTTTCAAATCAAAACAAACAAAAAAACTAAAGAAAATTACTCAACTAGCAACAAGTCCCGTATTCCGATGTTATTTTTAAACCACCAATTGCAACCTACTGCCAGTAACTACTTGTAAGTACCTGCTTCTTTTATTAAGCACTGGTCAGTTATATAAAAGAATAATTTGCAAGGATGATGTTAATGCTTCTGGAATAAACAGAAGCATTAACAAAACACCAGATCTTAAGCACTTTTAAATCTGTAATTTGAATTGCCAAAAGGATTTTTAAGTGTTACTTTTCCATTAATAGATTGTAGGGAGTCTAGTCTCAGCTAACATGGTTGATTTTAAAATATAAATAAATCCCTAAGCCACACAGTAATGGAATACTACACTTGTGCTTTTTATATCATATGGAAACAGCTCCAGGCAGAGCACAAGAAAATCTGCCAAATCAAAGTACTGTAAATAAAGTTCCTCTATGTACTCCAGTGAGAAAAACTCAAAAATAAAAATCAGAAGACCATACACGGTTACCCACCCCCAACAAAAATCACCCCAAAACACTTTAGCTTTGAACTTAAAATTTCCCTAAGATGTTCACAGGAGAAGCTTTAAGGTAATTAAAGTCACAGCAGTATAGTTGAAAGCGCCACACTACAGAAGAAATGCTCCAAAGGGTTCAGCAGCTGCCCACCCATCCTGAACCACCCCCATCCCAGTAATATGTAAAAGCTCCTGTTAAAAGTGTTTTCTTATGCTAATAAATGCATACTACGTAGTGTGCTAAAGATTACAACTAGCAGCATTAGAGCAATAAAGTGAAAATAGGAAGCCTACAGGAATGATCTAAACGCCTACTTAAAAGAAACAATGACAGGATCCTTAGCTCTCTTGTCTATGTAGGGAAGCAGTTGAATGAAACTCAGATTTTCCCACATTAACAAAAATTTAACAAAGCTTCCCCAAGACACCAGAATAAAACTTGACCTTTCCAGTCTAAAAGACAGGGAGGGGCCTCTACCATGTCCTGGAGTTGAATAAGTTCAAAGATTGGCAGTAAAGGAAAAAAGAAAGCATTACGGGTATGATGGGAACAAGCTTTGCAGTTTTTCCAACAGTCACAGCAAGTTTCTCCAGCACACGGGCACCCTTTTCCTGGTACTCTTGTTGGGTCATCCAAAAGTTGTCTTTGTCTTTCATGGTATCTGACTTGTTTTTTCTAAGACCACCAGAGCGGGCACAAAATAACCAGCGACTAGGCAAGGGTAGGAGCAAAACTGCAAGTTTATTTTGGTCACCTAGCTTCAGGGGAAGAAGGTGGGTAAGGAGAGGTCTGTTGGCCTCCGGCAAATGAGGCCCCCAGAGTTCTCCGTGCTGCTCTCGAACGGAGTTCCGGCAGTCCCGACCGCAGTGGGGAAGCTGGGAAGTCCGCGCGTGGCACTGGTCCGCAGCGGCTTTTCTGGGAGTGGGAGGGCGATAGGCGGGGCACGGGCGTGTCCGGGGGCGTTCCGCAGGTGCGACCAGGTAAATCTTGGTCTCTTCAGATTGACGTCACCTGGCGCATGCCCAGTTGGTCTGCACCTTCCCGGGCGTCGGCTGCATTTTCGCGCGCGCGGGAAAAGTTGGGGGGGGGATGAAGAACCCGGAAGTGCGCCATCTTGCCTCTGTTCGTCCAAACAGTATCTGCTAGAACTGCACCACCCAGGAGTACCATGTGCTTTCTGCGGGGTGTGTCTCCAAGGCAGATCTCAAATTTAGCAAGTTTTTCCACATCACCCTTTAAAACTCATTCTAAGTAAAGCTGTTTTAAGTTCTCGTTCCAACCGTGAAGGCAGGCCAGGATACATAGGAGACCCTCCAGAAAGCACAATGTATTTGTAGGATTCAGATCTGGTATCAGTGTCAGCTGCCTGAATTGTGCTAAAAAGCAATTCAGCAACACTAGCTCCTTCATCATTGATTAAGTGAGGCTGAAATAAAACTTCCGGTGCTTCAAATCTCTCTCTGCCAATTTTGACAATATGACCTTCTGGGACTGTTAAGATTCAATTAATACTGTGGTTTCTAAGGCCAGTTTCTGCTCTTGCTCAATATTATATCCAACGTTAACAGTTTTTCTTTAATCATGTGTGTTTGGATGAGCGGAGGCAAGATGGTGCACTTCCGGGTTCTTCATCCCCCCCCCTCCAACTTTTCCCGCGCGCGCGAAAATGCAGCGGACGCCCGGGAAGGTGCAGACCAACTGGGCATGCGCCAGGTGACGTCAATCTGAAGAGACCAAGATTTACCTGGTCGCACCTGCGGAACGCCCCCACACACGCCCGTGCCCCGCCTATCGCCCTCCCACTCCCAGAAAAGCCGCTGCGGACCAGTGCCACGCGCGGACTTCCCAGCTTCCCCACTGCGGTCGGGACTGCCGGAACTCCGTCCGAGAGCAGCACGGAGAACTCTGGGGGCCTCATTTGCCGGAGGCCAACAGACCTCTCCTTACCCACCTTCTTCCCCTGAAGCTAGGTGACCAAAATAAACTTGCAGTTTGCTCTTACCCTTGCCTAGTCGGTGGTTCCTTTGCGCCCGCTCTGGTGGTCTTAGAAAAACAAGTCAGTTGGTGCCGAAACCCGGGAGGAGACCCCTCCTCGGGGCCCCCAGGGCCTGTGGAGCCTCCTCCTCCTCGCTCCACGCCGCAGACGGACCAGGACCTGAGACCCGCTTCCCTCACTCTCACGGCCTCTCTGGGGTAAGTGCCCTTGTCTCCTCTTTACCTCCCTCGGCCAGAAATCCTGCGCAGGTCCGGGGTCCATTTGGAGCCACCACGTGGCTCGGGAGACCCGTTCAGGACGGAGACGTCCGCCTGAAGGTAATCTCCACTTAGGCTTCAAGAGCCTCTCGTCTGTCTCTGCTGGTTCCAAAGGACGCTTTGAAGCCAGGCAGGGATCCATTCCCATGTCCATTGGGTCCATTGTTGTCGGTAAAGAGGAAACAAATGGGAAACCCCCAGTCCAAATTTCCAAAGAGCACTCCCTTGGGGTGCCTCCTAGCCAATTTAAAAACCTTACAGCTTGAACAAGACCTTAGGAGGAAGCGGTTAATTTTCCTTTCCACTGTGGCGTGGCCCCGATACAAACTAGACAATCAGTCTCAGTGGCCACCGGAGGGCACCCTAGATCGCAATGTTCTGACCGACCTCAGCAATTTCTGCCAGCGGTTAGGCAAGTGGTCTGAAATTACGTACATACAAGGCTTTTGGGCCTTACGCTCTCGTCCCGACCTGTGTAGCCGGTGCTCTTCGGCCCAAGTTATGCTAGCCAAGGACGCCGGCTCACAGGAACCCGAAAAAGAGGAGTCTTCATTCCTTTCTGTTCAGCCGGAGGATCTAGGGTTTCCCTCACTTCCGCCCTATACTTCCTCCCTCCGCCCGGACTCCTCCTTCCTCTTCCTTACCTACTAGTAATCCACTCAGTCCGTGCTTCCTTCGGGGCACCCAACTGGCTGTCTTGAGTCTCCTGTCTCTGCACACACCCGCTCTAAGTGCCCTGCTGATGCCTCCACTCCTGCCCCACACCCTCCTACAGTGTTAGCACCTTTGCGAGAGGTGGCTGGGGCGGAGGGGGTAGTCAGAGTACATGTCCCTTTTCATTGGCCGATCTTTCCAAAATTGAAAAGCGTTTAGGGGATTTCTCAGCTAATCCCACCGTGTACATAAAGGAATTTAGATATCTTTGTCAGGCTTATGACTTAACTTGGCATGACCTCCAGGTTATCCTAACCTCCACCCTAAACCCTGAGGAGCAAGAGCGCATCCTAGCGGCCGCCAGGCAGCACGCCAACCAACTACATTTAACTGATGCCACCATCCCACTAGGGGAGCAAGCAGTCCCCTCGGCAGACCCAGACTGGAACTACCAAGCAAACCAGCCTGGGCGCCGTAGGCGAGACATAATGGTTCAGTGTTGTTGGCTGGTATGCAAACAGCCTCAAACAAAACTGTAAATTTTAACAAATTAAAAGAAATTATACAAAATCCAGAAGAAAATCCAGCCGCATTCTTAAATAGGCTGACTGAGGTTCTAACCCAATATACCCGGTTAGATCCGGCCTCCCCCACAGGGGCCACCATTTTGCGTCTTATTTCATTTCTCAATCAGCTCCTGACATTCGTAAGAAACTTCAAAAGGTAGAGGATGGTCCTCAGGCACCAATACAAGATCTGGTTAATTAGCCTTTAAGGTCTATAACTCCAGAGAGGAGACGGCTGAGGCAGTGCGACAGGCACGCCTCAAACAGAAGGCCCAGCTCCTAGCAGCGGCTTTACAGCCCAGTCGTAACCCCAGGCCAGAGAGTACACACTCCGCAGACTCCAAGGCTACGAAAGGAGCCTGCTATAAGTGCGGCAAGGCAGGACACTATGCCAACAGGTGTCCGCAAGGTCCCCGAGCCCCAACGCAGCCTTGCTATAAGTGCAAGGCGTCAGGACATTGGGCCAATGAATGTCCTAAGCCTCGTCCACCAGCAACCCCCTGCCCTGCTTGCCAGCAGGGAGGACACTGGAAGTCTGATTGCCCCACCCTGAGAACAGGTGCTGCGTCTCCACGTGACCCCCTTTCCCAGGATCCTGGGAGCTCCTTCCAGCTCCTACATCTGGACGACAACGACGATGAAGGTGCCGAGACTCGGGGACCCCCATCACCCTCGCCGAGCCGCGGGTAACCTCTCCTGGTTAGATCCACTCGTTTCCCAAACCGCCCCCAATTCTCTCTCTCTCCCGACACATCTACAAGGTTTAAAGCCAATTATCATGCGGTGATACTTAGCCAACATATTCTTGTCCGCACACATTCCCCTGTAACACTCCAATACTTCCAGTTAAAAAGGCAGACGGAACGTATAGGTTAGTACAGGATCTTAGGCTAGTCAATGAAGCCACCCGTCCCACGCACCCTGTAGTTCCCAACCCTTACACCCTTCTGTCCCATATCCCCACCAATTCTACTTATTTTACTGTGCTAGACCTTAAGGATGCTTTCTTTACTATACCCCTACACACAGACTGCCAGTTCCTTTTTGCTTTCACATGGGAGGACCCAGACACACATACCTCCACTCAACTGATGGACAGTCCTCCCACAAGGGTTCCGGGACAGCCCCCATTTCTTTGGTCAGGCCTTAGCGAAAGACCTTGCCTCTTGCCCTCTCACAAAGAGCAAAGTTCTGCAGTATGTAGATGATCTCCTAATCTGTAGCCCTACCAAACAAGACTCTCTTCTAGACACTGCAACTCTCCTCAACCATTTAGGCTCATTAGGTTATAGAGTATCTGAACACAAGGCCCAAATTTCTTGCCAAACCGTCATATACTTAGGAATTGAAATCACCCCAACAACCCGGTCACTAACTACTGACCGCATGGCCCTAATACGTAACCTTCTTCCCCCTCAAGATGCAAAAGAAATTCAATCCTTCCTAGGTCTAATAGGTTTCTTCAGACATTGGATCCCCAATTTTGGAATCCTAGCCAAACCTTTATACGCTGCAGTTAAAGAAACCCCACATGGGCCTTTGTCCAACCCCAAGTTAATCTCGACTCATTTCACCGCTTAAAAGCTTGCCTTCTCTCACAACCCACTCTCTCACTGCCTGATTTCCAGCGTCCCTTCCAACTCTTTACAGATGAAAGGCAGAAAGTGGCAGTTGGTCTCTTAGCCCAGCCTGTCGGTAACACCCACCGTCCTGTGGCCTATCTATCCAAACAGCTAGACCCAACTGTACAAGGCTGGCAACCTTGTCTGCGTGCGCTAGCAGCAGCAGCCTGCCTGACCCAGGAAGCAAAAAAGCTCATTAGAGGCAGTAATCTGACAGTCTTCTCCACACACCGTCTTCAGGATCTCATCTCTCATAAAAGTATTAGCCACTTAACTCCATCCCGGCTCCAGCTTTTCCATGTCTTATTCATAGAAGACCCCACTGTTACTTTAGAAGTTTGCTCCTCTCTAAATCCAGCCACTTTACTGCCAGGCTCTCTTAAACCACTCCATACTAAACATTCTTGTCCTGAGGTTCTGGAGGCCCAGCCCCCCAGCCACCTACACTTGCATGACCAGCCCCTTCAGAATGCACAACTAACCCTATTTGTGGATGGCAGCTCCTTTATCAACCCTCAAGGAAACAGACAGGCAGGATATGCAGTAGTTACCTCTTCCACAGTTTTGGAGGCAAAACCCCTACCACAAGGGACCACATCACAGCAGGCAGAACTCACTGCACTAACCAAGGCACTCCTACTATCAAAAGGAAAAACAGTAAACATATACACAGATTCTAAATATGCTTTTCTAATCGCACACACTCATTCAGTTATCTGGAGAGAGAGAGGGTTTTTAACCACCGGCGGTACCCCTATTATTAACAAAAACCAAATACTCAAACTACTAGATGCACTGTCGGCACCTTCCAAGGTAGCCATTATACATTGTAAAGGGCACCAAACTTCATCTAACCTGGTAGCAGCGGCAACAATTTCGCTGACATCACTGCCAAGTCAGCCGCCGGATTTTCCACCCCTAAGCCTCCTTCCGCCTGTTTTCTCTCCCCCCAGTATGCCCCTAATTACACTCAGGAAGAAAAGGCTAAGCTATTACAAAATCCAACAGCCAAACTAGCTACGGGTGACTGGATTTATATTAATAACAAACTAGTTATTCCTGAAACACAACTCCATACCATTCTAACAGACATACATAATTCTTTACATATAGGACCCAAAGCCTTATATAATTTCCTAAATCCCCTCCTCCACTGTCCAACACTACAAAAACACTTACTTACAATCAACCAGCAGTGCTCTACCTGCCTAAAGGCAAATCCTCAAGGCGCATTGCGTAATCCCCATCCCAGCCATCAACTCAGAGGATACCAACCAGGTGAAGATTGGCAAATTGATTTCACACATATGCCAAAACATAAAAATTCAAATACCTCTTAACCCTTGTGGACACCTTTTCCGGGTGGATCGAGGCCTACCCTACCACAGGAGAAACCGCTAACATTGTTGCCTCTATACTCACTGAACATATTATTCCTAGGTTTGGCCTCCCGGTCACTCTTCAATCTGATAATGGTCCAGCATTCATCTCTAAGGTAGTCCAACAGGTGGCAGCCCTCCTACACATCACCTGGAAACTCCACATCCCTTATAGGCCCCAGTCTTCTGGTAAGGTAGAAAAGGCTAACGGACTCATCAAACAGCAGCTCACCAAACTCTCAATCGAAACCCGGCAGTCGTGGGTAACTCTCCTTCCCTTAGCCCTGACCCAGCTGCGGGCAGCACCTCGAAGCCCAACAGGTCTCAGTCCATTCGAATTAGTCTACGGACGGCCCCTAACCCTCCAACAAATACCTTCCCTGCCAGCCCCTTTGGCGAACTACCTCCCATATCTCACTCTTCTCAGACAACTCCTAAGACAACACGCTGAGTTAGCACACCCTCCTCCAACAGACGCCTACAACCCACATCTCTCCCTCAGTCCTGGAGACCAAGTATACATAAAAGATATCCAAGCCAAAGACTTACAGCCCAGGTGGAAAGGCCCATACATTGTCCTCCTGTCTACACATACAGCCGCAAAACTCCTAGGACACACGCATTGGATTCATATCTCCCAGCTAAAGAGGGCCCCCACCGGGAACAATCAGTGGACATCAGTTCAACTTTCCCCCACTCGCCTCAAACTTACAAAACTTTCTTAACTAGTTCATGCTCCCTGACCCCTGGCGCTTAGCTCGCTTTCTCACCATCTTCTACATAAACCTATCAGACTTTCAATACATAACCCCAGACCCAGATCTACCTCCAGACAATAGTCCAGAGCAGTGGTTCTCCCATCTCCTAACCTTCATTGAACATCTCCAGTGGCAAGGGACACTCCGTGACTACACGGAAAATGAAGTCTCATTTTATACTTATATTGCTGTTTCACTCATTCACTCAGACCTTTGCTAGTCCGCCTACTGTATGGCAATTTTTTTCTCATCACTGAAACTTGGCCACAAGACAGCCGAACACACTCAGTAGTACATAGCTCTGCCAGTTGCCTTCCTTAAGGCTATCAAACTTCTCTCCACAATAGAGACCCCTTTCTCATGGCTCGCACTTATCTGCCAAAGGCTAGACTTAACCTACACTGTGAATATAACCAATCTCTCCCACTGCTTCCTCTGTGAGGCTTTAGAAGGCCCCCACCTAGTGGCAGCCCCCTGCCCATGGCCTTCAACACAACTGGTCAAACATCCCACAATTCACTTACACTCAGGCGCCACTATACCAGAAATCCAAATGCCCAATCCTTCCTTTCCGTTATTCAACTCCAAATTCATCCTGAGGTAATCATACTCAGGCACCCAATGGAGGCCACACAGCCCCCATTGAAGGCTATTTCTCGTCCAAACTGCCCAATCCTTCCTTTCCGTTATTCACTCCAAATTCATCTGAGGTAATCATGCTCAGGGCCCAATGGAGGCCAACAGCCCCCATTGAAGCTATTCTCATCCAAACTGCCAATCCTCCTTTCCGTTATTCAACTCCAAATTCATCCTGAGGTAATCATGCTCAGGCACCCAATGGAGGCCACACAGCCCCCATTGAAGGCTATTCTCATCCAAACTGCCCAATCCTTCCTTTCGTTATTCAACTCCAAATTCATCCTGAGGTAATCATACTCAGGCACCCAATGGAGGCCACACAGCCCCCATTGAAGGCTATATCTCGTGCAACTGATCTCTCTCCAAAACTCTTAACCATACAGCCATTAACTGATCCCTCTATGTCCCCGTGTCCTTGGTCCTCAGTCTAACTTTATACAGCCAGGCAGAAGTAGCAGAGCTTTTCCAGCAACTTTCCATGCCACTACGCCACCCCCGTAAAAAAAAAAACGGGCTGTTGTCCTCCCTCTAGTTATTGGAATCAGCTGAAAGCCTGGCCTCCCTGCAGCGCCGAACTACCTCAATAGCCTAAGTAGCTGCCCAAAACAGGCGAGCCCTAGACTTGCTTATAGCTGAAAAAGGAGGCACTTGTCTCTTCCTTGGAGAAGAGTGCTGCTATTATGTTAGCAAGTCAGGCCTAGTAGACACTAACATTCAAACCCTCAATAAAATAAAAAACTGAGATACAAAACCTTAACACCCCAACCTTGCCAGGACCTTCCTTCTGGGTTTTGCCCATATTCTGACAAATGCTTCCATACTCGTTCCTATACTAATACTGTGTCTTATTTTATTTTTCATCCGTGCGTCCAAATGCCAACCATGGGCCCCGACCTTAACGAGCCCCTTAACAGCAGGAAGTAGCCAGACAGACCACGGCGCCCCTTTATCACTATTACCAATAAAAGGTTGGACTGTTTGGATGAGCGGAGGCAAGATGGTGCACTTCCGGGTTCTTCATCACCCCCCCTCCAACTTTTCCCCGCGCGCGAAAATGCAGCGACGCCCGGGAAGGTGCAGACCAACTGGGCATGCGCCAGGTGACGTCAATCTGAAGAGACCAAGATTTACCTGGTCGCACCTGCGGAACGCCCCCGGACACGCCCGTGCCCCGCCTATCGCCCTCCCACTCCCAGAAAAGCCGCTGCGGACCAGTGCCACGCGCGGACTTCCCAGCTTCCCCACTGCGGTCGGGACTGCCGGAACTCCGTCCGAGAGCAGCACGGAGAACTCTGGGGGCCTCATTTGCCGGAGGCCAACAGACCTCTCCTTACCCACCTTCTTCCCCTGAAGCTAGGTGACCAAAAAACTTGCAGTTTTGCTCCTACCCTGCCTAGTCGGTGGTTCCTTTGCGCCCGCTCTGGTGGTCTTAGAAAAAACAAGTCAATGTGAACCGTTTCAAAATCAGCAGGGTGGCTGAAGGCGTATCCTCGCAATAGAAGCAACTTGTTTCTATTTATATCCCTCCCAGCAATATCCAGTCTCCTGGTAAGATGAGGGAGAGAAAAGCCTTCATATACTGGGCAAATGTGAGTGAGTCACACCATCTCCAGAGTCTACGGCTACACCAGTCAGTAAACCTTGAGCGTAGTCAGAACTGTCTGGATGGCTACATACACACTGGAAAACTGCTAAGTTTCAAACATTATCTCTACAGTCTTCTGTTTTGGTTGGGTCCGTAGCAGGTTCTGTGAGTAACATTTTACAATTTCTGGTATCTGTATTAAGTTTCTCTGGTCCAAACGTGTAGTCCCACAGGTGTTTCATGTCATCCCAATTTCGTACTATGCCATTTCCCAAGGGGCAGTTAACTTCTAACATTAATCTTAATTGGCTTGCCTCATCATCAACCGTAAGATCCTTGTTCAGGGCCGGGCGCGGTGGCTCAAGCCTGTAATCCCAGCACTTTGGGAGGCCGAGACAGGCGGATTACGAGGTCAGGAGATCGAGACCATCCTGGCTAACACAATGAAACCCCATCTCTACTAAAAAATACAAAAAAACTAGCACGGCGAGGTGGCAGGTGCCTGTAGTCCCAGCTACTCGGGAGGCTGAGGCAGAAGAATGGCGTAAACCCGGGAGGCGGAGCTTGCAGTGAGCTGAGATCCGGCCACTGCACTACAGCCTGGGCGACCGAGCGAGACTCCGTCTCAAAAAAAAAAAAAAATCCTTGTTCAATGTTTCCCACTTTGGTGGTTGATCTGGTAACAGTTCTTCCAACCAAAGCTGGGAAGATGTATTCAGGAAAGTTAGGGCCTGCATATCCACACTTCACAAACCCGGTGCTGCCGTGGCACACCACCACCTTCCTTTCCTGGCTGTCCATCCTCCGCCAGGAGGAGAGCTGCTACCGCCCGGCCGTTTTCTCTTCTTTCTCCTCCCTCTCCATCTTTCGTTTCAAATAAGTGGTCTTAATTTGTCCTCCTATAGAAAAAGTTTAAATCACTTTATTATAAATATATCTAAACCATTAATTTTTACAGCTTTCAGGTAAAGTCCAGCACTTCATTTATACAAAGTCTATGAGAAGAGGTCAGTAGAGATCATCTAATCTTAAGTCAAGACATCATCCATTCAAGTCTTCGGCACAATCCCTCGCCAGTTAGAGCACAGCATGCCTGGATATGCCACTGGTGATCTTTAACAGAAGGTAGCTTCAAAAACTGGGCGATTTCTGCTACAGTCATGCATTCTTTCACATCTTGTTTATTAGCTAAACTCAGCAATCAAGCTTTTCTTAGGTCCTCAAGCGCTAGCATTTTAGAGTTCTTCTCCAGTTACAGAAATCCTCTCTCTGTCTGTACTTCCCACACTATTACAAACACTATGTTAGTATAGTAGGTGTTCCAGGAAGAACGAAGAGATTCTTGGCCACCAATATCCCACGTTAGGAAACGTGTATTATTAATCACTATCTCGTCTACATAACTTCCTCTTGTAGGAGATGGATGTACAACTTCATTCATAGAAAACTGGTAAAAAATGGTAGTTTTCCCTGCGTTATCCAGCCCAACAATGAAAACTTTGTGCTCCTGGTGATTGAACAGTCTCCATGCTCTGGTGAAGAAAATTCTCATTCTCAGGCAGTGGATCCCCGCTCCAGACACCCGAGCTGCCTGGCCTCCCCTGGCTCAGGCTGACTAGGGAAGAGAGAGACGCACTGGAGCCTCTGCCTCTGCTGCTGCTCCGGCGCCAGCCACAGGCCCGCTTTTAGAGAACCGGAGGCAGGCCGAAGCCCAGGCCCCCCTGCCACGGGCAAGGCCCCGTAGCCGTGGATGCAGCACTCGCCTGGCTCGCGGACATTGCCTCCACGTTGTCTGCGACGAGCCTCGCCGGCCAGCGCCCTCCCCCAGCTCCTCTCGGGCGGCTGCACCAAAGTAATTCTTTTTCCAACACACAAGGTCCCTTGCTTACCTAACAGGACCAAATGAAGTGAAAGCATGTTAAAACTGTAATCTACTATTCAAACATTACAAATGTAATTCACGCACATAAAGTTGAATCCATGCCACTCTACACGCAACGATGCAATACTTTCAACGTACAATTTTCTATGTCAAGTGTCCTATATTAAAAAACTGTCAAGATTTATCTTTTCTTTCATCAATGAATTTGGCCTATTAAAATAACACAATAAACATAAGAGACCATGTGACAGCTTCCCAACATCTATAAAGTTTGTGTAAGATTAAATCTCACAAGAAGGAAAGTAAATATAAGTAAAATAGAATAAATGATGATTTAAAAATCAAAACACAGACCATAAAATGGCTTGTGTAAGACTTACGAATGCATCAACAAAGAATTGTACTTTGAGAATTTTCAACTGTTCACATGATATGCTTTGGAAACAGCATAATACTGTTAGAAATATGACAGTGAATAAAATGATCGAGTAATATAAACGCAAAATGGCCTCAAATTGGTGGTAGTAAGTAACCAATGTGGAAAACTGGATGGAGAATTAACTGCAATTATCTGTATTAAAATAACTTCCAGATTTCTTAAATAACTCAAAGTAGAACTACCATTCGATCCAGCAATGGTACTACTGAGGATCTACCCAGAGGAAAACAGGTCATTACATGGAAAAGACAGATGCATATGCATGTTTATAGCAGCACAACTCACAATTGCAAAAATATGAAACCCATCAACCATGCCCATCAACTAAATGCCTATCAATTAAAAATGCCCATCAACCAATGAGTAGATGAAGAAAATATGGTATATATACACCGTGGAATACTACTCAGCCATAAAATGGAATGAAATAATAGCCTTTGCAGCAATTTGCTGGCGGCAGCCGGAGGCCATCATTTTAAGTGAAGTAAACTCAGGAGTGGAAAACCAAGTATCATATGTTCTCACTTGTAAGTGGAAGCTAAGCTGTGAGAATGCAAAGGCTTAGAATGATATAATGGACTTTGAGGACCCGGAGGGAAGGGTGGGAGGGGGTGAGGAATAAAAGAGTACATATTGTGAGTGCTGTGTACACCACTCAGGAACGGGTGCACTAAAATCTGAGCAATCACCACTACAGAACTTACTCATGTAACCACAAACCACCTGTATCCCAGAACTATTGAAAAATAAAAGACTCCTCGATGCAATAGGAAGGTATGCAACATAAAAAGAGTAATTGACCACATGTAGCTGAAAAAATAAAAAATGATTTTTCAATGCAAAATGAATGACTGTTGTACATAAGGCATTAGTTTGTCATGACAGATATGAGTGTGATTCTATCCACACTGCATTGCCAGGGTGAAACGGACAGACACTGTACAGTTTGGGTGAATGTGATATTTTTCTCGCCTAATTCAAACAGATCTTGGACAAAGAAAGATACTCTTGTATAAAACCGAATTTGTTTCCACACATATTCCATTTTCTCGTAGTAAAGGTGACAGTAGAGTTCACAAAATGTAATATAAACTATATAATAAACGTGACACGGTAAATTTGGAATTACAGTAATCAGAAATTTCAAATTGAAAAAGCAATGAGATGATTTTACGGACTGTATATATAGACAAGAACTAATGAAATTTATAGTATCTAATTGTAGTGTGAAGTGTGGGAAAACTGGTACTGGTACTATTACATAAAATTAATGAAAATATGATTTTTGCCGGGCACAGTGGCTCACGCCTGTAATCCCAGCACTTTGGGAGGCCGAGGCGGGTGGATCACCCTGAGGTCAGTAGTTCGACACCAGCCTGGCCAACATGGTGAAACCCTGTCTCTACTAAAAATATAAAAATTAGCCAGGCGTGGTGGCACATACCTGTAATCCCAGCTACTTGGGAAGCTGAGGCAGGAGAATCGCTTGAGCCTGGGAGGCGGAGGTTGCAGTGAGCCAAGATTGCACCACTGCACTTCAGCCTGGGTGACAGAGTGAGACTCCATCTCAAAAAAAAAAAAAAAAAAACAAAAGTCATATTTTAACATGCTCATTGATTTTGGATCAGCAATTCCAAATCTCAGAAGCTGTCAGAAGTATGCTTAATTGCCCGTAGTGATATATGCTCAGAGGCACTCATTATAACATTATTTATGGTGGGTGAAGATTAGAAAAACCCAGGCTATCTCTTGGTAGTGGTGAATGCTTTAAAATACAAACCAACAAAAAATAACACTTCCCAAGGGAACATTCTTACAGTGACTATGACCTAAAACTTGTAACATTCACCACTTCTAAAGTATGTTGAGCATGTTTAATACATAGCTGCACTGTGAACTCATTAAATATTTGTATAATTGTAAATAGAAAACGTATGAAAATAAAAGGAAAGGTTACAATATAAACAAACATAAACTCACATTTAATTCACTGTTCTGACTAGTAGTGCAGTTATTTATATCGGTAATTGAGCTTAAGACTATATGCATGCTTTTTTTCTTTCATATTTTTATTTTTTAAAATAAAATCGAACATACTTAAGTGGACAGCCTGTTTTGATTCATATATATTAAAACCTTTATTTTATTTTATTTTATTTTATTTTATTTTATTTTATTTTTTTGAGACGGAGTCTCGGTCTGTCCCCCAGGCTGGAGTGCAGTGGCCGGATCTCAGCTCACTGCAAGCTCCGCCTCCCGGGTTTACGCCATTCTCCTGCCTCAGCCTCCGGAGTAGTTGGGACTACAGGCGCCCGCCACCTCTCCCGGCTAGTTTTTTTTTGTATTTTTTAGTAGAGACGGGGTTTCATCATGTTAGCCAGGATGGTCTCGATCTCCTGACCTCCTGCTCCGCCCGTCTCGGCCTCCCAAAGTGCTGGGATTACAGGCTTGAGCCACCGCGCCCGGCCAAAACCTTTATATATATTTGTATATATACATATATATACACATAGTTAAATAATCACTACAGTCAAACTAATGAACTCATCTACTCATATAGTTAGATGACAGCATCTGAAATATACTCACTATGCAAATTTCCAGTATACAGTATTATTAACTATAATCACATAACTGCAACTTTGTACTTTTGGACCTACAGATCTCCTTTTCTCCCACCTCCCTGTCTCTGGTAACCACCATTCTACTACCCTGCTTCCATGTATTAAACTTTTTAAGATTCCGGCCGGGCACGGTGGCTCATGCCTGTAATCCCAGCATTTTGGGAGGTCGAGGCGGGTGCATCACCTGAGGTCGGGAGTTCGAGACCAGCCTGACCAACATGGAGAAACCCAGTCTCTATTAAAAATACAAAAACTTAGTAGGGTATGGTGGAACATGCCTGTAATCCCAGTTACTGTGGAGGCTGAGGCAGGAGAATCGCTTGAACCCGGGAGGCGAATGTTGCAGTGAGCTGAGATCGCGCCATTGCATTCCAGACTGGGCCACAAGAGTGAAACTCCATCTCAAAAAAATAAAAAATAAAAACAAAATAATAATAATAATAATGGAGGACCTACCTCAATACCCCACTGTAATCAACACACCACTATAGTCAATGGGCAGATCATCCAGACAACAAAAATATCATCAGTTAAGATGTACTCCATACAGAATGGATCTAACAGAAATTTACACAGGTTTGCATGACTCCACAACTATACAATGTACATTCTACTCAGTAGCACATGGATTATTCTCCAGCATAGGCTATGTATTAGGACAAAAAGCAAGTAACGGCACATTTTTTTTTTTTTTTTTTTTTTTTTTTTGAGACGGAGTCTCGCTCTGTCGCCCAGGCCGGAGTGCAGTGGCCGGATCTCAGCTCACTGCAAGCTCCGCCTCCCGGGTTCATGCCATTCTCCTGCCTCAGCCTCCCGAGTAGCTGGGACTACAAGTGCCCGCCACCTCGCCCGACTAGTTTTCCGTATTTTTTTTTTAAGTAGAGACGGGGTTTCACCGTGTTAGCCAGGATGCTCTCGATCTCCTGACCTCGTGATCCGCCCGTCTTGGCCTCCCAAAGTGCCCGGATTACAGGCTTGAGCCACTGCGCCAGGCCGGTTTTACTGAATTCTACCAAACATTTTTTTAAAAAGGTAATGCCAATTTTACTCAAAATATTCCCCAAAAAATGAAGAGGAAGGAGTAATTCCAAACTTGTTCTATGAGGTCAGCATTACCCTGCTACAAAAACCAGACCAGGACACAACACAGAAAGAAAACCACAAGCAAATATCTCTGGTGAGCACAGATTCAAAAAATCCTCAACAAAATACCTGGGGATTCATCGGAGGAATATGAGAATGATTCAATAAACAAAAATAAATAAATGTCATACATCACATTCAGTGAAATCAAGAACAAAAACCATATAATCATGTCAGTAGACGCTGAAAAAAAATAAAATTCAACATTCTTTCATGATAAAAACTCAAAATGAGTACAAAAGGAACATGGCACAATAAAGGTCATATATGGCAAACTCAGAACTAACATCGTAATCAAGGGAGAAAACTTAAAAGCTCTTCCTCTAAGATCTTGAACAAGTGTGGCTACTTTTACCACTTTCATTCATCATGGTACTGGGAGCCCTAGCTAGAGCAATTAGGAGAATGCAATATAATCCATCCAAATAGGGGGAAAAAAAGTCAAATTGTCTCTGTTTGCAGGTGACATGATCATATATACATAGAGAACCCTAAATATTCCACAAAAAAACCTACCAGAAATAATAAATTCAGTAAAGTTGTAAAATACAACATCAATATACAAAAAATGAGTAGCGCGCACACACACACACCAATAGTGAAACACATACGGAAGAAATCAAGAAAGCTGTTTCATTACAGTAACTACCCACCCCCTCCAAAAAAATAAAAACAAAAAACAAAACAAAACAAAACAGAAAGAATGATACCCAGGGATAAACTTAACCAAAAGGGTGAAAGCTCCTACAATGACAACTATAAAAGATAGATCAGGCCGGGCGCGCGGTGGCTCACGCCTATAATCCCAGCACTTTGTGAGGCTGCGACGGGCGATCACGAGGTCAGGAGATCGAGACCATCCTGGCTAACAAGGTGAAACCCCATCTCTACTAAAAATACAAAAAAATTAGCCGGGCGTGGCGGCAGGCGCATGTAGTCCCAGCTACTCGCGAGGCTGAGGCAGGAGAATGGCGTGAACCCGGGAGGCGGAGCTTGCAGTGAGCAGAGATTGCGCCACTGCACTCTAGCCTGGGCGACAGAGCAAGACTCCGTCTCAAAAACAAACAAACAAAAAAACAAAAAAACCCCCAAGACATTAGACACAAGTAAACGGAAAAATATCCCACGTCCATACACTAGAAGAATATTGTTAAAATATCTCTATCAATACTCAATGTGATCTACAGAATCAATGCAATTCACGTTAAATTACGAAGACTTTGTTCATAGAAAAAAAAACTATTGTAAAATTCACATGGTAATGCAAAACACCTCAGATACAAAAATAATCTTGAATAAAAAGAAAAGCTGGAGGCATCACACCACCTGATTTCAAAATATGCTACAAGATATACTATAAATCCATAATAACTGCAAATCTATAGTATAATATCAAAACAAGCCGGGCGCGGTGGCTCAAGCCTGTAATCCCAGCACTTTGGGAGGCCGAGATGGGCGGATCACGAGGTCAGGAGATCGAGACCATCCTGGCTAACACGGTGAAACCCCGTCTCTACTAAAAATACAAAAAACTAGCCGGGCGAGGTGGCGGCGCCTGTAGTCCCAGGTACTCGGGAGGCTGAGGCAGGAGAATGGTGTGAACCCGGGAGGCGGAGCTTGCAGTGAGCTGAGATCTGGCCACTGCACTCCAGCCTGGGTGACAGAGCGAGACTCCGTCTCAAAAAAAAAAAAAAAAAAAAATAATAATAATAATAATAATAATATCAAAACAGCATGGCACTGTCAAAAAAAGGGGCAGGGGAGAGACAGAGACAAAAGACATAAACAGAATAAAGAACTCAGAAATAAATTCACGCATTTACAGTCAACTCATTTTTAACCTACGTAATAACAACACACCTTCCGGAAGGGCAATCTCTCCAATAAACTGTGCCAGGAAATACCCAACACCCACATGTAGAATAAATCTAGACAGTTATCATATACAAAAATCAACTCAAATAAAGATTTAAATGTAGGACCTGAAACTATATGACACTACCAGAGAAGAAAACATAGGATAAATGCTTAATGAAATTGGTGAGGACAAGGAATTTTCAAACAGACATCAAAAATACAAGCAACAAAAGCAAAAATAGACAAATGTAATTACATTAAACTTAAAAGCTTCTGCAAAGCAGAGGAAGCAGTACAATGCAGAAACAATCCAGATAATAGAAGAAGGTACTTGCAAACTATGCAACAGGCAAGCAGTTAATAAAATAGAGAAACACAACTTAAAAGCAAAAATACAAATAATGTAATTTAAAAATCAGAAAAAGATCTACCAAAAACCTGTGTCCCCCCCTACTTCCCCAACTACTTTTCCCAACTGCCTTCGGGCCCCTCCCTCTTGCCACCCTTTTTTCTTTCTCCATCTACCCCCAAACTTTTTCCCCACTTTTCCGCAAAGCCCTCTCTACTCCCCCGCTCACCACGCTTTTCCCACCATCTTTCCCCTCCCTGGCCACCCTCTTCCACCCCATGTGCTATCATTCCCGTTTGGCTCCTCTATCTACCCCAAAACATTTTTCCCCGCGTTTCCCAAAGCCTTCTCCCCACCACTCCTGCTTCTCACCACCCTCTTTTCACCCCTCCATCTACCCAAAAACTTATTTTCCCACCATCTTTTCCCCACCCTGTCTGCAACGCCTTCTGCTTGCCATCCTTTTTCCATTTGGCACTCACCACCCTCTTTACCCCTCCATCTACCCCAAAACTATTTTTTCCCTCCTACCTCTTCAGCTGCGCTGCCGTCTCCGTGGCCGCCACCAACCGCAACGAGGAGAGGTGCGATGTCACAGGCCCCAGCCTCCAACGTGAGGCACGTAGCTCTCCCATCTTCGCGACCTCTTGCCGGACAGGAGCAGCTCCCGCTGCCGGCGGCCCTCCTACCGCTCTTCCGGGGCTGCGGTCTCAGTCGCCAACACCTACCACAGCGAGGCAAGAAAAGAGCCATAGAGCTGCCGGCTGCGGGCTCCCGCCTCCAGCGTGTAGTAGGTAGCTTCCTAAGCCAGACAGGAACAGCGGCAGCCCACAAACACAAAAAATCCTGGAACGGCCTGACTGCACACTGCAGCATGCTTTATATACTGAGGTCAGGCACTGGTTGGGGGGGGGTTCCTGGACTACATGTTCTGATTGGATGAGAGAAAAACTGCCTACTCTGATTGGACTTTATTTTCATGCTCTGATTGATTGTTTTAATACTTGCTCTCATCCAATCAGAACATCACAATAAAGTCCAATCAGAGTAGGCCTACAGGTTTCTCTCATCCAATCAGAACATGTAGTCCAGGAACCCACATTGCCTAACCTCAGTATATAAGGCATGCTGAGGCGGGCAGTCAGGTCAGTCCAGGATTTTCCGCATGTACCTACTGAGTTTAGGAAGCCACTTATTACACCCTGGAGGCCGGAGGCCGGAGGCTGGAGGCTGGAGCCGGCAGTACTGTGGCTCTCCTCTTGCCTCACCTCGCTGTAGTAGGTGGAGGTGACTGAGACCGAAGCCCCGCGGGAGCGCTAGGGGGCCGCCGGCAGCAGGAGCTGCTCCTGTCTGGCTAGAGGAGGAGGAGATGGGAGAGCTAAGTGCCCCATGTTGGAGGCTGGGGCCTGTGACAGTGCACCTCTCCTCCCTGTGGTTGGTGGCCGCCACAGAGACGGCAGCACAGCTGAAGTGGTGGGAGGAGAGAAAATAGTTTTGGGGTAGATGGAGGGGTAAAGAGAAAAAAGGATGGCAAGCAGGAGAAGGCGTTGCAAACAGGGTGGGGATAAGATGGTGGGAAAATAAGTATTTGGGTATGATGGAGTGGGGGAAAAGAAGGTGGTGAGGAGCAGGAGTGGGGAGAAGGCTTTGGGAAAAGACGGGGGAAATGTTTTGGGGTAGATAGAGGAGCAAAAGAGGGTGATGAGAGTGCGAGAGGGGAAAGAGGGTGGGGAAAAGGATGATGAGTGGGAGTAGAGAAGGGCTTTGTGAAAAGGTGCTGGGGGAGAAGTAGTGGGGAAAAAGTTTTAGGGTAGATGGTGAAAGAAAAAAAGAGTGGTCACAAGGAGGGGAAGGCAGTCGGGAAAAGAAGGTGGGGGAAATGGTGGGGGACAAAAGTTTTGGGTAGATCTTTTTCTGATTTTTAAATTAGATTATTTGTATTTTTGCTTTTGAGTAGTCTTGTTTTCTGTATTTTGTGTATTAACCGCTTGCCTGATGTATAGTTTGCTAATACTTTCTTCCACTCTCTGGATTGTTTCTTCGTTCTGCTGATTGCTGCTTCTGCTTTGCAGAAGCTTTTAAGCTTAATGTAATTGCATTTGTCTATTTTTGCTTTTGTTGCTTGCACTATTGATGTCTATTTGAAAATTCCTTGTCCTAGCCAATTTCATTAAGTATTTATCCTATGTTTTCTTCTCTAGTAGTTTCATAGTTTCAAGTCCTACATTTAAATCTTTATTTTGAGTTGATTTTTGTATATGATAAGATAACGGTCTAGATTTAATCTTCTACATGTGAGTGTTGGGTGTTTCCTAGCATAGTTTATTGAAGAGATTGTCCTTCCGGAAGGTGTGTTCTTGATGCCTAGGTTAAAAATGAGGTGACTGTAAATGCGTGAATTTATTTCTGAGTTCTCTATTCTGTTTGATTTGTTTATGTCTGTCTGTCATTTGTCTGTATCTGTCTCTCCCCTGCCCCCTTTTTTTTTTGACAGTGCCATGCTGTTTTAATATTATACTATAGATTTGCAGTTACTATGGATTTATAGTATATTTTGAAATCAGGTAGTGTGATGCCTGCAGCTTTTCTTTCTATTCAAGATTTTTGAATAAAAAGTTGTTTCTCTTAGTGTTGTATAAATATAGCTCCACTGCCTCCTGTTTGCATTGCTTCTTTTTTTTTTTTTTTTGAGAGATGATCTCACTCTGTCGCCCAGGCTGGGGTGCAGTGGCGCGATCTCAGCTCACTGCAAGCACTGCCTCCCGGGTTCACGCCATTCTCCTGCTTCAGCCTCACTAGTAGCTGGGACTACAGGCGCCCGCCACCACGCCCGGCTGATTTTTCGTATTTTTAGTAGAGACGGTTTCACTGTGTTCACCTGGACCGTCTCGATCTCCTGACCTCGTGATCCGCCCACCTGGGCCTCCCAAAGTGCTGGGATTACAGGCATGAGCCACGGCGCCCGGCCGCATTGCTTCTAATACGAAATCTGCTTTTATCATTATGCTGTTCACCTGAATCTAACACGTCTTTTCTCTCTGGCTAATTTTAAGAGTATTTCATCATCACAGATTTTTTTTTTCCCCAATTTGAATACGGTGAGTGTTGTTTTATGTGTGTTTTTTTCTGTGTGTGTGTGTGTGTGTCTGTTTGGGATTTGTTCAGCTTCTTGGATAGTGGGTTTGTATTTTTAACCAAACTTGGAACACTCGGGTCACTATTTAAATTGTTTTTCTGCCCTCCCTCTCACCACACCAATCTTATCTCCTTTTATGCCTCTAATTATACCATTATGCCAATTTGACAATGTCCAAAAACTCACACATACTCCGTTTACTTTTCTCATCTTTCCTTTTTATGGTGATTTTTTCGGGGATAGCTTCCATTGCTGCATCATTAAGTTCACTCATCTATTCGTTCATAGCATCTACTCTGTAATCAAGCTCATTCAGTCTATTTTTTATCAGGGACATTTTAGGCATCATTTCTTAAAGTTTAACTTGGGTCTTTATGTCTTGTATCTCTGCTTAACCTGGTAAATCCATCCTCTACCCTCATAATCAAGTAGAATATAGTTACAAGAATTGCTGTTGTGCTCCTGCCTGCAAAGTTTATCATCTGTCAGATTTCAAGGCCACTTTGGATTGATTAATTTTTTTTTGTTTCTTATAGCATATATATTTTTTGTTTATTTCTTTGCAGAAAATGTTGATGGGATGCTGACTGTGTACGTTTGTCCTTGTTGGATTCAGAATATATTTTGCATTTCTTTCTCTATTTTTTTGGATCCAGTAAAAAATATTTGAAAACTGTTTGAATTTACCTTGCTTTTACACTGTCTTAGTAGAGAACCAAGCAGTCTTATGTGACATTTTCCCCAGTACTGAGGCAAATCTCTTCTGATGAGTCAACTTCATGTCCCTTACCTGGGGCCTTTTCTCTTTCTTTGACTGTAGTGTGTGTGTCTCTGTGTGTCCTCTGAAGAGTGTTCCCTCAAGTGTCTTGGGGTGTTTTTTTCTCTTTCAGAGGGAGTTTCTTCACACACAAGTGCAAATCAGTGCATGAGTATTTGCAGACTTCAGAGTTCTCTCTCTGTATAATTCTCTCTTCTTCAATACTCTTACCTCTAGACTGTTTTGGTTTGTTTGTTAGTTTTTGAGTTCCCTGGAATCCTACTCTGAGAGGGAGAATTCCGTGCAGTAGGGGTTCATGATATACTCCCAGGAAAGATGTGTGGGAGGAATGACAGAGAATGTGTGACAATTGAGTGCTAAGCTAGAAGGCACTTCAAGGACATCCTAAGTTAAGACATGATTTTGGGATCAAGGCATCAGGCAGTCGTTGCCGCTAAACTGTATTCTGAAGGGGGCAATTACTTGTATGAAGGCATTCTTTGAACTCAATGGCATTTTCCGGTGGGGAAACAGCTGTAGAATCCAGGGCCTCTCTGCAGCCTTGGGTGGATGGAGGGTGGGTGAGCCCTGAAAAGGGGATCTAAGGGATTCTCAGTGCTCACTGTGAAAGGCTTCCCTGTTCAGAACATCAGGATGCCATGAAGCTGGGGCTTGAGGGTCTCAGTGAAACATGGGCAGTTCAGAAAAATAATTCAGGGCATTTGGGCCACAGAGCAGAGGCACTGACTTAGGTTCAGTCACCACATCTGAGGAAATCCAGGGACCATGACCACTCAATAGCTGTCTCTTCCTGTCCTTCCCCTCAGGTCATCTTGAGTCAAGACACTCCCATTCCAGACACCACCAGGACAACCTGGTCCTGCCAGCCCCAAGTCCTCTCCTGACCCACCCTCTGCAGAACCTGCCTGAAGGGTTGGAGAAAAGGGTAGCCTGGAGGGCTCAGATCCAGGTGAACTGGGACAGACCTGCTCACGGCTGTGTCCACAATCCTGCTGGGGCTGGAGTAAGAGGGCGACACAGACAGAAAAAGGGTAGTTGTCTCATTTCCTCATCTGCCTGTGTCACTGTGGGCTGAGTACCACTGCTCTCTGGTGATTGTCAGTAACAGTCGGCCTTGTCTTCAGTCTGAGTCCTGGAGATGGTCAGAGTGGCCATGTTCCCTGATATGGAGACAGAGAATCGGTCTGGGATTCTAAGGGCTGGTTGTTGTTACCACAGATGATCAGCACAGGGCTTCTGGTACCGAGGCTTCTGCTCATACCAGTTTGCATAATAGGTTCCTATGCCATCTCCCTGGCAGGTGATTCTGGCCATCTGTCCCAAGGCCACACACACTGCAGGCTCCTGAGTCAGCTGAGAGGAAACCACAGAGCCTGCAAGAGAGGACAGGAGAGGTGTCTGAGGATGACAATCTTATTCCCAGAGCCCCACACTCTGCTTCACTCCCTGTGCTGAGCTGAAGCTCAGGGCTAGGCTGATCCCTGGTTCCATAGGGCTCCCCAGAGGTCTGCCTGTGAGCCCACAGCTTGGGAGGGACCCCCAGGTCTCTCTTATTGTAGGAAGAGGAGTCTCTTCATGCAAATTTACTTCCGTTATCATTGTGTCTTTGTTAGGTGGCTCTGGTGAGTAGTGGATGCAAATCTGTTCTCCATTCCCTAAAATATTTGCCCCAGTTCTTGTCTGAACCCTGAGCCTGAGGGCCTTCTCTGGATAATTTCTCAAGATCAGAAGGGCCAGGTGGGTTTCAGAATTTTACCCAATAATAGGAGTTTCAAAGGAAGCAACAGTTAGACCCTGTGCACTTGAGAATCACAGGGGAACTTGGACTCATTAGGGTCCCCAGACCAAGGTTCACGGTGCCCGCTGGTGCCCATAGAATGAATGCAATTTTCTATAAATAACTAAATCACAGTGACTATGTATGAACCCTTAATATATGCCAGATGCCTCGGTGATTGCTTTACAAACATTACCTCAAGAAGACTTTCATAACATGGAATAGGATGATGCCAAGCCCTATGCTCAAGGCCCAGTGTTTATTAGGAAATCAGTATTGGGAGGTTAAATGTTTTCCCAAGTCTCTCCCAAACAGTACTGTGTGGAGTCCAGATTCCATCCAGGAGATGCACATCAGAGCCTAACTTCCAACCCCTCCCTGCCCTGCCTCCTGCACCCTGCTCCATCTCCTCCTCCTCCCACATCCAAGGTCTTTGGGGTCCGTTTTGTTTTCATTTGCTAGTGCTTCCTTAATGAGATACTAAAGATCTGCTGGCCTAAAGAGTAGGCACATGTTTTCTCACAGTTTGGAAGCTGGGGAGTCAAGATAAAGGTGTTGGTGGGTTTGGTTTTCCCTGAGGCCTCTCTCCTTGGCTTGCAGGTCATTACCTCCTTGCTGTGTCCTCACGTGATCTTCCTGCTGCATGCTCATCTCTGTTGTCTCATTTCGGTGTGTGCAAATTCCTTTTCTTAGGGGGAAACGAGCCAGATTTGATAAGAAGCTACTCTCATGACCTCAGTTTCACTCCTCTTTTTAAAGATCCTGTCCCCAAACTCAGTCACACACTGTGTGTTAGAGTTTCATTGTACAAATTTTGGGGACACAATTTAGTCAATAATCCCCGACCCTATAGACTCCAAAAATTCATGTCTTCCTCACTTGTAAAAGACATTCACCCCATCCCAACAGCCCAAGTCCTTCACTAACTCGGCATCAGCTCTAAGACCCAACTCTCATTTGTATAAAATGTAAATCAAGTGTGAGTGATTCTCCAGGTGTGATTCATCCTGAGGATTTAAAGGATAACAGCTTTGGGGAGTTTCTCCTCTCTGTTGCTATCATCTAGGTGTCTAGAGAATAAAATGCCTACTTTATTTGCCAAGATTGAAAGAAAAGCGTGAGTCAGCATCAGCAACATTTGCGAGTTCAATGTGGGGGAAGTCCCGTCTGTGCATTCTTAAAATAATTTAATAATCCAAATGCCCATGAAATTAAATTTAATAATCAGTAGGTATGGAATATCTCTGTCAGTGTTTAGAAAAGAGCTATAGTTGATACAGAAAACAAAACAAAATATACCAAAAGTTGAATTGTTGTCAGAGTAGAATACATCCAAGTTAACGATGATGAATCATAAACAGAAATGGTTTAGTCCAAAGAAAATTAATCACTTGTATGGATATGAAACTACTAATTCCAATTTTAGCATTTAGCCTCAATATATATATTTTTAATTTTTATTTATTTTTTATCTACTTATTTTTTATTCTTTAAGTTCTAGGGTACGTGTGTACAATGTGCAGGTTTGTTACATGTGTATACATGTGCCATGTTGGTGTGCTGCACCCATTAACTCATCATTTACATTAGGTATTTCTCTTAATGCTATCCCTCCCCTCTCCCCACTAGCCCCATGACAGGCCCCGGTGTGTGATGTTCCCTGCCCCATGTCCAAGTGTTCTCATTGTTCAATTCCCACCTCTAAGTGAGAACATGCAGTGTTTGGTTTTCTGTCCTTGGGATAGTTTGCTCAGAATGATGGTTTCCAGCTTCATCCATGTCCCTACAAAGGACATGAGCTCATCCTTTTTTATGGCTGCATAGTATTCCATGGTGTATATGTGCCACATATTCTTAATCCAGTCTATCATTGATGGACATTTGGTTGATTCCAAGACTTCGCTATTGTGGATAGTGCCGCAATAAACATACGTGTGCATGTGTCTTTATAGTACATGATTTATAATCCTTTGGGTATATACCCAGTAATGGGATGGCTGGGTCAAATGGTATTTCTAGTTCTAGATCCTTGAGGAATTGCCACACTGTCTTCCACAATGGTGGAACTAGTTTACGCTCACACCAACAGTGTAAAAGTGTTCCTGTTTCTCCACATCCTCTCCAGCACCTGTTGTTTCCTGACTTTTTAATGATCACCATTCTAACTGGTGTGAGATGGTATCTCATTGTGGTTTCGATTTGCATTTCTCTGATGACCAGTGACGATGAGCATTTTTTCATGCGTCTGTTGGCTGCATAAATGTCTGCTTTTGAGAAGAGTCTGTTCATATCCTTCACCCACTTTTGGATGGGGTTAATTTTTTCTTGTAAATTTGTTGAAGTTCTTTGTAGATTCTGGATATTATCCCTTTATCTGATGAGTAGATTGCAAAAATTTTCTCCCATTCTGTCGGTTACCTGTTCACTCTGATGGTAGTTTCTTTTGCTGTGCAGAAGCTCTTTAGTTTAATTAGATCCCATTTGTCTATTTTGGCTTTTGTTGCCATTACTTTTGGTGTTTTAGTCATGAAGTCCTTGCTTATGCCTATGTCCTGAATGGTATTACCTAGGTTTTCTTCTAGGGTTTCCATGGTTTTCGGTCTAACAAGTCAGAAGACAGGTTATTTCTGCATCAATATTTTTATGTACAAATAGGAAACTGCTCAATGGTTACAAAAAAGTGCAATTGTCTTCTACTTAATGTTAGAATTCCTTTGTGGGGTCACATTGTTCTTGACGGTGGAAAAAAAAGAATGTTCCATGAGAGGTTTCCTCATACCTAAGAAAAGGGAAAAAAAAGACGTCTACAGAAAATAATAATTTAAATTATAAACACTTTTCCTGGAAACTTGCTTTGGGGTCTTTATATCTTAAAATCTCAAATTCTTTATTTCCTTGTCACATTCTGAATTTTACAGCCTTCATGCTTTATATAAGTGTCCAATACATTTAAAACTTAAACTTCATTTACTTATCTGTTATAATCCCCAGAACTTTAATGATCTTGCATGTTTTGGTTTCAGATACAAGGCTCATCTTAGGACTCTTTTCTCTGAGCCTACGCTGGATTATTCATGACTTGGTACAAGCTGCCTTGCCCATTTGCCCCTCCTTCTTCCTCTGTTTTGCCTCCTGGGGGAGTCTATTCCTCATATACTAAAGCTCTCCCGAAACTCAAAGCAAATGGATAGAAATAAAAGTAATGAGATTGTGACACAGGGCTGCCTTGGGCAGACCTAAGATCCAATCAAATAGATGACACACATATGTTCATATATGTATACATATATACACACACACACACATATATGTAAAGACTCAGGCCATTATGGGAGGTGAAATACAGGGTTGCCCTCAAAGAGACCTCCACCCAGAAAATATGCTGGTGGACTTCTCGGATTTCAAATGACTCTACAAACCAGGGACCACATTCTATAGGCCTTCCCTTGCCTGCCACATGTTTTCCTACGACTACAGAGCTCAGAATGGTTTTTATAGTTTTAAATGGTTACATCATGAATAGTGTAAGTAACTACATAATAGTCTCAGAGTTGAGTCTTAGGCACCAAAGACTAAAATCCTTCTTATCTGGATATTTAAGAAAAAATTTACCAAATCCTAAAAAATAAACAGCACTGAAACATTTGAGAAAATGCTCCACTTCAAGCAGAAGAGGTGAAATCAAAAATAAAAGTGTAACAAGTAACATTTTAAAATCTGAACTATTGGCAAAAATTCAAACTTTTGACACTGTACTCTGACCAGGTATTTCTGGCTGGCATTATAAACTGGTAGAACCCCTCTGGAGAGGAATCTGAGAACAATGAGTAAAAATTACAAGTACACATCCTTCTGACTCAGAAATTCGGCTTCTAGAAATTTAATTTATCGAATGTTCATATTCACGCGTGAACCCAAAGAAGTCTGCATAAGGATGTTCACTGCAGTGTTATTTGTGAGATGAAAATCATGGCGATAACCGTTAGAGGCAAGTTGGCTAAAATTTTTACCGTGGAATACTCTGTAGCCTTAGAATGAATGGGGCAGTGCTCTATGCCTAGGGTGTCTCGGAAAAGAAGAAATGGTGCATGCATGGGATGCTCTTTAACCTTACACTTCACTCTCTCCTTTTCCGCTGAGCTCATCTACATCTGCCAAAGAGGTTAGGGACAGTGGCAGCCTCCCTCTGGCTGGGCCTGGCCACCTTCTCTGGCCTCTGGATGCATCCCAGCCCACCAGCTTGGCTGCAACTTTATGACCAACATACAGCTAGAACCACTGAACTAAGTGGCTCCGCAATTCTAGGTGCACCAAAGTATCAAGGTCACAAACATGTACTCTCTTAACATGCTGAATATTAGGAATGATTTTTATGCAACAAGAGACAATACCCTTTGGGTTTTAAAGTAAATTTAATTGTGTATATTTCAGGTACACAACATGGTGTTATTGGATACAAATATATTAAAATGGTTACTTTGCTTGTAATATAATCTATATAATTGAAGTTCATTGGCCGGACACGTGGCTCATGCCTGTAATCCCAGCACTTTGGGAGGCCGAGGTGGGCGGATCACAAGGTCAGGAGTTTGAGATCAGCCTGGTCAATATGGTGAAACGCCGTCTCAACTAAAAATATAAAAATTAGCCAGGTGTGGTGGCCGGCACCTGTAGTCCCAGCTACTCAGGAGGCTGAGGCAGGAGAATCACTTAAACCCGGGAGGCGGAGGTTGCAGTGAGGCAAGATTGTGCCACTTCACGCCAGCCTGGGTGACAGAGCGAGACTCCGTCTCAACAAAAAAAAAAGTTCATAAAAACCAAACTATATATGAGGTTGGTACACAGGTAATTGTGGTTTTTGCCATTGATAGTAATGACAAAAACTGCATTAACTTTTGTGCCAATCTAATGTAATAATGGCTCTGCTTAACAACTGGCTCAGAAAATATAAATTTTGAACTCAACTCTTGTCTGAATATTTTCTAAATTAATTCTTACCATTAGTAGATTAATAAAGGTTTCAGCAACAGAAGTATTGACACCCATGGAGATCAGAAATGCTGGATGTCAATGAGAAGGTGGGGCTGACTCAGGTTAACTCTTCCCTGGGGAGCCATATTGGAACTCCCATCCTATGTGGAGACCATCCACTTGTGGGGAGTTTCTAGGACAGGGACTCAGTGATGTGAGGAGAAGGGGATTCTGAATGAACACTGAGCCTGTCGATAAAATTCTCCCCAGCTCAGCAACCTTAGGTATTGGGGCAAAGAGCAGGAGCTGTAAAAAGAAAACGGCATCCTCTTTGTTCCTAATCTCTCAGAAACATCTTCAGATCTTATCTTAGTGGTCACTGCCTCAGGACAGAGGTGCAGGAAATTAGCTCAGCCAGGAGGGCCATCCTCCCTAGAGCGTGGTGGACAGAGTTGAGTAAGATGCGGTTTCTGGAAACTCCCCGTAATGGCTTCTGTCCAGATTGGGCTGCACAGCGTGGGAGATGGGGGTGCAGTTAGACTGAGGCTGTTCCTCGAAACAGCAGGGACTGCAGCAATCAGGAAGCTCCTTGTCACTGCCCCTGCATTTGAAGAGCTAGGAAGAGTTGCACATTCAGGGCCCACAGCGCACAAGCATCAGGAAGCTGTTCCTGTCCTGGATGAGAAACCACAGAGCAGGTTTCCTTTTGGACTTCATGGTGGAAAAGGAGAGGAGCCGAGAGAGAAGAATTCTCGAGGCCGCGCTGCAGGAAGCCCCTTGCACAGGGTGAGGAAGCATCTTCAGAGCAAGGAGGAAGCCTGAGAGCCCAGGGCAGGTTTTGGTCTCATTTCCCTATGAACTTGGACCACTGTGGAAAGTGATGCTGCTTGTGTATGAGTAACAGTAATAATCAGCCTCTTCCTCAACCTGGAACCCAGAGATGGTCATGGAGGCCGTGTTGCCAGAGTTGGAGCCAGAGAAACGATCGGGGACTCCTGAGGGCCGATAACTGACGTGATAAATCATCAGTTGGGGGCCTGTGCCTGGGTGCTGTTGATACCAGGAGACAATGTTATAACTCCCAACATCACTGCTGGTTCCAGTGCAGGAGATGGCGACCAACTGTCCAGAGGAGCCAGATACTGAGCGAGGCTGAGTCAGGGCAGACTGAGCCCAGGACCCTGGAAAGAGGGAGAAACACATGCTAATGAGTCAGTGCTGGGCCCAGGTGAGCCTGAGGAGCAGGAGACCAAGGATTAGGTCCCCGAGGCCCCTTCCCTGGAGGCATCACCTGTGTCCTGAGTGAGGACAGGGAGGAGGAACAGAGCCCAGGCCATGGTGGAGATGTCCTGAGAGCGCTGCCTCCTGAGACCCAACACTGGGCCTGCCCCCAGCCCTGTGTTATCTCTTGTGCCTCAGAGTAGGGCGGGGCCTCCATGCAAAACTGCGTCCTGAGCTCCTCTCCCCACCCCATTCTCACATGGGCCTGGGATCAGAGACTTCTGCTTCCCTGGACAGCAGGGCTTAGCCGAGGGAATTGAAACTTCTTGACGTGGATTTCCTGAGATTGAGCCCACGACAGTGCTCGGGAAATGAAGCCAGCCTTGGGGTCCCTCTCCTTCCAGTCCTGAGGTTCACAGTGGTTCTGGCTGTAGAGTGCTTAGTACTTCCTTCCCTTGTGTGTGGTCCAGTGTGAGGACAGGGCCCAGAGTGGCTGGGAGAGACCCCAGCGCCCCCTTTCCCAGGACCCCAGGCCCCACAGGGACCCCTCAGTCGCCCTCAGCCCTTGTAGGGCTCCTCAGGTCGGCTGGGTCCTCACACCTCGCTCTACCATCTGTGTCTGCAGAGGCCTGAAGCTGCTGCTTGAATAAACCTGGGGTTGATTTATTGGGTTTGGTTTTTTTTTTTTTTTGAAACGGAGTCTGGCTCTGTCACCCAGGCTGGAGTGCAGTGGCATAATCTTGGCTCACTGCAACCTTCACCTCCCAGGTTCAAGCGATTCTTCTGCCTCAGCCTCCTGAGTAGCTGGGATTACAGGCATGTGCCACCACGCTGTGCTAATTTTTGTATTTTTAGTAGAGACGGGGTTTCATCATATTGGTTAGGCTGGTCTCGAACTCCTGACCTTGTAATCTGCCCTCCTTGGCACCCAGCCTATTGGCCCTTCTAGAAATGCATTTATGGGGGCACAACAGATTTAGGACCCAAGACTGCCTCTGTCTCTTTAGGGAGACTCAGGAGGAAGGAGCTCCTGGGACCGCATACCCAGGGTGAAGCCCAGCAGGGACCTTCCAGGCCCAGGCCCGCGCTGCCCCTAGTGGCTGCAGAAGGAGGAACCCGAGCCCCAGGAGCTCTCCTGAGTCACAGCTGACAGCGCCTGCCCTGCACCCCCTGCCTTCTGGTTCCCTTCCCAGCTCAATCCTAGGCCCCTGGTCCCTTCTCATCTCCCCCATGCTCCCTCCCCCAGGGTGGAGTGCGTCTCCCACACCAGGGCTCCAGATGCTCCTCCTGGTGCCTGTTTGCTTTTCCCAGAGGACTGTCCCACCAGTTGGTGTCCTTGAGGCAGCTCTAGCTCAGGGCTGAGGAAACCTCACGCGTGAAATAAATCCACCCCCAGCAGGCGGGTGGGACAGGAACATGGGATGAAGAGAAAACCAACTGATTACTCAAAATGTTGACAGAAAAAGCGTGACATAGAGGAGGCAGCGCTCATGAAGGCTGTGACCAATCTCTTGAAAAGCACTGGGGTGGGGGTTGGGGGGTCCCAGGCCAGAGGAGCTAAGGAAAGGGGCCTGGGGTTAGGATTGGGTCAGAGCCAGGACCAAGAACCTCTCCTCAGGGCGCATGCGTCCCTCAAACTGTGACCCGGGACTTTCCTTAGTCCTTCCCTTTAGTGCACATTGAGTACCCCTCAGCCCAGAGCTGGGTGCCTCCCTGAGGTGAAGCCTCCCCACACAGAAAGCCACTGATCCCATGTGTTCCTCAGAAACTCCTGGGTTTGGGGTAAAGACTCCAATCACGGCGACTTCTCTCTGTCAGAATGGAAATGTAAACGTCCTCTCAGGAGATGGACTTTGGGTTCTGCAGTGTGAGTGCTGGCAGCAGGGAGGGGGGGAAATGTTTTGTGTCACTGTCCCTATTAGAAAGCAGAGATTTCTAACAGCACAGGAGAGGGGAGCCCTGGGCAAGGGTGAGAGGAGGGAAGAGTGGGCTCGGGCTCAGGTGAGAAAGTGTGTGGTGTGGGAAGGTGACAGCTTTGTATTTGAGACTACTGTTTCTGCATGTGTTATTTAGATATTTATGTGCTATTTTGCTGAATAAATAGTTGCAAGAAAATAATGTTTCCATCTGAGCTAGCACTAAAATGGAATTAGGTCAGTGACCAGCTCAAATATCAGTGATCATTGATTGTGGAGCCAGTGGCCTGGATCCTTTTCCCCTGAGAACACTCTAGGAGCCCAGGCACTCCCTGCAAAAAGGAAATCTCTGATCTTCAAGATATGCCACCTTGTCTTTTCTTCCATGCTCTGTTAGCACCAGGCTAAAACAAAGACCCCGCCAAAGCTATTGGAGTCACCAACCTCATTGAAACTCTCCTGGATGTGTGTGTCTACACAGAGGACCAGACACAAAAATCAGAAGCACTTGGTGAATCTGTCCTCACTGCAACCCAAGCAGCAATGAAGAGTAGCAAGGTTCTCTTCCAAATTGTGGTTTCTGCAAAGATTTAGTTTTTTGTTTTTTTGTTTTTTTAATTCAAAAATCTTGTCTCTTAAAAACTGAGGCCTGCAGGGATGTGTTCACTGGTTCATGTGATGGGTAATGTCTCCAGAGGGACTGGGTCTGTCCCACATCTGCACTTTTAAAAGTCACTAATTTAGACACCAGGCACGTTTGTAGAGCACAAGCTCTAATCAAGTATATGTGGAAGGACGTGCTGTGTAACCAAGGGAAAAAATGGAAAGCTCCACAATCCCCTTCATGTCTAAACCATGTGGTCCATGTTGAGGAGGTGCACACAGATGAGGAGGCAGCTGAGACTGAGGGCTAGAGACCCCTCCTTTACAGCCACAGCTTCCTTTATCTTCCTGCTCCATCAGCAGACGTTGACCCATATGCACATCAGGGATTGGGCATCCTCAACACCGTCTGTCCCTGGTGTCTATGCATGTGTACATCCTCTGGGACTCCTCATTGAGGGATGTCACTCAAACCATCTGTGGGCACAGTACAGCAGACTGAGGAGGAAGTAATGAGTACCCAGCTTCCTTCGTCTGTTTCTCTGGTCAGAAGATCAGACTCCATCCTTGAAGGCCTGTGATAACAGTCACCTTCTTCAAGTTTGGCCACTTGGCCATTGTCCCATACCATCCTCGCCTGTGCTTTGTCCTGGGACAGGCTCAGCAGGGCTGTGGACCTTCCAGGAGCCTGGCCATGGATTTGGTCTGGGTCCTGCTGAGAGATTATCGATAACACCTGGCTCAGCAGCAGGTGAACCTCAAACCCATCATCTTCCTCCTCCAGCTCCTCTCTGGGTTCCGCAGACTGACTTAGTCCCATCTTGGTCATTTAATTAGGATGTGGTTCTGTGCCTTTAGGATTGTGTGAATGATTTTCATCACCATAGTTTGGCCATTTGGGGAGCCACAACTCATGTGGATTCATCACATAGTCTAGTCTCATTTCACATCTGGTGCTGCTCTTCCTATGCCATCTGCCAACCCCGCAATAAACTAGAAATTGACATGCTCAACTTTTCATTTCTTTCTCATCAGTGTTTTATATAAACACATAGAAAGCATCAGAAACCCAGGCCTGATGAGAAACCAACTTTAGGTTACTTGGTCTCTGTGAGGCTCTTAGGATCATGGCCTCTGCACAGGACATGACCGCTGGAGGGTGGGGGTTTCTGGTCCCCCCAGGCAGGCGTATTCTGTCACTGAGCCCAGGATAGCCCCTTGGTCAGGGCTGTGGCCTGAGGCAGGTGAGAATCTGCTTCCCTCTGGAGAGCATCTCTTCAAGGAGGCTGGGGATGCCCATACAGGCCAGGGCCCCAAATGCCCCACGACACCCACCTGAGGCTTCCCTTAGCCCAGGAGCTGCCCCCCGAATCAGAGTCTTCCTGGAGCTGGAGGAGAGGCAGAGGGAGGAGGGGCTGGGCGTCTCTGGAAGCACCCAAGACAGAGGGCTCAGTTCCATAGGACCCTGCTGCACAGGAAGGGACGAGGCCCTGAGAGTGGCAGGAGGCTCAGACAGCCATCCTGGGTGAAGGACTCAGGCCCTGGGAGCCCTCTCTCCTCACACTGTGCCCCCTCCCCAGAGCACCTCCACCTCGGGGCATCTCCCAGGGAATCCCAGACCTGCGGGAGCTGCCCAGGCTGACACCAGGGCCCAGGCACCTGCAGCTGCATTTGCCAGGTGAGGTCCTCACTGTGCCCGGGCTCCTGTTTGTGTCCATAGGTGATGCTGTGGGAGTCTGAACCTCAGAACATGAACACTGCAGCCCCAGATGACAGTATACTACACCAGACTTCCAAACCAAGGACTAATCCTTAGACATGTAGGACCCCGGGCTGGCCTCCCTCTTAGGTTCCTACTGGGCGGCCTCAGCCTCTCTTCTGGCTACAGCTCTGCTGCCCCGTGCTGGTGAAGAAGATGGAGCCCAGGACTTCCCTTCTGTAAGTGACCCCAGAACACCTGTCACCTGGGAGGGTGGGGTGGGAGGGTCCAGCCTCAGTCTATGCCACATGTGAACTCCTCTGGCCCTTATGGCTCAGCACAGAGAGGTGGCATATATGGTTGCAGGGAGGTGGGGCAGGTACATTTCTTGTAACTGAGTCTCAGGTTGAAATGCTCTTCTCTGTTCCATGGTTTTTGATCACAGAATACAGAGTGCAGGATAAACTGTAGATCTTCTGTGAAAAACGTTTAAGTCCAGAGAAATGCAGTCATACCCTACATGTACTCCTTCCCATATGTGTATGGAAGACAAGACTGATTTTCTCATCCCGATAAGAACAGCTGCATTGTAACTGGGAGCCACTAAACCTCAGTTGTGTACTTAAACCATCGTCACCGTCGTTGTCATTGTATTTTTTCTATTACCATTATTTTCATTTCCTAACATACTGATCCATGTTTGTGATGGGAGGTAGCACTAGCCTTTTTTTTTTATTTATTTATTTTTTATTTTTTTTTTTTGAGACGGAGTCTTGCTCTGTCTCCCGGGCTGGAGTGCAGTGGCCGGATCTCAGCTCACTGCAAGCTCCGCCTTCCGGGTTTTACACCATTCTCCTGCCTCAGCCTCCCGAGTAGCTGGGACTACAGGCGCCCGCCACCTCGCCCGGCTAGTTTTTTTGTATTTTTTAGTAGAGACGGGGTTTCACCATGTTAGCCAGGATGGTCTTGATCTCCTGACCTCGTGATCCGCCCGTCTCGGCCTCCCAAAGTGCTGGGATTACAGGCTTGAGCCACCGCGCCCGGCCTCCTTTTTTGTTTTAATGAAATTTAAGACTTCCTGGACAATGTCGAATTGCAGCGGTGAAAGCAGGAGTCCTTGTTTTGCTTCTGATCTCAGTGGGGAGGCGTTCACTCTCTCACCATTTACTGTGACGTTCACTGTGGATTTTGATAAAGGCCCTGCCTTAATCATATTGTGAAAGGTTCCTTCCATTTCTAGTTTGCTAAAGTGTTTTTTAGCTTGAAAGTGTGGTGAGGTTTGTCAAATGCTTCTGCGTTTACTGGGATGATCATATGCTTTTTCCTGTCACTCTATTGATATTGTTTATTACATTGATCCATTTGCTTGTGTAGAACCATCCTTGCAGTCCTAAGATAAATTTGGTGTTTTCATGCCACAAGTTCTCTTTATCATGCAGTTAGATTTGGTAATCTTTTGTTCTGTTGAGAAATTTTCCATGCTTATTCTTCAGAAATATTAGCCCGTAGTTTTCTCTATTATAGTATCCTTGTTTGTCTTTGCTGTGAGGCTAAGGCTGGCCTCTAGAATATGTTAGGAAGTGTCCTCCCAATATATTTTAGGATGAGATTGACTGTGGTTGATATTGTTTCCTCCTTAAATCTCTAGTAGAATTAGAAGTGAGGGCCTCTGGCCCTGGGCTGTGTTTTAAGAAAAATTGTGAATTGCTGATTTAATATCTTTATTTCTTGATTTAATTTTTTGTTTCTTCTTTAGACTGGTAATTTGTGTTTTTCTATAAATGTGTCCATTTCTCCTAGAGTTGGCATATAATTGCTTACAGTGTTCTTGTATCATCATCTTAATCCCCATAATGTTGGTTGTATTGTGCCAATTTTTCAATTTTTCTTATTTGTGTCTTCTCTCTTATCTTCTTAGCTGGTTTACATAACAGCTTGTTAATTTTTTTTGGTTCTTTTCCAAGTAGGAGTTTCTCATGCCTTTTGTATTCTTTATATTTTTTTCTTCTCTATTTCTTTGATATCTGGTCTAATAATTCTTACTTGCTTCCTTCTGTGGTCTTTGTTTTGTTTTCTTTTGTCTTTCTTGTTCCATGAGCTGTAAAGTTGGGTTGTTGATTAGAGAGAGGAGGAGGAGCATTGCTTCATCTAAAACCAAGGCATGCT
>NW_022681459.1:33267085-33431425 GCF_009764315.1 Trachypithecus francoisi
AATCTTATGGAATGATAACAAGATTGTACATTTTATAAAGTCACAGGGTATATCAAATGATGAATCAATCATTCTGTGTTGAGGTTAGTATTATTTTTTTCACTTCAATTCTCACTAAATGAGAACAGTTTTGATATAAGAATGAGAGAGAAGGAAGAAAGGAAGGAAGGAAGAAGGAAGGAAGGAAAGAAAGAAGAAGGAAAGAAGGAAGGAAGGAAGGAAGGAAGGGAGGGAGGGAAGGAAGGAAGGAAAATATTTCAAGCTTTACAGTAGTAGTGCCACTCTGTAATCAATAAACAACAGAACCAAACAATAAAAGATTTTACAGAACAGTCTAACCAGCAATACGATTACAAAATTCTGATTCAGATATCAAAACCATTTTCAAAAATAAATATATGATATGAAAATCCTGCAAAGGTCAAGTAGGATGTATTATGCTTGAATGAAATTATGAGTTGAGAGTAGGAAATTTATAAATTCAAGGAAACAAATTAAACAATTAAGACGAAATTGCACTGCTAATGTATTATTTGGCAAGGTGTTCAGTGGAACACCAAGATATTCTTAAGGAAGTTGCAAATATATTTTAAAATGTTATCACTGAAGTGGATTTTTAAAAATGAGGACATGAATACCTTTAAAAAGGATTCCGGGTAAAGAGAGAAAAATACATTTAGATTGTGTATACATACATAAAAGGTCTTTTAAAAGATAAACTTGTCTTTCTTTATCCCTTAAATAAAAGGAGCAGATACTTAAATTCCTTGCATTTTATTTTAAAATTTAGAGAATGCTTACAGCTTCCCACATATATGGGCATATATTTCCCACACTGAAACTTATACTAAGAAGCTAATCTAATCAAGGGATGACAAAATCGAAACAATTCTCTTGAAGAGTCTATTTTCTTGATTTTTAAGTCTAAATGTATACTCAAAGAAGTAAAAGTATTTATAATTGATTCTACTATTTGAAAATATTTATTGATCATTTATCTTGCACCAAGTGACCTCCAGCCCCAAAGATAGGTCAGTGGAGAAAGATACAAAGTTGCCCAGCTTCGTTAATCTTAAATCCTCGTGAAGAAGAAAAGAAATAATTAATCAGGGACTTTAAAACAGGAGTGTTGTGATATGGCTTGGGATTCTAACTGCATACTGTGCTTGCTGTGTGGAGACTGGATTGAAAAGTAGAGTGATGACAGAAGCTTAAATTCATATAGAATATGGCTAGCCTGTATTTTGAGGGTGCCTGAAATACGAATGTGTAATAGTTCTCATTATTTCCTTGAGAAATCTCTGCAGTAGAACTTTGGCCTTGTGAGGGTAGTACTATAGTCACCAAGTGGTGAGGGTGGGAAGCTGAATTTGCAGATACCATTTGAAATTACTTTACTTTAAAGGCAAAGCTGGCGGGATTTTCATATGTATCAGATCTGACAGTGTGTGTGTGTGTGTGTGTGGTGTGTGTGTGTGTGTGTGTGTGTGTATGACAGAGAGAGAAAGAGAGAATGAGAACCAGACAGACACAGAGAGACAATGACAGAGCTGCAGAGACAGAGAGAATTAAAAGAGGACACCAAGAATATTGAGGTGAGAAATTATAAAATGGGACGTGCCATTAAACAGAATGGGGAAGAGCAAGTTCGGGGAGTGTCAGTGGCTCCATGTGGACTTATTAATTTTGAGGTCCCTAAACCACATCCAAGTAGAGAAGCCAGACAGTGTTGGGTGTGATCTAGCGTTATGGTATCAAAGAAAATATCAGGAAATGTATGACACAAAAATTAGTAAGAAAGCAAAGATAAGAAACATAAGTGAAAGTCCTGTGTCTAGTGGTTATCCAACACCCAAAAAGTAGAAAGATGAGAAGAAACCAGCCCAAAAGTACTAGGGGTAATTATCAAAAATGTCAAGAGGAAAGTAGGTTAAGTGTTCGGGAATTCTCTCAGAGAAAGTTTTGAGAAAAGGAGGGAGGGAGAGATCGACTGCGTTCAATGCTGCTGATACATAAATTAAGACAAAGGCTGAGGAATTACGCTTCAATTCGTCATTTAACAACATGGATATGAATTGTGCTTTGATAAGAGCAAATTTCTTGGAGTGAGTAGTTGAGAAACCACATTGGAGTGGTTTCTCAAAGGAATGCCTGATCTCTGGATTCTTAAGGAAACGTTTTATTGAACAGGGGAGGCACAGATTGGATTACTTTTAATTCCCGGGTCGGGACACACTCTAAACATGTGCCTCTGCATGCCTTGCTTTTTAAAGTTGGGTATCCTGTTATCTTTCAATAACAGAACAATCACCTGCAAAACCCACACCCATTTAATGGACACACTTTACAAAGACTGACACTAGAGGTTGCTGGAGAGGATGTGGTTCCACATAATATCATACTGAGTTACTGATAAGCAGGTAAGCTGGTAAAATGTCTTCGGAAAATTCACCATTCCCGCTGTACTTAAACTTTCCAATGGCAGACACCAGAAATTCCACATTGTAATATATTTTGATGAGAAAAAGCAAGAGACTTGTATTAAAATATTGATTATTATTAAAAATTATCACACTGGGTTCCCTGAATGTTTTCTTAGCAAGTCAGTCTCTGCCTATTTTTAGTAGTACAACCTCCATCTATTATATTAATCAACCACTTAAAAATTATATTTTATGTTAATTCTACATCCAGTGCCAAAACAAACAACTTGTATATTCCACAGAATCATTTGTTGAATAAATAATGAAGAACTTAAATAAGTTAATATTTATAGGGTCTATACACAAATAATGTATCATCTCAGAATACAGCAATAACATCTGTTATGTAGGAAATGATTTCAATCTTACTTAAAAATATTTTGGGCATAGGAGTTACTGTCATATATAGATGCTCACATTGTTTTTTTAATATGAAAATGTTTGTAGTTAATGTACGTGTTTGGTACTTAGGCCTTTTGCTCTTGCTGCTATAGCAAATAGTATGCCTATGAAGAACATGAACCTGAGTTTTACTTCATTTTAACAGATTTCTTAATAAAATATGTACCATACTATTTGGTTTAATACAGAGCCATCCACTCCAGCATTGCCACCTGTCCCTCCTCTAATATGGCTCCTGAAGATGTTACCGATAGCAGAGGACTTTGTGTTCAACCTAAGCACTTTATAGCCCTTTTATTTTGAACTAGGCATGAGATAAAGTAATTCAGCAGCAATACAACTCACACTTCTTAAAGAATGACTCTTTCTTTTGAACCTGGTTAGCATTACGCATCGAGACAAAGTACACTTCTCTATCCCAGCAAATCAGTGTTGGCACTACGCTCTCCACACTCTGACAACTTGTATTATTGGTTTCTTACAAAACACCATTTGAGCTTATAATTACATGCATCAAATAATGTATGAAATATGCTACTTCCTTCCCCTCTCTTCTGTTCTCTTCTTACCAGACCAATTGTGAGTTTTCTTTTCTCACCGACTGCTTTCTTCCATCTACTTGATTTTAAAAGACTTTCTCCACATTTCCAATCTTAGTATTACAGAGACCAAATACGTGGTCAAACTACATATATAGGAAGAGTTGAATTATATGCAAGCATTTTTAAATAAATGATTCCTCCTCAGTTTTCTGTGATATTTTATATAATCAAATGTCTTCAGATATACATCCCAAACCAGCGGTTGCCAAGCTCTGCTTTGTTGTCTAATTTCATTAGAATTATCCAAATTCTTATGATAAATACAGATAAATTGGCATGACTCCAGATTTATGAATCAAAATTTCCAGAACCCAGGAGTATGCGTTGAAAATGTATTCCTCAGGTGATGCTGATGTATATGGGATCTGAGTTTTAGAATCCGAGGAAAATTAACCTTCGTGCCCTCTAGTTGACCAGAGTTATCTAGATGACCAGAGTTGCCCTCTTGTTATCCAGAGGTCCTTTCCCCTTTCACTTTCTGCTCTCTCTCCATCTGCACGATCGTCCTCTCCTTCCTCCACTTCTCTTCATCTACATCCAAGCCCTTCTCCATCGATTCTCCTAAAGCTCCCAATGGTCAGTTGCCACTAACGTTCCCTCTGTCCCATGAACAAGTTATGCGGGCAAATGTAGAATTTAAGCTTGGACCCAGTGGAATCAAGAGCTGCAATTAAAGATTTCTCTAAACCCAGAGGGGACCTGCAAATACTTGTAGAAGATTAGAGATTTCCTGTGCGTGCAAAGGACTCAGGGTGTTCTGATGCTATAGACAAAATCTTACGGTCCCTTCAAATTCATGTGTTAAAATCTAATTCCCCATGTGATGGGATTTGGAGGTGGGGCCTTGGAAGGTGATCATATCATCAAAGCTGAGACTATGAATGCGAACAGTGTTCCTATCACAGGGACTGCTGAGAGCTCCCTCATCCCTTTGGTCATGTGAGGACACAGTACAAAGATGACAGCCTATGAACCAGGAAGCAAGCCCTCAACAGACATGAAACCTGCTGACCATTTGACCTTGGTTCTTACCATCTCCCGAATCAGGAGAAATAAATTTGTTTCCCTGCTACCTAGTCTATGACATTCTATGTTGGCACCCAGAAATTAGCTAAAGTACCAACATAACAACTTGTACACATAATTTCTGGAATCACTGATGCCAAATCTTTGATGGCAAGAGGCGATTGATCTGCTGGCGGAATGGACCTATGTGATCCCTCTCCCCGCAATAAACCAGAGAGTAAAAACAAGCTAAAGTACGTCAAGGTCTCCTAAAAGCCGTGCCTGAAAAGTTTCCAATAACAGTTGATTAGATGGTAATTCCATCGCATGAACAACCACAGCAAAGTGACACAACTATCAGAGATTTCAGGATAACCTCCAAAACACCATCTGACAACATCAGGGAGTTAAAGAAGACATGAAGTTTCAAAAAGTCAAAATTTATTCAAATGTCATTGTAGAAATTTTAATGTAACACTATGAATAAATTCTGGGCAAGTGGTGGCATGGCATGGTGACTTTGGGGCACAAGTGCTGAGTTTCGAAGCTTCAGTTTCTATACCCTTTGGAGATGCCCCTGGCCTCCTAACCCGTACCCATCTGTCAAGTAGAGTGCATCCTGGGCAGCGTCTCAAGGGGAAACACCACAGATGTCCAGCTGAGCACAGACCTTCATGCCTGGAGGAAGAAGCCACTTCTGGGAGCAGAAGGAGCTGCTGGAACCCCTCCTGGCAGGCTTCTTTTCCTGCCCTCCAGCGCCTCATGCAGGCAGGCAAACAATCCCAGCAGCAGCAGCAGCCACTCCAGCTGCTGGGCTGCAGCTCTGCCAAATGAGAGAAGCCTCTCTCCAGTGAGGCAGAGGAGCTCAGGCCACATACCCGGGTCTATGCCTCCATGTCTCCCACTGTGCCCAGGACTGACAGCAGCGTGGGAGATGCTGGCTGGGGCCATGCTGGCCCCCTCCTCTCTTCTACCTCTTGCTCCAGCCATAGTTTCAGCTCCAGGGCTGAGGCCTATAGCTACAGCAGGTGCCGTGAGGTCAGGCAGCTGCTTAATGGGCTAGTGCTGGGCAAGACCAGGGTAGGGGCAGGAGGGCTCTGAAGCTGCCACTAGCTTCAGTTCTGTCCCTGATGGGGGCTCTTCCCCTAGTGCTGGCACTGGCTCATCAGATGGTGCTGGAAGGTCCTGTATTGCTGCACATTGAGCAGGAGTTGAAAAAGAAGAAAGAGTCACCAATGTCAGTCACTTTCCACTGGAATTTCCACACACAGAATCAACCTCGCTGAATTTAAGGAATTGCACTCCAAAAACACTACCCCTGCCAAGTCTCTGAGTCTGTAGGGAAAACACCCCGCCCCCTGCCCCCTGCTGCAAAGTCTCTGAGACTATAGGCCACCTCACCGTGTGCTTGTGCCTCGAGGAAGAGCAGAGGCTCCAGTTGGACAAGAACAATGCCCAGATATGGCCCCAATGGGATCACAGGTGAGGCCTGGCCTGAGTGGGGCCTGCTCTGGGCTGCGCTGTGGTACCTGGGGGCGCCTTCAGCCAGAGACACCTGGGTGAGGGATGAGCCTGCATCAGCATCGTGGGAAAAGGCTCTCGCTCTGGGCCCTCCTGAAGCACGAACCTCGAGATGTGGGGATGCAGCATGAGAACATTGGGCTCTCCTGAGTGTCTCCCACCAAGGGAGCTAGCTGTCTCTAAGGATGCGGGTGCCTGGCTACCAGAGTTCTAAATTCTCTTAGGGTCTGTCACCAAGGAAGTGAACTCACTTCTTTAAGGTTCCGTATCCTTGGCTCCTTCGTTCCATAAGACCTACTCGGAATTGCCTGGACTGCTGGCTGCTCACCCTCCCCCCAGGTCAGCTCCTTACCTGTACACAGGTAAGTGCACCCAGGGCCTGCGTGTACACCAGTGCCTGATGTGCACCTGGGGCCTAGGAATCCACTTAGGGCCTGCGATCCAACAGGGGCCTAATGTGGATTAAAAGTCATTTTGATTATTCCTACAGGGAAGAAAAGGCCTTCTAGCAATAAGAAGCACAGTTTCACATCAAATATGTAAAAATGGTCAAAATCTTATGGAAGAAAACTATCACTTTTAATGACTGAAATGTTAACTTTTGATAAATATTTAAGTTTATAAGGAAAAATAAAACCATGCTGATTAAACCACAGTTGTAGGGAATGCTATAGAGTTTCTCGTTTGTGGGTTGAACACGGAAAGGTCCCACCTACTTATGGTCATAATTTTCTACCTTAATCTTCCTGTTCTTACGATTCACAGAAAAAATACCATGACAATGACGGTTATGGTCGTTCAAGTACACAACTGAGGTTTAGCGACAGAAACATCAGGTGCTCCAGTTACAGTGCAGCCGTTCTTATTGGAGTGGCAAAATCAGTCTTCTGTTCAGTATACATGGGAAGCAGGGGTACATGTGGGGAGAACCACATTTCACTGCACTTAGGTTTTTCACAGAAGAGCTACAGTTTATCCTTCACTCTGTATTCTGTGATCAAAAGCCATGGAAAAGAGAAGAGCATTTCAACCTGAGACTCAGTTACCAGAAATGCACCTGCCCCACCTCCCTGCAACCATATATGCCACCTCTCTGTGCTGAGCCAGAGAGGTTCACGTACGGCACAGACTGAGGCTGGACTCCATAGTTTTCAGCCTCCCAGGTGTCAGGTGTTTTGTGGTCACCTGGAGGAGGGAAGCTCCTGGGTTCCGTCTTCTTCACCAGCAGGGGGCAGCAGAGCTGCATCCAGAAGTTAGTCTGGGGCTGTCCAGGAGGAGCCTAAGAGGAAGGCCAGCCCTGAAGGCTCAACAGGTGTTTGAGGATCAGTCCTGGGTCTGGAAGCCCAGTAAAGTGCATCCTATACCCTCGGGCTGCAGTAAACCCGTCCTGAGTGCTGCATTCACGCAGCGTCACCCAAATGACAGGAGACGGGGAACAGTGAGGGCCTGACCTAGAAAATGCAGCTGGAGGTGCCTGGGCCCTGGTGGCAGCCTGGGCAGCTCCCAGAGGGCTGGGATTCCCTGGTAGACGCCCTGAGGTCGAGGTGCTCTAGGAAGAGGGCACGGTGTGAGGAAAAGGGGTTTCCAGGACCCAAGCCCTTCACCTAGTATTGCTGCCTGAGCCTCCTGCCACTCTCAGGGTCTTGTCCCTCTCTGTTCAGCAACATTCTGAGGAGCTGAGTCCTCAGTCCTGGGCACTTCCACAGGCTCCCCCACCCCTTCTCCCTCTGCCTTTCCTTCCAGCTCCAGGCCGACTCTGACTCAGGGGGCGGCTCCTGTGCTCAGGGGAGTCTCAGGTGGGTGGGGTGGCGCACTCAGGACCCTGGTTCCTGGATGGGACATCCGCAGCCTCCTTGAGGAGATGATCTCCACAGGGGAGGGGATTCTCACCTGCCTCAGGCCACAGCTCTGGCCACCAGGTGGTCTTTGGCTCAGTGACAGGATACACCTCATTGCAGGGACCAGGGACCACCACCCTATGGAGCCCACACCCTGTGCAAAGACTGTGTCTCTGGGATGGGGCTTAAAGTTGGATTTCCCATCGATATTTCATGTAAACTTGAAAAAGCACCAGAAAACCACATTGGATGGAGAACCCTGGTGCTTTTTACCAATTTACATAAAGATTTGATGGGAAAAATAAATAAACAATGGCAGAGCTGAGGATGGCAATGGCTGGTCCACTGTGGGGAAGGGGATGGCCTAGAAATATCAACACCATGGGTGAAATGAGACCAGATGTCCTGATGACTCCACATAGGTGAGGGGTTCCTTACATGACTCAACTATTCTCACTGAAATAGTTAACAGGTGTCCTAATGACACAATCCATCATTTAGATGAAATGACCAGGATGGGACATTTCCTCCAGTCAGGAAGACTGTGGACAAATTCATGAGCAGGGCTGGCCCAGTTCACATGGATCTGAGACCCTCGGATCTGAGTCCCTCCAGCCCTCCAGGCAGACTCTGAAGAGGGGGCGTCAACAGTGGATTTAGGACTTAGCTGACCGGGATGTACTGGGGTTTGGGGACTCAGTTGTGACTCAGGGAAATGGGGCCTAATTGAATCAACAGACTGAGGTAGACATCCCTCAGCTGGTCTCTGGATTTCCACAGGTCATGACAAGCCAGTCCTTGGCCAGAATATCCCGGATCAGTCCCCAGAACTGCACAGCTCCAGTCATGTTATTCTCTACAGAAAAACCAGGGGAGTGGACACTGTGGGATCTGCCCAGATTCCTTCTTCTGAGCTCAGCCACCCAGCACTGTTGGGAGCTTGTGGCAGCTGAGAGCTGTGCCTTCACTGGAAAGTGTGGCTCAGTGCAGAAAACTGCCTCCTCCAGGTTTATGCTCTTCCTCAGCGGGGTTAGGTTTCATGACTACCTGAGGCCTGTATCTCAAGATTCTGCCTCAACATAGGAGGACCTGAAAATCCTCCCAGTTCTACAGCTCCCCGTAGGAAATAATGAGACCTCACTGTGGGTCGGAGTCTCCTGCCCAGTGTTGCCTCCCTCACCTCCTTTCACATCTTCTGTGCATGCAATTCCCCATCTCAGCGTCTGCTTCCAGGGAACCCAAATTAAGATCACCAGCCATCCCCAACATGGGCCATGCGGGACCTCAGGAGGCCACTGTACACTGGAAAGCACCCGTTTATTCCTAAATTAGCATTGTGAGTATCCACATGCCCAATGAGATCTGAGTGTTTCTTGCATTTGTATGGAATGAAAAGGGAGCCTGAGTTGCCAGGTGCTCTGGGTTCTGAGGCAGAGTTGGAGTCAGATCTCCCTTCAGGGAAACCTGGGACAGGAGGAGCAGCCTCACCCCATGCAGGGACCACAGATGCACCCACAGGGTGAGCTGCAGGATGGACACTGCCCACCTCCACCCCCCACACCCTGTGCAAAAAAATCATTCTTTCCACCCCTCCTTCAGCCTATCCAAGTTGACACTTAAAAAGCCACCACAGCCCACGCTTGTCAACAGGAAACCATTCGCATCTCCATCAGCCACACAATCGCCACAGATGCTTCAGAACATAGTAACAGTAGCCATGCAAAGTATAGAAAATGTCTCCTAAATAATTGTACTTAGATTACATATGAAAGTGATACTATTTTTGATATGCTAGGTAAACAAAGTGTATTATTTAACCAATTTCTTCTTCTCCTTGTATTTCTAGCGCAATGACTAGACATTCGGATTCCCATAAGGCTCACATCATATTGTGAATGGACAGTGCTGGTCTGCACCCCTTCAGGTTACAGGGGCTGTGGAGAGACCTGGTGCAGGAAGCCCCGTCTCCATCCATAGGACATCAGTGTGAACCCAGGCAGAGGCGCTGGTATAAGAGATGAGAACCCAGGGGTGAACTACCTGCTTGTGGAGGGGACTAAGCCTTCACTTGGAGCCAGATAAGCTTCTTTTCCTATCTTTAATCCTGAATGAAAGGGCTCTCTGGACCTCTTTTTGTTTTTGGGCTTGTGCCCCTTCAAGTTTCGGGCTGCCTGGATCCCAGCCCGGGGACACTGAGGAAATCCAGGAGTCTCACACTGACTCTGTTGTATTTCATCTGCTGGGGCCATCCCAAACTGCTGAGTACCGTTTCCTTTCCTTGTGCTCAAATAGCTGTTCCATGCACTTGTCGTGGTTTCAGAGATGAATCTGATGGGAGGACAGGATAGTGTATGTTATAATATTTAAAAGGAACTTGAATCCATTAATATTTATTTTAATATGAAACATTAGAAGAATTGTGTCATAGGCAATGGGGAAAGAGGAAAGATATTAAAATTATTTTGAGGGAAAAAAATAATGTATTTATGGAGTGTCTGTGTGTGTCTTCAGTGTTGCCGGGTTGACAGAGGTCAGCTTTAGGGTGCACTAGGGATGTGCTCCGATGGGGGAAACCAAGAAAGAGGAAAGACGCATCTCTGTGACCTGACACATAAATCACACTAAAATGGAAACAAATATTTCAAAAAATCAAACATTCACAATAAATATCACTCTGGTGCACACAGAAATGCCTGTTAACAACTTTCCCTTCTTCTGCTCGCTCATATCCCCATAGATCACCTGTGTGCAGAGTGGACTCCGTGGTCCCCATTTCTCAGGCTAAGAACTAGAGGCTGGGAAGGACAAGTCACCTGCTCATGAGTGGGAAGGGTAGGATTGGGGGCAGAGGACTCAGGCTTAGGACTGCGGCCCTGGTCGGTGCTCCTGTTCCCTCCACAGGGTCCCTCCCACATGTGCCCGTGTGGATGCGGGTGCGATGCCTGGGGTGGCTGATGTGCTCCAGGGATTCAATGTGACAGATGCTTCAGCACAAAGCTTGTGGGTGGGGATGGGACGAAGCTGCAGCTGGGGAGACCAGAGACCAACGCCCCCTGGCAGAGGGGTCCACAGGATGGGCAGTCCCATTTCCTGACAATAGAGACAGCCTGGCAGTAGGTGCTAAGCAGAGGGCACTGCATGGTGTGCCTAGGCCTGGAGGGTCACAGAGACACAGGCACTACACAGCAGAGACACTAAGGGTCAGGAGTTCACTCAGGAAAGGGATTTCAGCAGATCTTTCTCTCCTGAGCAAATCACGTATGAAATAATTAAGATCCTGCCATCAGAATAGACAAACAAGGATTTTCATCTCCTCAGCTGAGCCCCACTGTCCAGGGAAGCAGAAGTCTCTGAGCCCAGACCCAGGTGAGGGTGGGGTGAGGAGAGGAGCTCAGGGTGCAGATTTGCATGGAGGCCCCGCCCTCCTCTGAGGCAGAGGAGATAACACAGGGCTGGGGGCAGGCCCAGTGCTGGGGTCTCAGCAGGCAGCGCTCTCGGGACATCTCCACCATGGCCTGGACTCTGCTCCTCCTTACCCTCCTCTCTCAGGGCACAGGTGACACCTCCAGGGAAGGGGCTTCAGGGTCCTCTGGGCTGATCCTTGGTCTCTTGCTCCTCAGGCTCACCTGGGCCCAGCACTGACTCACTGGAGTGTGTTTCTCCCTCTTTCCAGGATCCTGGGCTCAGTCTGCCCTGACTCAGCCTCCCTCAGTGTCCGGGTCTCCTGGACAGTCGGTCACCATCTCCTGCACTGGAACCAGCAGTGACATCGGTGGTTATAACTATGTCTCCTGGTACCAACAGCACCCAGGCACAGCCCCCAAACTCATGATTATGATGTCAGTAAGCGGCCCTCAGGAGTCTCTGATCGCTTTCTGGCTCCAAGTCTGGCAACACGGCCTCCTGACCATCTCTGGGCCCAGGCTGAGGATGAGGCTGATTATTACTGCTACTCATATGCAGGCAGCAACACTTTCCACAGTGGTCCAAGTTCATGGGGAAGTGAGACCAAAACCTGCCCTGGACTCTCAGGCTTCCTCCTTACTCTGAAAATGCTTCCTCACCCTGTGCAAGGGGCTTCCTGCAGTACGGCCTCGAGAATTCTTCTCTCTCTGCTCCTCTCCTTTCCCACCATGAAGTCCAAAAGGAAACCTGCCCTGTGGTTTCTCATCCAGGACAGGGACAGCTTCCTGATGCTTGTGCTGTGGTCCCTGAATGTGCAACTCTTCCTAGCTCTTCAAATGCAGGGACAGTGACAAGGAGCTGCCTGACTGATGCAGTCACTGCTTTTTTCAGGGATGTCTTCATCATAAATGCATCACCATCTCCCACACTGTGGGCAGAATTTTAGCCAACTATGTTCTAATGGTTATCGCCACAACTTTGATCTTAGAAATAACAGTGCAGCGAACATCCCTATGCAGCCTCCTTTGAGTTCCTGTGTGAATATGACCATAGGATTCATTTCTGAAAGTGAAATGGCTGGGTGTGAAAGATGTGTGTTTAAACTTGGGAGCTCCAGTGTTAGGTGCATATATATTTAGGATTGTGATATTTTCCTGTTGCACTAATCCTTTTGTCATTATGTAATGTCCCTCTCTGTCTTTTTAAACTGTTGTTGCTTTAAAGTCTGTTTTGTCTGATATAAGAAAAGCTACTCCTGCTCACTTTCGGTGTCCATTTGCATGGAGTATCTTTTTTAACTCCTTTACCTTAAGTTTACATGAGTTCTTATGTTAGGTGAGTCTTTTGGAGACAGCACATACTTAGTTGGTGGATTTTTATCCATTCTGCCATCTGTATCTTTAAGTGGGGCATTTAGGCCATTTACATTCAATGTTAGTATTGAGATGTAAGGAACTGTTCCATTCATCATGCTGGTTATTATTTATGTCTTTTGTCTTCAGATACTAGGGCAAGTAGAGAAAGGCCATCAGGTAAGGGCGGGTTTGGGTGGGTCTGAGTTCAGACTCTCGTTAGGCAGGCCTTGCTGTTGCTGGTGGGGGTTGAGAGGGTGGTTCTCAGGCCAAGGGTTATGTTTCCAGTGAGATTATGGCTGCCTCTGCTGCATCATACATGTCACCAGGGGAGTGGAGGAAACCTAGCAATGACAGGCCTCACCCAGTTCCCGCATAGCCAGCAAGGTCATTTTCACTCCCACTATGCCCTCCTCCCCACTACCAACAGCACTGAGTTTATATCCAGGCAGCTGACAAGCAAGGCTGAGCTCTTCCCTGAGTCTACAAGCTCCCAGCTGACAAAACAAGCAGGACTCTCAGATCTGTCCCCTCCCCACCTGCATGCACCATTGGCTGCAGCTTCTACACTCATATCTGTATTCCTATTTTCCTCCTCCAGATTCTGCTCAGGAAAATCTATACTCAGTTGAAATATTACAAAGTTCAGCTGGGATCTTGTCACCCTGTGGCCACACCTCAGGGCTGGCTGTCTTCCCATCCCCAGGATCCTGAGAGATAAAACCAGGAATGGCGGCCAGGAGCAGTGGCTCACGCCGGTAATCCCAGCACTTTGGGAGGCCAAGGCAGGCGGATCATGAGGTCAGGAGATTGAGACCATCCTGGCTAACATGGTGAAACCTCGTTTCTACCAAAAATAAAAAAATTAGCCAGGCGTGGTGGCAGGCGCCTGTAGTCCCAGCTACTCAGGAGGCTGAGGCAGGAGAATGGCATGAACCCCCGAGGCGGAGCTTGCAGTGAGCAGAGATCGCACCACTGCACTCCAGCCTGGGAGATAGAGTGAGACTGTCTCAAAAAACAAAAAACAAAAAAACAGGAATGGCTTCCCTGGGCTTGAGCTGGGAACCAGCAATGACTACAGAGCTCTTCCTGCTGCTGCTTCTACTTCTGCATTTCATTCAGCTCCCTAAATCTGTTTCAACTCTAGGTCAGCTCAAATTGTCCTGTGATCTGAATTTTCAGGGTTCTTACTGGGCGTGTGTGGAGGCAGACTACCGCACCTCACACTTTGGGAGCTCACAGTTTTTGGTTATCTTACAGAGTTTGCAGCTGCAAGCCACTTCTTTCAAAGGGTCTGTTAATTCTTTCCTGTTTTTCTTGTATGTTATTGTGGTGGTTCTTGAAGCAAAAGTTCACAATGTGAGTCTTCACACACTGTTCTCTCTGTCCAGGTGGGAGCTGCATGCCCATCCTGTCTCCTATCCATCATTTTCCAAATAAAGTATTTTTTGGTTAATGTAAAAAAAAAAAAAAAGAAAGAAAGATGTGTGTTTGTAGTTTTCACCCTCTGTTGTCAGATTCCCCTCCAGAGGGGTTCTTTCAATTTTCAACGCCAGCCAGAAGTACTTGTTCAGAGTACATTGTTGAAAGTGTTCATTTTTGCCAACCTACCAGACTCAAAAATGTTACCTTGTTACAGTTTTATTTTTGAGTCTCCTGTTCTGCTTAAGTTTGGGCCTTTTCAGAAAGAGTTCAGTAGTTTTTCCTTTTTTAGGATTTCATAAACTTTTTCTTGAATATCCAGATAAGAAGAATTTTAGTCTTTGAGGCCAGGCACGGTGGCTCACGCCTGTAATCTCAAGCACTTTGGAAGAGTTAGACGGGTCAATTGCTTGATCTCAGGAATTTGAGATTAGTCTGGGCCACACAGTGAATCCTCATCTCTATTAAATTAAAAAGCATAAAAATAAATTTAAAAAAGAATTATTTTAGTCTTTGCGGTCCAAGAATCAACTTTCAATCCCAAAGTTGATTCTTAGGTACTTATAGCATCATTTACAACATAATTATTTAAAATGATAAAAGTCGCTGTCTCTCTGGACCATACAAAATCAAGTGTCAGGCCAGTGACGGTCACAGGATGTGGCTGAACAGTCACTGGTTTGTAGATTTGTCTGAGGGTTGAAAATTCCACCAGCACGTAATCTAGGTGGAGATCTCTCTGTGAGGGTCATTGTATTTCACCTCCTATATTAGGCTGAGGTCTTCCACTGGATAAGAACATGTTCACATCCTCTATTTGATGGACTCATGGGTTTGATCAAGACAGCCCTGTGTCACAGTCACATAACTTTTATCTGCATTGCTTGCTCTGAGTTTTGGGAGAGCTTTAATATATCAGGAATAGACTCTCCCTAAGGCAAATGTCTGAGGGAGAGGGAGGGGCAGGTGGGCAAGAAAGCTTGTACCAAAGCTGGAATATCCAGGGCAGGCTCAGAGAGAAGGGTCCTAATATCAGCATTTGACTGAAGCCAAAAACAGAAGAGAACATGCAAGTTCTGAGAATAAGAAATAAATAAATAAATAGTTTAAGTTTTGAATGTATTGAATATTTTTATACTCCACGACAATTCTAGAAGAGACTTTAACAATGGGATAAGGAAGAGAGCTTGAGATGTTAAAAGTATAAAGATCCCAAGCCAAGTTACCGGAAGAAGAATGGGACCTTTTTGGTGGAAACATGTTTATGCTGCAAACTACCTTTTCCTATGAAATTATTTTTAGGAATAAGGAAATATCCTATGGAATATTCTTCTTTCCTACACTCAAGACCACCCTCACCCCACAGGGGAACCTCAATATCAAATAGAAAAAATAAAGCACTTTTGTATGACCATTAGGAGACTCTTTATTTGCACAGCAAAACGTAGATGCTTAATGGTAACATTGGAAATAGTAGTTTAATACACATATGTGATGAATTTTCTTTTGACTATACCATTTCTGTTTCCAATATATCTTTCATAATAGGGACAGTTCTTAAAACAATTTAATTTGTGTTATTTTTTGTTCTATTTTCTGTATCACCTTTTTTTTTTTTTTTTTTTTTTTTTTTACCAAACACCGGCAAAGATGTTCTATGGCTAATGATTATTAAATTCAATTTATGCTTATCTGCTTCTCTCCTCCAACCATAGTCCCTGGTTATCCTGAGCCCAGGTCAATGCAGCTGTGGCCTTTGTATTCTATGAGCCCATTTGACTTCCCCTTGTGTTCAATGGACTGACCTGGAGGAACAGTAGGTGACTCCCCTGCTCTCTGTCCCCAGGGTCCCTTCCTTTCAGTGGTACCAGCCCAGCCTTAATGCCCATCCGTCTGTACCTGCCCGGTTAGGCCTCCATGCTGCCCACTGTAATGGCTACAGGTCAAAAACTGATTGTCAGTCTTGAGCAGATTGTCCTGACTCTTTCTGCAAAACTGAGCATCTCACCCAGCACCAGGACATCCCAAGCAAGGCCAGCTGTAGGAAGGCAAGCAGGAGAGTAATGTCCATCACAAAGTAGTTCTGCTGGGACACATTCTGGTGACGTCTCTCAGAATGGTTCAGGTGTCTGCAGTTGCAGGCCGAGAATAGGACTGCAGGCTGGAAGATGTGATCCCTTTCTCCTGTATACAAAACAGTGCCATGTGTGCATGTGAGTAAATGCATATGCTGTGTGTGTGTGCATGTGCGTAAATGCATATGCCTGTGTGTACATGTGTGTAAATGCATATGTCTGTGAGCTGGTGTGTGTGCCTGTGTGTAAATGCATATGCTGTGTGTGTGTGCACATCTGTACATTTGCATGTTGGTGTTGCCAGGGAGTTCTGGCAGTGTCAAATGTCCCAGACTCAAAACTTTTCTATTTTTCTCACTTACCTTCTCCCTCAGACGTGCTTCTGGGTTAAACAAGTTCATATGTGCAAGACCCACAAACAGGCAAGGCACAGGCCATAGTCACTGCTGAGTCAGTGTCACCAAATATTGTTATGCTTATATAGAACCCTGTCCAGGGTGGGCCACAAGTACACATCTGTCTGGTCCTGACACAGCAGCAGAAGGGGGACTGAGACACAACAATGGCCAGGGCCCTGGCAACACGGAGACACCTTCCCACCCTGTGAGCTTCACAGACAACCGTGGGTGTGGGATACCGGCATTCCTTTAAGATTGTTCAAATAAGCAGTGACAATCACTCCCCTATGAGACGTGAGAAGAAGAAGAATTCCACATGAACCAGCCCCATAAAGCCCACACTGAAGCCTGCTGAGTTCTCTCCAGTTGAGTGTGATGGACGGAGCATTTTCATGGGGACTTTTGAGAGTATGGAGAAGACCTGAGGAAACCACGCTCAGCTGTGGGCTCCAGAGACAAAGCTCTAGGATGTCTCCCCATGCCTAGAACATTCACCTGCCACCTCTCCTCACTGCACAGATGCTGCCCCAGGCTAAGCCCCCACAGGGCCCTAAGCCTAGTCCTGATCCTGAGCTCAGCTCAGGTGATGCTTCAGGAGATGGGACCCTGAGCATAAGCCCTGAAGTCTCCTCAACCTGCAGCCTCTGTGGTTTCCTAAAGACCCAGCTACCCCCAGTAGAGATGGCCATGAGACGCCTGTCCCCACCTGCTCAGGAGACAGTGGAGCAGGCAAAAATGCAGAGAGAACCAGCAGGAGCCAGGCCAGGCCCTGCATCCAAAGCAGCCGCCAATTCCCACAGATTCTCCAGCTCTACCCTGGGGTACAGCCCCCACCTTCTGCAGGCTGAGGTGGGCTCCTCCTATGACAGGAGACATCAGTGTGTTCACCAGACACACCCCTGAAGCCTGCCTGGCCCTGATGCCCCCTCCCTCCCCACCCTGGTTAAGCTCTGCCCCGAAGCGCCCAGGTTCAGAAATCTGGACACCTGGGTCAGCTCCTGGACTTGCCCTCACTGTTTTCTGTTCTCCTGAGCCACTTAGTCTCTTTTGGCCACCGTGTTACCTGCTGCAAAGTGAGGAGGCTTATACTGAACTGAAGAAGCTCTTTTCTTCATTCAAAATTAAAAGAAAGAAAAGCAATGAATGTCATATTAATTAAAGCCTGATGAGGGGATGTCATTCAATGGGCTTCAGTGGGTTTCAGACATGGAACTTCTTGTCTTTCCTCTGCAGGGATTCCAAGAAACGAACTCAAAAGATCTTGTTTTCTGTATGGTGGGAACAGCAGCCCCCAGCTGAGAATAAGCAGGAGAGTCCCAGTTTCATCAGGAAAACAGACTAGGTTAGTGTATAAATTCTCCCAGCAAAAACTCTGAGAAGTGTGCAATGAAATAAACATAAACATGAAATTGATGGTGTTGACGACGGTGATGTTAGCTCACAACAAAACTGCAGTGCAAGAAACATGCAGTGATTGCACTGACTCATAGCTACTCTCATTAGGTGGGAGGTGCACCACTTTGCATCCTAAGTGCATAGAAAGCCTGGGTTCCCGTAGGATGGCACATGCATCTCTCTAAATATTGAAACCTTTGCAGAAGAGCTTTGATTAACTCACTCTAATTAGTCCTGACGGAACAAAACCACTAGAGGAGGGCATTTCAACCATGAGTCACTTTTATAGCAATTGCACCTGCCCCACCTCCTTGCACTTCATGTGTGACCTCTCTGTGCTGGGCTGGGCAGGGCAGATTGGGTCACACCGGCACAGAATGGGGCTGGACTCTCTGGTCCTCAACTTCTGAGGCGACAGGTGCTGTGGGGTCACCTGGAAGAAGGAATCTCTTGGGCTGAGTCTCCTCCACCAGCTGGGGGCAGCAGAGCTGCAGCCAGGAGCAGTCAGGAGACAGGCTGGGGCTGCCCAGCTGGGGCAAAGAGGAAAGTCAGCCTGGGGTTCAACAGGTGTCCAAGAATCGGTCTTCAGACTGAAACTGAAGACAGTTCATCCTATCCCGTCGGGCTGCAGTGACCATGTTCCGAGGGTCAGACTCTTACAGTGTCACTCAAGGACACTAATAGAAGCCTGGCACAGTGAACGCCTCACCTGCGAAATGCAGCTAGAGGAGGCTGCCCATGTGGCAGCTTGGGCAGCTTCCTCAAGAAGCGGATTCCCTCGGAGACATCCGGAGGTCGAATTGGTCTAGGAGGGTGCACAGTGTGAGGTGATGGGGCTCCCAGAGCCTGAGTCCTTCACCCAGGATGGTGGCCTGGGCCTCTTGCCACTCTCAGGGCCTCGTCCCTCCCTCTCTGGCAGTGTCCTGGGGAGCTGAGCTCTCTGTCCTGGGCACTTCCAGATACACCCTCCCTACCCTCCCTCTGCCTCTCCTTCCTGATCCAGGCAGACTCTGACTCAGGGGGCAGCTCCTGTGCTCAGGGGAGTCTCAGGTGGATGGGGTGAGGCATTTGGGGCCCTGGTCCTTGCATGGGGCATCCCCAGCCTCCTTGAGGTGACACTGTTCTGAGGGACGGGGCTTCTCCCCTGCCTCAGGCCACAGCTCTGACCATGGGGCTGTCCATGCTCAGTGACAAGACACTGACCAGGGACCTGGCTGGAGTAACCAGGGACCACCCACCTTCTGGAGCTCATGTGCTGTGCAGAGACCATGACCCTGGGACCCCTGCAGAGACCATGGGGCCTAAAGTTAGATTGTCAGTCCAGTGTGGTTTTCTCCTGCTTTTTGCAGAGTTTACATAAAACATTGATGAGAAAAACATACATAAATAACAGACGAGCTGAGGGTGCCAATTGCTAATCTCTTGTGGCAATGAGAGGTGATGTAGAAGGAGCAGCACCATGGCTGAAATGAGACCAGAGGCCCTGTTGACTCCACAGGGGTGTGTGGTTGCTTAAATGACCCAACTATTTCTTCTGAGGTAATTGGCAAGTGCCTGATGACACAGCACAGCATTTAGATGGAATGAACAAGAGGGGACTGAGTCTGAGGGACCAGCAGGAGGAAGAGGATGGGTCCCTGCTGCTAAGTCAGGTGTCATCATGATCTCTCAGCAGAGCCCAGCTCAGCCCTGCTGAGGTAGGAGGTGGGCCCAACTCCAGGCCAACCTCCTGGAAGGTCCACAGCTCTGCTGAGCCTGGCCAAGGACTGAACCCTGGTCAGGAATGATTGGGAGGGTGGTCAAGAGGTCAATTCCCAGGAAGATGACTGTGATCACGGGACTTGAAGGCTGCAGCTGATTTTCTAAGTAGACACTATGCTTCTTCTTCCTCCTGTCGCCTGTGCTGCCCCCACAGCTGGTTTGAGTGACATCTCTCCAGGAGGAGTTGCAGTGGATGTAAATTTGCATAAACACCAAACACTGACTGTCCCCAAAAGCGTGAGGGAATAAGAGAGGTCTGGGGAGCCCAGCTGTGCTGTGGGTCCAGAAGGCAGAACTCTGGGTGTCTCACCATGGCCTGGATCCCTCTCCTGCTTCCCCTCCTCACTCTCTGCACAGGTGCTGACCCCTGGCCCTGCCTCAGACTCAGTCCACACAGATCCCAAGTTGAGCCTACCCTGAATCCTGAGCAAAGCCCAGACACAGCTTCTGGGTGGGACTCCTGGGAATGGGTCCTTTGTCTTCAAGCCCCCTCTCTTGTTCTTCCTTGCAGGCTCTGAGGCCTCCTATGAGCTGACACAGCCACCCTCAGTTTCGGTGTCCCCGGGACAGATGGCCAGGATCACCTGCTCTGGAGATGCATTGCCAGACAATTATGATTATTGGTACCAGCAGAAGCCAGGCCAGGCCCTTGTGCTGGTGATATATAAGGACAGTGAGAGACCCTCAGGGATCCCTGAGCGATTCTCTGGCTCCAGCTCAGGGACAACAGTCACCTTGACCATCAGTGGAGCCAGGCAGAAGATGAGGCTGACTATTACTGTCAATCAGCAGACAGCAGTGGTATTTATCCCACAGTGTCACAAGCATATGGGGAAGTGAGACATAAACCCGTCCTCCTCTATTTCATCCTCTTCCTCCTGTCCCAGAAGACACTGTGGACAAAGCCAGGAGCAGACTTGGCCCAATTCACCCAAATTTGAGACCCCCAGGCTGCTGTTCCCTCCAGCCCTCCAGGCAGGCGTTGCAGAGGACTCAGTCTGGAGTGGATTTGTGCCTGGTAGGCCAGGCTGTCCTCTGTTTCTTTGCCTGGGGTTCGAGTTGTTGATGGAGGGTCTGAGTGAAAAGACAGACCCAGGGAGATATCCATGCAGGCATGTCCAGAGGGCCATGGGGAACTCTCAGGTCTCAGTCCAATGCAGTCATTGTTGTATCCTCCAGGAAAGCATTCCTCCAGTGTGCCTAAGACCTCTAGAGCCACAGAGCCTGAGATCAGGAGAGAAGGTCAAATTTTTGCTGATGGATTGCTAAAGACATTTTTGAGTGGAGCCACTACAATTTACTCCTTGATTCTGGACTCATGGATCCTGATTGTGGGAGAAACAGCACCATATTGGGCACTGACGCACAGCACATGCGCCATCCTGGAATACATTGCCCAATCCTACACACACTTGCCACTTGCCTGGCACAGTAATGGAGTCTCCAAGCTGTCATTAATCTATTCATATATGCCACATGTCTCAGAATGTTTGGGACAGTAGTAAGAATCTTGAATGCCTGGAGAAAATGCCCATAGCCCTTTATTTGCTGTGAAATGAGTTCCTTGGTCAGAACCTCCTGTGGAATACCATCATGATGGGTGCATCATTCTGTAATCCAGAGATAACAGTTTGGCGGAAGCACTGCTGTCAATGAAAGCCAATTCTCTGTAGAGTAATTGTCAGTTCTAGTAAGAAAAAAGAGCTATTCCTGCCATGATGGAAGAGTGCAAATAAAATTAATATCAAGCAGGCCTCTGACTGTTTTCCACAGAGAAGGACATCCATCGGGATCTCTGTGTTAGTCTCTGCTGTTGGCAGATGGTCACTCAGCAGTGGCTACAGCCAGGCCAGCTCCAGTTCGTGGAAATCCACATTGATGAGCCCAAGGACAGCCTCAATCCCTGCCACCATGGGTGCTTTTTCATGAAGCCCATTGGGCAATGACAGGAGTGGTTGAGAGAGGCTTTCTGGTGTCCACAGAACAAGTCACCCTACCCACTTGATTAGCAAAATCACTTTGTTTTCACAGAAGACTTGGTGAATATTGACATATGGAAAAGAGTTCTTATGCTTTCTGCCCGCCACAGGACGTCTACTCCTACATCTCTGCCCAGACATATTTGTGATCAATATTCTCATTGTGTCTCTCTCAAGTCCCTGAACATCCTTGACCATCATCCAAGACCCCAAGTCACAGCCCATGAAATAGGAACCTCTGCCCATCTCTTTGCAGGTGACACGAACCAATTTCACTGCTTAAAATTCTGCTTTAAGGAGAATATTCTTTCGCCACTGCTATTCAGGTATCCTCAGAGGCCAGGTGGAGTACCAGCATTGTCCACACCAGTGGTAGCTGCATGTCCTGCAGAAACCTCTGTAACCCCAGCCTAAGTGCCTCCTCCTAGGCAGCTGATCTCAGGGAGCCCCTCAGGAGGCCAAGGCTGTAAGGTGAGAAGATGGCATGGTGCAGGGCTTGGATCATGTCTACTTGGCCAACTCTTCATGCATCTTACTTGGTCCTCATGACCTAGTCCCTCAAGTCACAAATATATCCCTGCCATGTGATTAAAGAGCTGCTGGAAATGGCCAGAAGACCTTCCATTAAACCATTCAATAAATTACTCTGTAAACGGCCTGCCCAAACCCTAAGTTCAGTTCTGAGTTGGGATCTTCTGGGAATGGGCCCTTCATCCTCAAGCCTCTTCTCCTCTCCTCTCCTCTCAGCCCTGTGCATCCTATATGCAGAGATAGCTGGTCTCAGTGTTTGCGGCCCTGGGACTGACAACCAGGATTACATGCTCGGGAGATAACCTCAGCATAAACATGTACTTAGGAACCAGCAGAAGCCAGGCCAGGCCATGGTGCTGGTCATCTAGTATAACAGCAACTGACCCTCAGGGACATCTGCTCAATTCTTAGGCTCCAACTCAGGAAACATGGCCACCCTGACCATTAATGGAGCCCAGGTCCAGGATGAGACTGACGATTACTGCACTGCAGATAATAACAGTGGGAGCAACTGGCAGGGATTCATAGTAACACAGAGAGATAGGGACTAGCCACAGAACTGTTCCATCTCAGCCTGGCTCTCATTCTCACCTGACCTCTGAGCAGCTGTAGGTCAGGCCTCAGGGTCAGGTATCCTCTCTGGTCTTAACCTGACCCCTGCAGGGCTGGTGATTCTGACTGGCTTCTCCATCCTCTCAGGGCCTGCATGTGTCCAGTGAGAAGGGAGAGGACAGGGGGAAGCTGGTCAGAGCTGCAGGGAACTTTGTCAGGTTTGTGATGTACATGAACAGTTTAGAAAGCCACGCAACATTGCATGGCCCCACATGTAATCACACATCACACAGGAGAGGAGAGAGGCGTTGCAGAGGGTATAGTCTGTGGAATTTCTCTTTTCCTTGGGTATACTAAGCTCAGTGCAAGCCCCAGGGACTGTGTGTCCTCTGGTTTCCAGATGAGTTGACCCCCATATTCTTAATGGGGTGCCTGAGGCCTAAGGAAGACTGGAGACCCAGCCCCTTTTGGCCCCAGGGCCCTTTCTGTGCCGACATTTCACAGAAACTGAAGAGGAAGCACAGACACTACCTTTGGTCCTGCCTGGGGACTGTCTTTGGGGCACACTGACCTCCCATGGTCCCCAAATCCCATCACCTTTTCCAGGTGGGTCAGACCTGCCTGGGGACTGTCTTTGGGGTACACTGACCTCCCACGGTCCCCAAATCCCATCACCTTCTCCAGGTGGGTCAGACCTGCCTGGGGACTGTCTTTGGGGCACACTGACCTCCCATGGTCCCCAAATCCCATCACCTTCTCCAGGTGGGTCAGACCTGCCTGGGGACTGTCTTTGGGGCACACTGACCTCCCATGGTCCCCAAATCCCATCACCTCTCCGGTGGGTCAGACCTGCCTGGGGACTGTCTTTGGGGCACACTGACCTCCCATGGTCCCCAAATCCCATCACCTTCTCCAGGTGGGTCAGACCTGCCTGGGGACTGTCTTTGGGGCACACTGACCTCCCATGGTCCCCAAATCCCATCACCTCTCCGGTGGGTCAGACCTGCCTGGGGACTGTCTTTGGGGCACACTGACCTCCCATGGTCCCCAAATCCCATCACCTTCTCCAGGTGGGTCAGACCTGCCTGGGGACTGTCTTTGGGGTACACTGACCTCCCGGTCCCCAAATCCCATCACCTTCTCCAGTGGGTCAGACCTGCCTGGGACGTCTTGGGTACACTGACCTCCCATGGTCCCCAAATCCCATCACCTTCTCCAGGTGGGTCAACCTGCCTGGGGACTGTCTTTGGACACACTGACCCCCATGGTCCCCAAATCCCTCACCTTCTCCAGGTGGGTCAGACCTGCTGGGGACTGTCTTTGGGGCACACTGACCTCCCATGGTCCCCAATCCCATCACCTTCTCAGGTGGGTCAGACCTGCCTGGGGACTGTCTTTGGGGCACACTGACCTCCATGGTCCCCAAATCCCATCACCTTCTCCAGGGGTCAGCCTGCCTGGGGACTGTCTTTGGGGCACACTGACCTCCCATGGTCCCCAATCCCATCACTTCTCCAGGTGGGTCAGACCTGCCTGGGGACTGTCTTTGGGGTACACTGACCTCCCATGGTCCCCAAATCCATCCCCTTCTCCAGGTGGTCAGACCTGCCTGGGGACTGTCTTTGGAAACACTGACCTCCCATGGTCCCCAAATCCCATCACCTTCTCCAGGTGGGTCAGACCTGCCTGGGGACTGTCTTTGGGGCACACTGACCTCCCATGGTCCCCAACCCACCCCTTCTCCAGGTGGGTCAGACCTGCCTGGGGACTGTCTTTGGGGCACACGACCTCCCCATGGGCCCCAATCCCATCACCTTCTCCAGGTGGGTCAGACCTGCCTGGGCTGTCTTGGGGCACACTGACCTCCCATGGTCCCCAAAGTCCCATCACCTTCTCCAGGTGGGTCGACCTGCCTGGGTGTGCCCCCAGCGCCCTGATAGTGTGGAGTTTATCTTTGGGCTCTGGGCTGCTTTCTGAGGAGCTCACTAAGAAGTCCTGGATGCCAAGCCCAGGATCTGCCCCTCTGCTGCATGCCCCGGGGCTGCAGGTGTGAAGGGAGTATCCTGCTGGGTGAGGGTGGTGACCTTTTCTAGGAAAGATGTCTGATTCCCACCTCCTGGGCCAGGTTTATTGGGATTTCTTTTCTCACATGAAAGGTCTCAGCCTTTTTATTTCCTTCTAAAAAAAGTACAACTAGTTTAATTGTGAAATCATGTGTATACACAAAAGTTTACAGACTATTGTCATCAGCTCATATATGTACTCTTTCTGGATGGGACAACTGTGGACACAGCCATACTAGGGTCTCTCTCTCATTATCACAAGTGAGAATACTAACAGCTCTCCCCTATGCAGATCGTACTCATGTTTCCCAGTTGCACAAGAATGTCTCTTACAGTTGTTTAATTTCCTTACCAGCCAGGACCCCTAAGTCTTAAAGGTTGATATTTGGTTGCTATTTCTCTCTGATCCAACATTTTTCAAATGTTGTATTGCTTGGAACCCAAGGCTCATGAAACATTTTACCAAAAGTTCCACAAGAAAAGCTCAAGTTTCTGGTGCACTGTTGGACCAGATTCATTGCATGCAGTAGGACCTTGGTCAAGGGATGAATCCATTTGATGTTTTCACCATCAAGGGGAAGGGTGTTATGACTTTTGGGCACTGGGTTGACAGACGGGAGATAGCAGCTGATGATGGCCCTACCCACCGATGTGTGTGTGTGGGCAGGACCTAGCGATGGATGTGGAAGTTAAGGGAACTGTTTATTCTGCAGATAGAATTTCCAGTACTGATTCTCCACCACCCAGCCATTAGCACTCAGCAGGTGGTCTGTAGGAAGAAGCCCTTCACTGCCAATCATGGTCATTACACAGGTGAAGGAGAGGATGACTTTTAACAGCCATCGACTCTCACAGTAAACTGAGGTAGAAACTCAGGTTCACAAAGTGTCTTTGAGGGAGCAGTATGAGGACACAGATTAATTATTTGCAGAAGGCTTTATCAAGAGCAGGAACAATATAGGGTCGGTGAGGACCTAGGGATGCCATGGTGTGGAAGGAACAAGGCCTGAACCAGGAGCAGGAAGGGGCATGGGAAAGACCACGCTGCCATGTGTGATGAGTCAGCATGTGGAAGCTATAGTAAGTGTTTTACAAAGGTTGTTGTGTAACAACCTGGCAAACAGCTGCTTCGCTATCCAGACTGATGAGCCAAAAATGTTACTGATGCATTGCTGTCACATGTTAACATGCTGTGAAGCATGGTGACATTCAAGGAAACCTGTTCTCTTCAAACACCTACTCACCGGCACAGCAGACACCCCAGCTTTGCCAAGGGCTTTGTCTTACTCTGGAGTAAGAGCCTGGGAACAACCAGGTGGCCCCTGAAAGGGGTGCCGCGTCATCTCTGCATGGCTGAGTTAAATGGGGAGCTCCCAGAGAACTTTCCAGAAAATAGTCAACCTGTTTGTGCTGGGTGCATTGAGGGTGACCCTGGATTAATGGAAGTGACAGGAGCTTAATTTCCCTGTGGCTGCAAGATGAGCCCTGGGAGGACGGCTGAGGCAGGTTAGCCACCATCCCCGAGTTGCTTCAGCCCCAGGCAAACAGGGACAGGTGAGGTGCCTATCTGAGCCCACCTGTGTCTAACCAGTCCTAGCATCAGCAACTGAATCCTCTGGACCACGAGGGAGTGTGTGAGCTCAGCCCCTCACAGATTGCCTGAGCATAAACAGGAAATTCTTCTCCTTACACCCGGCTGCACCACACACCTGGGCACAGCTTTTCTTTACAAGGTGACATCATATCAGACACGGACTGGTCTGGGCCCCAGATCCCTCAGGTTTCCACTATCCTCTCCAATCCCCACAGAGAGCAGGCTCTTCACTGCAGGGCGTTGAGCCAGCTCTTCCCCTCACAATGCCTGTTACAGGTTTATGAGTTACTCTTCTCCAATATGATGGGGGTTTGCTTTCACTATATATATATATATTTGTATTTGTATTTTCTTGGGTAAGCTGAGCCCCTTGTACCTGGTCTTGAGTCAGGCAGGGGCCACACAAAGAAGAGGAATTCCTCCCTTAGAACCAACAGTCCAGGGATCAGGGCACCAGGGACCTTAGCAGCAGGTTCTGAATCCACACCTAGATCCAGGAAGTCCCTGAGCTCCCAGCCCACAGTGTGGAGTGGCCACCAGGGGAAGCAGAGAATGAACTGCCAAAGCTACCTGGGAATGGGGCGGGCCTGAGTGACAGGGAGATGCTGACATGCAGCAAGAGCCAGTGACCACGACCTCACACCTGGAGGAAAAGGGTCTTTATTTTCCTAGAGGATTGTCCTTGTGTCCTTGATACTGATGTAAACATTCTAGAATCACATTTTGTCTTCAGCTCTTTTGCATGCTGACTCTCTCTGACACAGATCCAGGCACTTGACTTCTCACAACCCCCCTCCTCCACACCCAGTTGTGCTAAAACAGCATCCCCCTCATGTGCAGGGTCCTCCCTGAGGTCACAGGTGTCCCCCCTACTCCCCTTTGATCTGGGAGTCCCTGTCCTGCAGACATAGTGGCTTCTCCCTTCCTGGCTGCTCCTCCACATCCACTGTCCCTGGTCTTTCCCGACTCTCTCCTGGGGAAGCTGCCAAGTCACAGCTCTTGATTTCCTTGTGAGTCACAAAATAGTTGCTCATTAACCTTTAGTTGACTTAAGTTCTTATTCATTGATATATTTTCCCCAGAAACTGAAGACATCTTATTTATAATAAACATTCACTTCGGGGGATCTTGGAGTTTGCAGCCCCCTCTCATTCTCTCATGGAGCAAACATTTCCTTCACCTCCTCATCTGTCCCCAGTCCTGACAGCATCCTGGAGATACTGAGGCACAGCAGATATGACCTACCTAGGAGCTCACAGCCAAGGCAGAAACTTTCAGCATCTCATGGATCTTCCAACACTCTGTGTGCACTTGGCAAATAAGGAATTTCATTGACCTCTATCACTCAGGGGCTGTGCCCTGGGGTGGAACCTGCACCTGTCCAAGGTGTGTGTTATCAGCTGTACAGTGGAGACGAAGAGGGAACCTGCATTGGGTTCTGGAAAGTGCCCTCTAAAACAGATTTAGGCCTACACCAGAAATGTCCTCTCTAACATAAAATATTTATGATCAGGACATATTTAGAGGCCTAGACCAAAATTGAATACCTCCCTCCTGAGCCAAGATAGAATGGAGGAGGGGACTGGGGACCCCAGAGAATTCCCCAGTTACCAGCATGACTCTATGGTCACCTCCCAGACTAGGTCAAAACCCATCCCATAGGAAGCACTTCATATTCCTCCAGGAAATACAGACAAAGTCACCTCTGAGCTCTGCTGTAACCAAGTGAGCCCAGGAGTAAGGCTGAGCGCAGTGTGATGTGGAGATGTCGGCAGAGAATATGGAATCATTCATATAGGAGATCCTGGGGGCAAAGGACGGGAGGGCAAGGTCACCCCTAACCTCTTTGGGTCTCTTGGGGCTGAGCCATTCTGGGAACCACAAGCCTCCTCCAGCAGCAGCCCCTGACTCTGCTGATTGGCATTAAGGGCTGTTCTCTCCAACAAGGGGTTGAGAGAGACCTGAGAGGAGCCTGCCCAGCCTCAGATTTGAGAAGCATCATTGGAGGTGCTTCAGCCATGGCCTGGTCCCTCTTTTCCTTGGTCTCCTGACTCACTGCACAGGTGCTGCCCCAGGGTCTCACCCACCTGCCCAGCCCCAGGCCTCTAGGTTCAGCGTGGTCCTCAGTTTGTGCTCAGCAGGGCCCTGTGTGTGATGGGCAGGATGCTCATGACCCTGCTGATGGGGGAGGGGCTGGGGGTGCTGAAATGCCCCCACTCTGTGCTCCTGTGCTCATGGGTGCCCTGAAAGCCCTATTATTCCAGGGGCTCATTCCAGTCCCAGCAAGTGGCAAGATATCCTTGGGTTGAGCCACTCAATTTCAACTTTTTTCTCTCCCCTTTTCTTTCCTTGCAGGCTCTGTCATCTCCTATGAACTGACACAGTCACCCTCAGTGTCAGTGGCCCCAGGACAGATGACCAGAATCACCTGTGGGGAAAGCAACATTGGAAGTAAAAGTGCTCAACGGTACCAGCAGAAGCCAGGCCAGGCCCCTGTTTGGGTCATCTATGGGGATAGCAGGCGGCCTTCAGGGATCTGTGAGAGATTCTCTGGCTCCAACTTGGAGAACACAGCCAACCTGACCATCAACAGGGCCCAGGCTGGGGATAAGGCTATTACTGTAAGATGTGGGACATTAGTGCTCCTCATCCCACAGTGACACAGGGAGATGGAGGAGCAAGACACAGGCTGCCCTTTTCACAGGCTGCCCAGGCAGGCTCTGCAGAGGGGGCACCAAGAGTGAATTTAGGGCTGAGGTGACCAGGATATATTGAGGTTTGGGGGACTCAGTTGTGATTTGGGGAAATGGGGACTGGTTGGAATATCAGGCCAGGGTCGACATCCTTAGTTGGGCTCTGGATTTCCATAGGGGATGAAGGCTAGTCCTTGGCCTGAACATCCTGAGTCAGTTTCCAGAACTGCCCAGCTCAGGCTCCCGTGGCATCCTGCCATTCTCTTCAGGAAAACCAGTGGAGTGGATACTGTGGGATCCACCCACATTCCCTTTTCTTAGAACGCCCACCCAGCACTGCTGGTAGCTCTGGCAGCTCAGAGCTGTGCCCTCACTGAGAAGGACTGTCAACAGAGAAAACTGTCTCCTCCAGATTTATGCCCCTTCTCAACAAGGTTTGGTTCCGTAACTGCCTGAGGTGAAGATCTCAAGACTCCCTTTCAATATAGGAGAAACAGAAAATCCTCCAAGTTTCACAGCTCCTTATTGGGATGGTAGAAGACTCAATGTGGGTCAGGGTGTTCTTGTGCCTGGTGTTGCCTCCTTCACTTAGTTTCACACCAGCTGTGCAAGCAGATCTCCATGTCAGAGTCTGCTTCCAGGCATCCCAAAATAACATAACAGGCCATCCCCAACTTGAGCCATCGGGAACCTGAGGAGGCCACAGTACACCAGAAAGCACCAGTTTATTCCTAATGATGATTACGAGTCTGCAAATGCCCAGTGAGATCTGAGTGTTTCTTGCATTTGTATGGAATGAAAGGGGGCCTGGCACGCCAGGTGTTCTGGGGTCTGAGGGAGAGTTGAAGTCAGATCCTTCTGCAGGAATCTGGGGTCAAGAGAAGCAGCCTCACCCCAAGCAGGGACCACAGATGCACCCACAGGGGGAGCTGCAGGGTGGATGCTGCTCACCTCCACCCTCCACATCCCGTGAAAAAAATCATTCTTTCCACCCCTCCTTCAGCCTATCAAAGTTGACACTTTAAAAGCCACAAGAGCCTACACTTGTCAAGGGAAAACCCACTCACATCCCCATCAGCCACACAATTTCCACATAAAGATTCTTCAAAAAATAGAAACAATAGCCATGAAAAGGTATCTAAAATGTTACATAGATAATTGAACTCAGATCACGTATGAAAATGATACTGTTTTGATAAGTTAGGTAAATAAAATATATTATTTGAGTTCATTTATCTTCTTCCCTTTGTATTTCTAATGTGGTGACTAGACCTTGGAATTCCTGTGATGCTCACATCATATTGTGATTGGACAGTGCTGGTCTGCACCCCTTCAGGTTACAGGGGCTGAGGAGTGACCTGGTGCAGGAAGCCCCATCTCCAATCATAGGACATCAGTGTGAACCCAGGGAGAGGTGCTGCTGCAAGAGAAATGAGAACAGGAGCGTGGACCATCAGCTTGTGCAGGGGACTGAGCCTTCACTTTGACCAAATAAGCTTATTTTCCTATCTTCAATCCTGAACAAGAGGGCTTTCTGGAGTTCTTTTAGTGTTCAGGCTTGTGCCCCTTCAAGTTTCAGGCTGTCTGGAGTCCCAGCCAGGGGACACTGAGGAAATGCAGGAGTCTCACTCTGACTCTGTTGCATTTCATCTGCTGGGGCCATCCCAAACCACTGCATACCATTTCCTTTCCTGGTGCTCAAATAGCTGCTCCATGCACTTGTCATGGTTTCATAGCTCAGTCTGGGTGGGAAGACAGGATAGTGTATGTTGTAATATTTAAATGGAACCTAAATCCTTTAATTGTTTTTGTTGTTGTTTGCTTTTTTGTTTTTTGAAAAAAAGTCTAGCTCTGTCGCCCAGGCTGCAGTGCAATGGCGTGATCTCGGCTCACTGCAATCTCTGCTTCCTTGGTTCAAGCAATTCTCCTGCCTCAGCCTCCTGAGCAGCTGGGATTCCAGGCCCCCGCCACCACGCCCAGCTAATTTTTGTATAATAGTAGAGATGGGGTTTCACCATGTTGGTCAGGCTGATCTCCAGCTCTGGACCTCAGGTGACCCACCTGCCTCAGCCTCCTAAAGTGCTGGGATTACAGGCATGAGCCACCGCACCCAGCCCAATAGTTCTTTCAATATGAAATGTTGAAAGTTTTGTCATAGGCAGTGGGAAAGGGGAAAACAGATTAAAAACATTTTAAGAAAAACAAAAATGTACATACAGACTGTCTGTGTGTCTTCAGTGCTGCAGGGTTCAGAGAGGTCGGTTTTTTGGTGCCCTAAGGATGTGCCAAGATGGAGGAAAATGCCCCCCGCAAAGTCTCTGACACTATAGGCTGCCGCACTGTGTGCCTGTGCCTTGAGGAACTCCAGAGGCTCCAGCTGGACAAGGACAATGCACAGATGTGGCCCCGATGGGATCACCGGTGAGGCCTGGCCTGGTAGAGCCTGCCTTGGGCTACCCTGTGGTACCTCGCAGCACCTTTGGCCAGAGGTGTCTGGGGTGAGGGATGAGCCTGTGTCTGCATCACAGGAAAGGCTCTCACTCTGGGCCCTCCTGAAGCAGGAGCCTCGAGATGTGGGGATGCAGCATAAGAACATCATGCTCTCCTGAGCATCTCCCACCAAAGGAGCAGGCTGTGGGGCTGTCCTTAGGATGTGGGTGCCTGGTTACCAGAGTTCTAAGCTCCAACAGGGTCTGTCACCAAGGAAGTGAACTCACTTCTTTAAGGTTCGGTATCTTTGGCTCCTTACTTCCATAAAACCTACTCAGAACTTTCTGGGCTGCTGGCTGCTCACCCTCCCCCAAGGTCAGCTCCTTACCTGTACACAGGTAAGTGCACCCAGGGCCTGCGTGTACACCAGTGCCTGATGTGCACCTGGGGCCTAGGAATCCACTTGGGGCCTGTGATCCAACAGGGGCCTAATGTGGATTAAAAGTCATTTTGATTATTCCTACAGGGAAGAAAAGGCCTTGTAGCAATAAGAAGCACAGTTTCACATCAAACATGTAAAAATGATCAAAATCTTATGGAAGAAAGGTATCAATTTTAATCACTGAAATGTTAACTTTTGATAAATATTTAAGTTTATAAGGAAAAATAAAACCATGCCACAGTCATACGGAATGCTATAGAGTTTCTTGTGTGTAGATTGAACACAGAAAGCTCCCACCTACTTTATGGTCATAATTTTCTACCTTAATCTTCTTGTTCTTATGATTAATAGAAAAAATGCCATGATAATGATGGTGATGATGGTTCAAGCACACAACCGAGGTTTAGTGACAGAAACATCAGGTGCTCCAGTTACAGTGCAGCTGTTCTTATTGGGGTGGGAAAATCAATCTTGTGTTCAGCATACACAGGAAACAGGAGTACATGTGGGGAGAACCATATTTCACTATACTTAGGTTTTTCACAGAAAAGCTACAGTTTATCCTTCACTCTCCATTCTGTGATCAAAAACCATGGAACAGAGAAGAGCGTTTCAACCTGAGACTCAGTTACAAGAAATGCACCTGCCCCACCTCCCTGCAACCATATATGCCACCTCTCTGTGCTGAGCCAGAAGCGTTCACATATAGCACAGACTGAGGCTGGACTCCATAGTTTTCAGCCTCCCAGGTGTCAGGTGTTCTGGGGTCACCCAGAGGATGGAAGCTCCTCGGTTCCCTCTTCTTGACCAGCAGGGGGCAGCAGAGCTGCAGCCAGAAGAGAGTCTGTGGCTGCCCAGGAGAAGCCTAAGAGGGAGGCCAGCCCTGAAGGCTCAAGAGGTGTTTGAGGATTAGTCCTAGGTCTGGAAGTCCAGTAAAGTGCATCCTATCCCCTCGGGCTGCAGTCACCCCATCCTGAGTGCTAGATTTACATAGCGTCGCCCAACTGACAGGAGATGGGGAACATGAGGATCTTACCTGGGAAATGCAGCTGGAGACGCCTGGGCTCTGGTGTCAGCCTGGGCAGGTCCCAAAGGGCTGGATTTCCCTGGGAGATGCCCCAAGGTGGAGATGCTCTAGGAGGAGGGCACAGTGTGAGGAGATGGGGCTCCCAGGACCCAAGTCTTTCACCCAGGATGGCTGCCTGAGCCTCCTGCCACTCTCAGGGTCTTGTCCCTCTCTGTTCAGCAACATTCTGAGAAGCTGAGTCCTCAGTCCTGGGCACTTCCAGGGGCTCCCCCGTCCCTTCTCTCTCTGCCTTTCCTCCCAGCTCCAGGCATACTCTGGCTCAGGGGTCAGCTCCTGTGCTCAGGGGAGTCTTAGGTTGCTGGGGTGGCACATTCAGGACCCTGGTTCCTTGATGGGGCATCCCCAGCCTCCATGAAGAGACGGTCTCCACAGGGAAGGGGATTCTCATCTGCCTCAGGCCACAGCTCTGGCCACCAGGTGGTCTTTGGCTCAGTGACAGGATACACCTCATTGCAGGGACCAGGGACCACCCACCCTACAGAGCCCACACCCTGTGCAAAGACTGTGTCCCTGGGATTCTCACAGAGACCATGGGGCTTAATGGATTTCCCATCAGTATTTCATATAAATTTGTAAAAAGCACCAGAAAACCACACTGGATAGAGAACCCTGGTGCTTTTAACCAGTAAGTTATAAGTTTTATATATATATATAACTTATATACATAAGTTATTGATGTGAAAAATAAATAAACAATGGCAGAGCTGAGGATGGCAATGGCTGGTCCACTGTGGGGAAGGGGATGGCCTAGAAATATCAACACCATGGGTGAAATGAGACCACATGTCCTGATGACTCCACATGGGTGAGAGGTTCCTTATGTGACTCAACTATTCTCACTGAAATAGTTAACAGGTGTCCTAATGACACAATCCATCATTTAGATGAAATGACCAGGATGGGACATTTCCTCCAGCCAGGAAGACTGTGGACAAATTCATGAGCAGGGCTGGCCCGGTTCACATGGATCTGAGACCCTCAGATCTGAGTTCCTCCAGCCCTCCAGGCAGACTCTGAAGAGGGGTCGTCAAGAGAGGATTTAAGACTTAGCTGACCAGGATATTTTGGGGTGTGGGGACTCAGCTGTGACTTAGGGAAATGGGGTCTGGTTGAATCATCAGACTGAGGTAGACATCCCTCAGCTGGTCTCTGGATTTCCACAGGTCATGACAAGCCAGTCCTTGGCCTGAATATCCTGGATCAGTCCCCAGACATGAGCTCAGGTTCACAACATTCTCTACAGAAAATCCAGTGGAGTGGACACTGTGGGATCTGCCCAGATTCTTTCTTCTGAGCTCAGCCACCCAGTACTATTGGGAGCTTGTGGTAGCTGAGAGTTGTCCCTTCACTGGGAAGTGCCACTCAGTGCAGAAAACTGCCTCCTCCGGGTTTATGCCCTTCCTCAGCGAGGTTAGGTTTCATGACTGCCTGAGGTCAAGATCTCAAGACTCTGCCTCAACATAGGAGGACCTGAAAATCCTCCCAGCTCTACAGCTCCCTGTAGGAAAGACTGAGGCCTCAATGAGGGTCTGGGTCTCCTTCTGCCCAGTGTTGCCTCCCTCACCTCCTTTCACATCTTCTGTGCATGCAATTCCCCATCTCAGAGTCTGCTACCAGGGAATCCAAATTAAGGTAACCAGCCATCCCCAACATGGGCCATGAGGGAACTCAGGAGGCCACTGTACACTGGAAAGCACCCATTCATTCCTAAATTAGCATTGTGAGTACCACATGCCGAATGAGATCTGAGTGTTTCTTGCATTTGTATGGAATGAAAAGGGAGCCTGAATTGCCAAGTGCTCTGGGTTCTGAGGGAGAGTTGGAGTCAGATCTCCCTGCAGGGAAACCTGGGGCAGGAGGAGCAGCCTCACCCCATGCAGGGACCACAGGATGGATCCTGCCCACCTCCACCCTCCACATCCTGGACAAAAATCATTCTTTCTATCCCTCCTTCAGCCTATCAAAGTTGACGCTTAAAAAGCCACCATAGCCCACCTTTGTCAACAAGAAACCCATTAACATCTCCATCAGCCACACAATCTCCACAAATTCTTCAAAACATAATAACAATAGCCATGCAAGGTATATGATATGTATCATAAAAAATTGTAGTTATATATTAAAATACTTTTTGATATGCTACATAAATAAAATACATTCTTTAAACTCATCGACTTCTTCTCTTTGTATTTATAACACGGTGACTAGACAGTGGGATTTCCATGAGGCTCACATCATATTGTGATTGGACAGTACTGGTCTGCATGGCTTCACGTTATGGGGCTGTGGAGTGATCTGGTACAGGAAGCCTCCTCTCCACCCATTGGAAATCAGTGTGAACCCAGGGAGAGGCTGGTGTAAGAGAGATGAGAACTCAGGTGTGAACCGCCTGCTTGTGCAGGGGACTGAGCCTTCACTTTGAGCCAAATAAGTTATCTTCAATCCTGAACAAGAGGGCTTTTTGGAATTCATTTTGTTTTGAGGTTTGTGCTGCTTCAGGTGTGGGGCTGTCTGGAGTCCCAGTCATGGGACACTGAGGAAATCCAGGAGTCTCACTCTGACTCTGGTGTATCTCATCTGCTGGGGCCATCCCAAACTGCTGCGTACCATTTCCTTTCCTGATGCTCAAATAGCTGCTCCATGCACTTGTCATGGTTTCAGAGATGAAACTACGTGGAAAGACAGGATACTGCAGATTATATATTTAAATGGGAGCTGAATCCATTAATATTTATTCTAATATGAAACATTAAAAGAATTTTGTCACAGGCAAAGGGGAAAGATGAAAAGCGAGTATAAGTGTTTTGAAAAAAATGTATTTATCAAATGTGTGTGTGTCTTCAGTGTCGCTGGGTTGAGAGTGGGCAGCTTTAGGTTGTCCTGAGGATGTGCTCAGATCGGGGAAAGCAAGAAAGCAGGAAACACGCAGCTCTGCGACCTGACACATAAATCATAGTAAAACGGAAATAAATCTTTCAATAAATCAAACATTCACAATAAATATGACTCTGATGCACACAGAAAAGCCTGTTAGCAAACTTTCCCTTTGTCCTGCTGGTTCATATCCCCATGGATCACCTGTGTGCAGAGTGGACTCTGTGGTCCCCATTTCTCAGGCTGAGAACTAGAGGCTGGGAAAGACAAGTCGCCTGCTTGTGAGAGGGAAGGGCAGGACTGGGAGCAGCGGACTTGGGCTCAGGACTGTGGCCGTGGTCGTTGCTCCCCTGTTCCCTCCACAGGGTCCCTCCCACACATGCCCCGTGTGGATGCGGGTGCACTGCCTGGGGTGGCTGATGTGCTCCAGAGATTCAATGCTGCAGCTGCTTCAGCACAAAGCGTTGGGGTAGGGACAGGACGAGGCTGCAGCTGGGGAGACCAGAGACCAACGACACCCAGCAGAGGTTTCCACGGGGTGGGCAGCCCCATTTCCTGACAGTAGAAACAGTCTGGAGGTGGGTGTCAAGCCGAGGGCACTGCAGGGTGTGCCCAGGCCTGGAGGGTCACAGAGCCACAGGCACCACACAGCAGAGACCCTGAGGGCCAGGAGCTCACTCAGGTAATACATTTCAGCAGATCTTTCCCTCCTGAGCAAATCAGTACAAAATAATTAAGATTCTGCCACCAGAAAAAACAAACAAGAACGTTAATCTCCTCAGCTGAGCCCTTCTGTCCCAGGAAGCAGAAGTCTCTGAGCCCAGGCCCAGGTGAGGGTGGGGTGAAGAGAAGAGCTCAGGGTGTAGATTTGCATGGAGGCCCCGCCCTCCTCTGAGGCAAAGGAGATAACACAGGGCTGGGGTAGGCCGAGTGCTGGGGTCTCAGCAGGCAGCGCTCTCCAGACATCTCCACCATGGCCTGGGCTCTGCTCCTCCTCACCCTCCTCACTCAGGGCACAGGTGATGCCTCCAGGGAAGGGGCTTCAGGGTCCTCTGGGCTGATTCTTGGTCTCCTGCTCCTCAGGCTCACCTGGGCCCAGCACTGACTCACTGGAGTGTGTTTCTCCCTCTTTCCAGGATCCTGGGCTCAGTCTGCCCTGACTCAGCCTCGCTCAGTGTCTGGGTCTCCTGGACAGTCGGTCACCATCTCCTGCACTGGAACCAGCAATGATGTTGGTGGTTATAACAGTGTCTCCTGGTACCAACAGCACCCAGGCACAGCCCCCAAACTCATGATTTATGGTGTCAGTAATCGGCCCTCAGGGGTCTCTGATCGCTTCTCTGGCTCCAAGTCTGGCAACACGGCCTCCCTGACCATCTCTGGGCTCCAGGCTGAGGATGAGGCTGATTATTACTGCTGCTCATATGCAGGCAGCAACACTTTCCACAGTGGTCCAAGTTCATGGGGAAGTGAGACCAAAACCTGCCCTGGGCTCTCAGGCTTCCTCCTTGCTCTGAAGATGCTTCCTCACCCTGTGCGAGGGGCTTCCTACCGCACGGCTTTGAGAATTCTCCTCTCTCTGCTCCTCTCCTTTCCCACCATGAAGTCCAACAGGAAACCTGCTCTGTGGTTTCTCATCCAGGACAGGGACAGCTTCCTGATGCTTGTGCGCTGTGGGCCCTGAATGTGCAACTCTTCCTAGCTCTTCAAATGCAGGGACAGTGACAAGGAGCTGCCTGATTGCTGCAGTCACTGCTTTTTTCAGGGATGTCTTCACCCTAAATGCATCACCATCTCCCACACTGTGGGTAGAATTTTAGCCAACTATATTCTAATGGCTATCGCCACAACCTTGATCTTAAATAACAGTGCAGTGAACATCCCTATGCAGCCTCCTTTGAGTTCCTGTGTGGAATATGAGTATAGGATTCATTTCTAAAAGTGAAATGACAGGTCAGAAAGATGTGTGTTTGTTATTTTCACCCACTGTTGTCAGATTCCCCTCCAGAGGGGTTCTACCAATTTTCAATGCCAGCCAGAAGTACTCGCTCAGAGTATATTATTGAAAGTGTAAATTTTTGCCAACCTACCAGACTCAAAAACATTATCTCGTTACAGTTTTATGTTTGAGTCTCCCATTCTGCTTAAGGTTGGGCCTTTTCACAGATAGTTCAGTATTCTTTATTTTTTTAGGATTTGGTAAACTTTTTCTTGAATATCCAGATAAGAAGAATTTTAGTTTTCGTGGTCAGGCACAATGGCTCATGCCTGTAATCCCAGCAGTCTGGAAGGCTTACACATGTGAATTGCTTGAGCCCAGGAGTTCAAGATTAGCCTGGGCAACATAGTGAACCCTCATCTCTATTACATTAAAGAAAATAAACATAAATTTTAAATGAAGTATTTTAGTCTTTGTGGCCCAAGAATCAACTTTGGGGATATTACATAGGTACTTATAGCGTCATTTACAATGTAACCATTTGAAATGATAAAAAACCACTGTCAGCTCTGAGCCATACAAAAACAGGTGTCAGGCCAGTTCTGGCAGGGTGAGGGCTATTATGGTGGGAAAAGGAAATGGAAGCCATTAGAGTTCCTTCTACCTAGAAAAAAATAGTAAATCAAAAACAGTATCATATCCCTGGAGGGACTGCAGAGATTAGTGCCGCCATCAAGGACTTGAAAGACACAGAGGTGGTGATCAGCACCACATCCCCGTTCAACTCTCTCATTTGGCCTGTGCAGAAGACAGATGGATCTTGGAAAGTGACAAATGGTGACTTCAATTGCAGCTGCTGAACCAGATGTGGTTTCATTGCTTGATCGAATTAACACATCTCCTGGTACCTGGTATGCAGCCATTGACTTGGCAAATGCCTTTCTCTCCATTCCGGTCTACAAGGCCCACCAGAAGCAATCTGCCTTCAACTGGCAAGGCCAGCATTATACCTTTACTGTCCTACCTCAGAGATACATCAACTCTCCAGCTTTGTGTCATAATATTTTTTTTTCATTTTTTTTTTTCTTTTGAGAACAGAGTCTCGATCTGTCACCAGGCTGGAGTGCAATGGCACAATCTCAGCTCACTGCAACCTCTGCCTCCTGGATTCAAGCTAGTCTCCTGCCTCAACCTCCTTAGTAGCTGGAGCTACACGTGTGCACTATCACAGCCAGCTAATGTTTGTATTTTTAGTAGAGACGGGGTTTCACCATGTTGGCCAGGATGGTCCCAATCTTTTGACCTCGTGATCCAAACGCTTCTACCTCCCAAAGTGCTGGTATTACAGGCCTGAGCCACCACGCCCAGCCCTTTGTGTCATAATCTTATTCAAAGACACCTTGATCACTTTTCACTTCTGCAAGATAGCACACTGGTCCATTACACTGATGACATTATTGGATTGGATTCAGTGAGCAAGAATTAACAAACACAATGGACTTATCGGTGAGACATTTGCATGCCAGAGGATTTGAAATAAATCCGAATAAAAATCAGGGACCTTATACCTCAGAAAAATTTCTAGGGGTCCAGTGGTGTGGGGCCTGTTGAGATACTCCTTCTAAGGTAAAGGGTAAGTTGCTGCATTTGGCCCCTCCTACAACCAAGAAAGAGGCACAACACCTAGTGGGCCTATTTGGATTTTGGAGGCAACACATTCCTCATTTGGTTGTGTTACTCTGGCCCATTTATTGAGGGACCCAAAAGGCTGCCAGTTTTGAGTGGGTTCCAGAAGAGAAGAAAGCTCTGCAACAGATCTAGGCTGCTGTGCAAGCTGCTCTGCCACTTGTGCCATATAACCCAGCAGATCCAATGGTGCTTGAAGTGTTAGTGGCAGATGGCAATGCTGCCACTAACACCTGGCAGGCTCCCACAGGTGAATCGCAGTGAGGTCCTCCAGGATTTTGGAGCAAGGCCCTGCCATCCTCTATGGATAACTATTCTACTTTTGAGAGACAGCTCTTGGCCTGTTATTGGGCTTTGGTGGAAACTGAACATTTGACTATGAGTCACAAAGTCACCATGGAACCTGAACTGCCTGTCATGAACTGGGTTCTTTCTGATCCATCTAGCCATAAAGTGGGTCATGCACAGCAGCATTTCGTCATCAAATGGAGGTGGTACATACATCATCACGCTCAAGCAGGACTTGAAGGCACAAGAAAGTTACATGAAGAAGTGGCTCAAATGCCCATGGTCTCCACTGCGGCCACCCTGCCCTCTCTCCCCTAGCCTGCACCGATGGCCTCATGGGGAGTTTCCTATGATCAGTTGACAAGGGAAGAGACTAGGGCCTGGATCACAGATGGTTCTGCAAGATATGCAGGCACCACCCGAAAGTGGACAGCTGTAGCACTAAAGCCCCTTTCTAGAACATCCCTGAAGAATAGCGGGGAAGGAAAATCTTCCCAGTGGACAGAACTTTGAGCTGTGCCACTGGGTGTGCACTTTGCACGGAAGGAGAAATGGCCAGATGTGTGATTTTATACTGATTCATGGGGTGTAGCCAATGGTTTCATTGGATGGTCAGGTACTTGGAAGAAGCATGATTGGAAAATTGGTGACAAAGAAATTGGGGGAAGAGCTATGTGGATGGACCTCTCTGAGTGATAAAAAACTGTGAAGATATTTGTGTCCCATGTGAGTGCTCACCATTGGGTGACCTCAGCAGAGGAGGAGTTTAATAATCAAGTAAATAGGATGACCTGTTCTGTGGACACCACTCAGCCTCTTTCCTCACCTACCCCTGTCGTCCCCAATAAGCCCATGAACAAAGTGGCCATGGTGGCAGAGATGCAGCTTATGCATGGGCTCAGCAACATGGACTTTCACTCACCAAGGCTGACCTGGCTATGGCCACTGCTGAATGCCCAATTTGCCAGCAGCAGAGACCAACACTGAGCCCTCAATATGGTACTACTCCTCAGGGTGATCAGCCAGATACCTGGTGGCAGGTTGATTATATTGGACCTCTTTCATCATGGAAAGGGCAGAAGTTTGTCCTCACTGGAATAGACACTTACTCCAGACATGAGTTTGCCTATCCTGTATGCAGTGCTTCTGCCAAGACTACCATCTGTGAGCTCACGGAATGCCTTATCCACCATCACGGTATTCCACACAGCATTGCCTCTGACAAAGGCACTCACTTTATAGCTCAAGAACTGCAGCAGTGAGCTTATGCTCATGGAATTCACTGGTCTTACCATGTTCCCCATCATCCTGAAGCAGCTGGACTGATAGAAGGGTGGAATGGCCTTTCGAAGTCACAATTACAATGCCAACTAGTTGACAGTACTTTGCAGGTTGGGGTAAGCTTCTCCAGAAGGCCATGTATGCTCTGAATCAGCATCTACTATACGATACTGTTTCTTCTCCTGTAGCCAAGATGCATGGGTCCAGGAATCAAGGGGTGGAAGTGGAAGTGGCTGAGTCCTTTAGTATTTATGTAATTACACTGAGAATTCCACTGAGACAGGGTCTTAGCTGTGTCCCAGAAAGGTGAGGTCAGGGGCGTGTTCATAGGATTTGAGAATCTATATTCAGGGGTTCAAGGCAGGTCTTCAAAGAAGGAACTCCCTGGACTTGGGCACATCTGGGACATCACAGCTCAGACTGGTGGGCGCTGGGAGCTGAGGGGCACCTAATGAATCTGGATTAATAATTATTTTTTAAATAAGTGACCTCTTTGTGCCAGTGAGAACCATGTTGTCCTAAAGCAAATTGTTCATCTGGGTAAGTGCTGTTTAGAAATTTCCTGAGCAATGGGTGCCTTTAGTGATGATTTACATCCTCACCCTCCTGGGCAGGAAGGTCCTGAGGCTTTGACATGGTGACACAAGTATTTTCTCAGTCCTAGACCTTTCAAGTATCACCCCCGTTCCCCACAGGATAATGCAAGAGGCAGAAATTTATTAAATTCATACAGAGAAACAGAAGTCTACACAAGCAGGTATAAGAGAGTTGGGGTCGGCTGAGCCAGTCCTATCAGAGCTGATTCCCCTGTGATAGAAATGACCCCCACTTCTACCCCTAACACGCACCCCCCTCAGACACATCAAAGTAATTACATGATCTTCCCATCTCCATGTCTTTCTATGGACACACAGACATACTATTTCCTTTCCCAGGCAAAATTTTCCTCATCCTCTAAGTCCCAGTGTAAACCTCTTTAACAGATCCATAAGGTCCCACAGCTGCCCGGGCTGAGCTGAGGCTGGGGAGGGAAGCCCTGCCCTGCCCTGGTCCAGTCCTTCCCAGTGGCGTCTCCAGGCTCCTCCTCCCTCTGCTGGGGCTTCCTCTCCTCTCTGCAGCACCTCCGCTGCCTCCCCATCTCCTGTCTCCCCCAGCCCCAGGCCCTCCATCTGCAAACCCTGGATCCTCCCCCTGCTCCATGTCCAGGCCCTGAAGAACAACCCAGGCCCAGAGACTCGGGCAGAATCTTCCATCCCACCAGCTTCGGGGCGGACATGGGGGCATCACAGCCAATGTTTCCTGAGGACTCCAGCCAGGGACAGGCCTGAGCTCCCTGGATATCCTCTCACATGCCACACACAGCCCCAGCAGGATCATTTAGGAAGGCCTAGGACCACCCGAGCCTCGGATGAGATACTCTGAGGCCTTCTGGATTAGTCCTCCTGGGTATACCTCACTCCACATACCCAAATCTTCCTGTGTGGGTTAAGATCCTTCCAACCCAATTTGAACAAGACCCTGACTCTCTTTTCCATTAATCACATGAACTTGATAACTGGATGCATTAAAGATGAACTCACAGACCCATCTGAACATTGGAAAATGAGTTTTCTTCTTTCATTTGTTCATTTAATCATTTTTCTTCAATGCCTGTAAGAAAGTCCAACTTTCTAAAGATTCACTGATGTAAAATACAGGCATCAACTGAGTGAAGAATCTGAAACTGGTGGATAATTTGCTCACTCTTCCTCAAGGAAATGTGCATCCTCTTCATTATTGTCACATTCAAGAAGGTTGCGTTCTCTCCAGGGTCAGTGCTGCCACAGTGTCCACCCTGGACGTGAGCACATTGCAAGAAATTGGCCCCAGGGATCAGCTCCTTTAGAAAAATATGAGGTTTCAGTGAGAAGGGATAAGGCTTCTCAGTCCTTTTTTGTTTGCTTGGTTGTTTGTCTGTGTGTGTTTGGTTTTTTTTGTTTTTTGTTTTTTTTGGTGACACAGTCTTGCTCTGTCACCTAGGCTGGGGTGTAGTGGCACGATCTTGGCTCACTGTAACCTCCACCTCCTGGGTTCAAGCAATTCTCCTGCCTTACCCTCCCAAATAACTGGGATTACAGGTACCCACCACCACGCCCAGCTAATTTTTGTATTTTTAGTAGAGACAAGGTTTCACCATGTTGGCCTGGCTGGTCTCAAACTCCTGACTTCAGGTAATCCTCCCGCCTCGGCCTCCTAAAGTGCTGAGATTACAGGCATGAGCCACTGCACCCAGCGCCTCTTTCTGAAGGGACATTTTCCGGCTGGAGGGAGAGGGAGCCACCCTTCCATCTCCATTTCCTTGTAGAACAGGCTCATTTGGGCTACTCTGGAACCATCCAGAAGAACACCTGCTCAGTGTAGCTGACTGACCCTCCTGAGAGGATGACAGAGGTTGGGAGAGCCCTGCCCAACTGTGGGCTCAGGAGGCAGAGCTCTGAGCATTTCCCCATGGCCCATGCCCCTCTCCTGCTCCCCCGCCTCACTCTCTGCACAGGTGCCACCTAGGACCTGAACCCAGGCTCAGCTCCCACAGAAACCTGAGCCTGACCCAGACCCTGAGTTCAGCCCAGGAGATTTTTCAGTGGATGGAACCCTGAGAATGAGCCCCACAGTCTCCTGATTCTGCAGGCTCTGTGGTCTCCTAAAGGTTCAGCTGTGTCTAGTAGAGTTGGCCATGAGATACCTTCCCCCACCTGCTCAGGAGAGAGTGGAACAGGCAACAGTGCAGAAAAAGCCAGCAGGAGCCCAGCCAGGCCCTGCATCCGAAACAGCGACCATTCCCCACAGATTCTCCAGCTCTAACCTGGAGTACAGCCCCAGTGACCCCACCACCTGCATGGCGGATGGTAGTGAGCCAAGGGACACAGCCCTGCCACCACCCTAGCACTCACATTCTTTCTCCCCTACCCTGGTCAATCTCTGTGCCATGGAGCCCAGGATCTGAATTCAGGACACCTGCACTCAACCTGGACATGCCACAACTTTTCTTTGTTGTGTTGGGCAATGTAATCTCTATGGGCTCAACTTTACCTGCTGTGAAATGGGAAGGCTTATACTGACTTTAAGAATTTTCTTCCTAATTAAATGATTAAAATGGCCAAAAAAGGTTCTCATTAATTAGAGAGAAACTCTGCAGAGGTCTGAATGGGTAGCACAGTTTTTGGAGTCTTGTTCTTCCCCTCAGGGAATCCATGAAAGAGCTCAGCACAGAGCATGTCTTCTGCAATGGAAGGAAAGGGTTTCCCTGGTCAGAATAAACAGCAGATTCCTTGTTTCAAATCTCTAGCCTATGCTCATATAGAAATCCTCCCACAAGCACCAAACATTTGTGATGAAATAAAATAATCACAATAGAAGTAATAATAATAATAATGAAAATAATGACAGTAATGATAGTGATGATGATGACGATGGTGATGGTGATGATGTCACAGCACAACTGAGCTTTAATGTCCAAAAACACCAGGTGTTCCCAGTGAATTGTAGCTACTCTTAATAGGTGGTGGAGCATCAGTCTTGCTTGTAAATACATAGACATTCTGGGACCCTGTAAGGTTCTGTCTGGGTTACAGAAATTGCACCTGCCCCACCTTCCCGGGCACCACATTTTCAACCTTTCTATGGTGGGCTAGGCAGGGCAGGGTGGGTCACACTGGCAGAGAGTGAGGCTGGACTTTGGTCTGAAACCTCTTAGGTAACAAGTGCTGTGAGGTCACCTGGAGTAGGAGAGTTCCTGGGCTGAGTCTCCTCTTCCAGCAGGTGGTGGCAGAGCTGCAGCCAGTGGGAGTCAAGTGTCCCAGGGTCAGTTGTAGGACTGGAAGTCAGGACAGCCCATCCCCCATGCCCACCACTTTCTGAGAGTCAGACTCACAGTCACCCAGGACACTGACAGGAGTCCAGGCACAGTGAGGGCCTCATCTGGGATACACAGTCGGAGGTGCCTGGGCCCTGGTGTCAGTCTGGGCAGCTCCCGCAGGGCTGGGATTTCCTGGGAGATACCCCGAGGTCAAGGAGCCCTAGGAGGGAGCACAGTGTGAGGGGACGGGGTTCCCAGGGCCCAAGTCCTTCACTCAGGATGGGCGGCCTGAGCCTCCTCCCATTCTCAGGGCCTCGCCCCTCCCTGTCCAGCAAATCTTGGGGAGCTGAGCCCTCTGTCCTGGGCACTTCCAGAGACACCTCCTGACCCCTCTTCCCTCTGCCTCTCCTTCCAGCTCGAGGTGGACTCTGACTCAGGGGCAGCGCCTGTGCTCGGGGAGTCTCAGGTGAGTGGGGAGGGGCATTCAGGGTCCTGGTCCCTGGATGGAGCATCCCCAGCCTCCTTGAGGAGACACTCTCCAGAGGAAAGGGGATTATTCTCACCTGCCTCAGGTCACAGCTCTGACCACAGGGCTGTCCTTGGATCAGTGACAGAATCTGCCAGGCTGATATAAACATTATTAACTCAGGCTAATAAAAATTTACATACACAGAAATGAGACACCAGAGATGAGCAGGCAGAGGAAAGAGCATGTGAGCACACAGCAAGGAGGCAGCCACCTGCAAGCCGAGGAAAGAGGCCTCAGGGGAAACCAAACCCTATAAACACCTTTATCTTGACTCCCCAGCTTCCAAACTGTGAGAAAATAAGTGTCTGCTCTTAGGCCTGTAGGTCTTTGGCAGCTGCAGGATTCCTCAAATATCTGTTTGGGGAAAACATGTAACCTCCCAATACTAGTTTTCTAGTAAAGACTGGGCCTTAAGTATAAGGCTTTGCATCATCCTATTCCACATTATGAAAGCCTTCTTGAGGTCCCGCTTGTAAAACAATCACCAATGCATCTGGCATATGTTAAGGGCTTATACATAGTCATTCTGAGTGATTTGGTGATTTATGGAAAATGGCATTCTATGGGCACCAGGGCTACTGTGAACCTTGGTCTGAGGACCATAATTAGTCCCAGTTCCCAGGGGGTGCTCAAGTACAAAGGGCATAACTGTGGCTTCCTCTGAAGCCCCTTCTATTGGGTAAAATGCTGAAATTCACCTGACCTTTCTGATCTTGAGAAATTACCCAGAGAAGGCCCTCAGGCTCAGGGCTCAGACAAGAACTGGGGCAAATGCTTTAGGAAATAGAGAACAGATTTGCATCCACTGTTCACCAGGCTTTGTTCACCTAACAAAGACACAAGAATAAAGAAAGTAGATTTGCATAAAGAGCCTCCCCTTCCTATGTTAAAAGAGACCTGGGGGTCCCTCCGCAGCTGTGGACTCAGAGGCAGAGCTCTGGGGCATTTCCACCATGGCCTGGACCCCTCCCCTGCTCACCCTCCTCACTCTCTGCACAGGAGCTGCCTCCCAGAGCTCAGTCCCCACAGGACCAAGAATCAGCCTGGCCCTGACATTCAGTTCAGCGCAGGGAGTGATGCAGGGTGTGGGGCTGTGGGAGTAAGATTCTCATCCTCAGAGTCAACTCTTCTGTCCTCTCTTGCAGGCTCCGTGGTTTCCTCTGAGCTGGCTCAGGAGTCTGCAGTGTCTGTGTGTCCGGAGCCGTGAGGCTCGGAAATTGCCGCGGCCTCTGTTGCTTAAGCTCTGCATTGTGGAGACAAGATGGCGCACTTCCTGGTTCTTCATCATCAACTTTACCCGCGCGCGCGAACTTTTCCCGCCCGCGCGTAGATAACCTCCCGCGCCCGGGAAAGACTTAAGTCTACCAAGCATGCGCCTGGTGACGTCTGTCATTATTCTCCTCCCGCCTGCTCTGCTGCACTTCCTCTTCCCTGCCAGCCTATATAAGGCATTGCACCGCCGCCATTAAATGAGACTTGATCAGAATACTGTCTTGTCTCCATTTCTTGTGTCTCTTGTCTCTCTAAATTCCCACCCCCTCCTCCAAGGTCTGTGTTAATGATCCCGCTGGTCGGGACATGTGGCGCCCAAACGCGGGGCTTGGATACGAGGGAACTGCGTGAGGAAGAGGGCGCATAGAAAGGCCGGCGACTAAAGTGAAAGAAAAATCCCTCCGACCGTCGTGGGAGCCTGCTGCTTCGGAGTTGAGGGTAAGTTACGCGCCCGAAATGGGACAAGAATTAAGCCAGCATCAAATCTACGTAGGGCAATTAAAAGAGGCTTTAAAGACACGGGAGTAAAGGTTAAAAGTGGTGACTTATTTAAATTTTTGATTTTGTAAAAGACACCTGCCCTTGGTTCCCGCAAGAGGGGACCATTGACATAAAGAGGTGGCGTAGAGTGGGAGATTGCTTTCAAGATTATTATAATACTTTTGGACCAGAAAAAGTTCCAGTGACAGCCTTTTGTTATTGGAATCTAATCAGAGACCTAATAGATAAAAAGGAGGCCGATCCACAAATAATGGCTGCGGTCACCCAGACTGAGGAAATTTTACAAGTCAGTTCTCAGACCGACCTCAGGAGCCCCCCGCCAGACAAAGAAGTAGACCTTATTTCTCTTGAAAGTGATGACGAGGGGACCAAGGCTCTTTCGGTTAGAGACAAAATGATGCTAGGCGTACAAAAGCCTAAAAAATATCCAGTTCTACATAATCACCAAAAGATAAAAGTGACAATCCTGGCCCCTCAGATGTAAATTGGGACAACTTAGAGGAAGAAGCAGCTAGATATCATAATCCTGATTGGCCCCCCTCTTTCTCGCATCCGCCTCCCTATAACGGAACGCCTGGTGCCTCTGCACCCGACGTAATGGCGGTGGTTAATCCGAAAGAGGAACTCAAAGAAAAAATCGCTCAACTTGAAGAGCAGATAAAGTTAGAAGAATTGCATCAGTCACTAATCATTAGGCTGCAAAAGTTAAAAACAGGAAATGAGAGGGTAACAAATTCAGAGAGTATGGGAGGCTTCCCTCGCCCGCCTCAGCGGCCCGGACAACATGTCCCAAAAGGGAAGTTTTCTACTAGCCGAGACACGGAGTCCTCCGATAAAGATATCTTCCCAGTAACTGAAACTGTAGATGGACAGGGTCAGGCCTGGAGGCATCATAATGGATTTGATTTTACTGTTATAAAAGAGTTAAAAACTGCTGTTTCTCAATATGGAGCTACTGCTCCCTATACTCTTGCTATAGTAGAGTCTGTGGCCGATAACTGGCTTACTCCAACAGATTGGAACACACTAGTTAGAGCAGTTCTTTCAGGGGGAGATCATTTGATTTGGAAATCGGAGTTTTTTGAAAATTGCAGAGACACAGCCAAAAGAAACCAACAGGCAGGAAACGGTGGGACTTTGATATGTTAACTGGCTCTGGTAATTATTCCAACACTGATGCGCAGATGCAATACGACCCTGGATTATTCTCACAAATCCAGGCGGCGGCTACAAAAGCCTGGAGGAAACTCCCTGTTAAAGGCGACCCAGGAGCTTCACTCACTGGAGTCAAGCAGGGACCTGATGAGCCGTTCGCAGATTTTGTCCATAGGCTCATGACAACCGCAGGAAGGATTTTTGGTAATGCCGAGGCGGGGGTAGATTATGTTAAACAATTGGCTTATGAAAATGCCAATCCAGCTTGTCAGGCAGCAATCCGTCCTTATAGAAAGAAAACAGATTTGACTGGATATATCCGCCTCTGTTCAGACATTGGACCCTCCTATCAACAGGGCTTGGCAATGGCCGCAGCCTTTAGCGGACAAACCGTAAAAGACTTCCTTGATAAAAAAAAAGAGAAAAAGGAGGGTGTTTTAAATGTGGCAAAAGGGGACATTTTGCAAAAGATTGCCGCGGGGATTCAAATAAAAACTCTGAAGCAAAGGTTCCAGGCCTTTGCCCAAGGTGTAAAAGAGGAAAACATTGGGCTAATGAATGTAAATCTAAAACTGACAATCAGGGAAATCCTTTACCCTCCCAACAGGGAAACGGGATGAGGGGCCAGCCCCAGGCCCCGAAACAAGCTTATGGGGCGGTCAGCTTTGTTCCGGCCAGCAACAACAATCCATTTCAAGACTTAGTAGAGCAACCCCAGGAAGTGCAGGACTGGACCTCTGTTCCACCTCCCACACAGTATTAACACCTGAGATGGGAGCACAAGCCTTGGGCACTGGAATATATGGGCCTTTGCCTCCTGATACCTTTGGATTGATCCTGGGAAGAAGTAGTGTCACTATGAAAGGTCTACAATTTTCCCAGGAGTAATCGATAACGACTATACTGGCGAAATTAAAATAATGGCCAGGGCTGTTGACAATATTATTACTGTCCCTCAAGGGGATAGAATAGCACAATTAGTCCTACTGCCTCTAATTAAAACAACTAATAAAGTCCAGCACTCTAACAGAGGAAAGGGAGGTTTTGGATCATCAAATATATATTGGGTACAGCCAATCACTAATCAAAAGCCCTCCCTGACCTTGTGGCTAGATGGTAAGTTGTTTACAGGATTAATAGATACAGGGGCTGATGTAACCATCATTAGACAAGAGGACTGGCCCTCTCACTGGCCTACCACAGAAACTTTCACTAACTTAAGAGGAATTGGACAAAGTAGTAATCCCAAACAAAGCTCTAAATACCTTACCTGGAAAGACAAAGAAAATAACTCAGGTCTCATTAAACCATTTGTTATCCCTCAACTGCCTGTTATCTCTGGGGACGGGACCTACTCTCCCAGATGAAAATTTGATGTGCAGCCCCAATGATATAGTTGCTGCACAAATGTTAGCTCAGGGTTATAGCCCCGGAAAAGGACTGGGAAAAAAAGAAAACGGTATTCGACAGCCTATTCCAGCCTTAGGACAATCTAACACAAAAGGGTTGGAAATTTTTAACTTCGGCCATTGACATGCCTGTACCCCAAAAGTGCGCTGACCCCATAACATGGAAGTCGGATGAGCCTGTTTGGGTTGATCAATGGCCTTTAGTTAATGAAAAGCTAATTGCAGCCCAACAGTTAGTACAGGAACAGCTAATGGCAGGGCATATTGCGGAGAGTAACTCTCCCTGGAATACACCCATATTTGTCATCAGGAAAAAGTCCGGTAAGTGGAGACTATTACAAGATTTAAGGGCAGTAAACGCTACTATGGTCCTCATGGGTGCCTTACAGCCCGGGCTACCTTCTCCGGTAGCGATCCCTCAAGGATATTTTAAAATTATCATAGACCTGAAAGATTGCTTTTTTACGATTCCCCTTCATCCCACTGATCAAAAACGATTCGCCTTTAGCTTGCCAGCTATAAATTTTAAAGAACCAATGAAGCGATACCAATGGAAAGTGTTGCCTCAAGGTATGGCCAACAGCCCCACCTTGTGTCAAAAATATGTGGCTACAGCCATACACTCAGTTAGAGAGACATGGAAACAAATATACATTATACATTACATGGATGATATCCTCATAGCAGGAAAAATGGGAGAACAAGTTCTACAGTGTTTTGCACAACTCAGACAAGAGCTAACCACTGCGGGGTTACACATAGCTCCAGAAAAAATACAATTACAAGACCCTTATACATATTTGGGTTTTCAAATAAATGGACCTAAGATTACTAATCAAAAGGCAGTTATCCGTAAAGATAGGTTACATACCCTCAATGATTTCAAAAACTCCTTGGAGACATTAATTGGCTCCGGCCATACTTAAAACTTACCACGGGAGAGTTAAAACCTTTATTCGACACCTAAAAGGTGACCCCAACCCTAAGTCCTTTAGGTCATTGTCAAAAGAGGCGCTTTTATCACTCCATAAAGTAGAGGCGGCTATTGCTGAACAATTTGTCACCAGCATAGACTATTCACAGCCATTAACCTTTTTAATATTTCACACAACACTAACACCTACTGGTTTATTCTGGCAAGATAACCCTATTATGTGGGTCCACTTGCCTTCATCTCCCAAAAAGGTATTGCTACCCTATTATGATGCCATAGCAGACTTAATTATTCTAGGAAGAGACAATAGCAAAAAATACTTTGGAATTGAACCTTCTACGATCATACAACCTTATTCTAAGCCACAAATCCATTGGCTAATGCAAAACACTGAGACGTGGCCGATTGCTTGCGCTTCTTACGCTGGTAACTTGGATAACCATTACCCACCAAATAAGCTTATCCAATTTTGTAAGCTGCATGCTTTTGTTCCCTCATATCACCAGTAAAACACCCTTAGACAATGCCTTATTAGTATTCACTGATGGGTCCTCCACAGGGACTGCTGCATATACCTTTGCAGACACCACTGTTAACTTCAAAACCAGTCATACGTCAGCTCAACTAGTGGAGTTGCAGGCCCTAATCGCAGTGCTGTCAGCCTTCCCTAATCAGGCCCTAATATTTATACTGACAGTGCATATTTAGCTCACTCAATACCTTTACTTGAAACCGTAGCACAAATCAAACATGTGTCAGACACAGCCAAACTATTTTTACAATGCCAGCGAGTAATACATAACAGATCAACACCTTTTTTCATTGGACATATTAGAGCTCATTCAGGATTGCCAGGACCTCTATCCCAAGGCAACCAAGTGGCTGACTTTGCAACCAAGACTGTAGCTACAACTATAGATACAAATTTGAATCAAGCACAGACCGCTCACGCTTTACACCACCTTAATGCTCAAACCCTAAGATTAATGTTTAAAATAACTAGGGAACAAGCTAGACAAATTGTTAAACAATGCCAGACATGTATAACTTATCTGCCAGTCCCTCACTTAGGAGTAAACCCAAGAGGACTAGTTCCCAATATGATCTGGCAAATGGATGTCACCCATTATTCAGAGTTTGGTAATTTAAAATACATCCATGTATGTATAGATACATTTAGTGGATTTATATTAGCCACCCTACAAACAGGTGAAGCTACCAAACATGTAATAGCCCATTTACTACACTGTTTTTCTGTAATTGGAAAACCTAAACAATTAAAAACAGATAATGGTCCTGGCTATACATCTAAAGGTTTCCAAGACTTTTGCCTAAAATTACAAATAAAACATACTACTGGTATCCCATATAATCCTCAAGGACAAGGAATCGTTGAAAGAGCTCACTTATCCTTAAAAACTACCATTGAAAAGATAAAGAAGGGGGAATGGTACCCTACTAAGGGCACCCCTAGAAATATTCTTAATCACACACTCTTTATTTTGAATTTTTTAAATTTAGATGAGCTGAATAAATCAGCGGCTGATCGATTTTGGCATTCTGACTCTAAAAAACAATTTGCCATGGTTAAGTGGAAAGACCCATTAGACAACACATGGCATGGTCCAGACCCAGTGTTAATTTGGGGAAGAGGCTCCGTTGTGTTTTTTCCCAAAATCATGACGCAGCCAGATGGCTACCAGAGCGATTGGTAAAACAGGTACCTAACAATAACCAACCCAGGGAATAACTCTCTCCCTGAGAGTACCTTTCTTTCCTTACAAAGATGAACTCCAATTACAAACTCCTTTGGATTCTCGTGCTGACTTGCAAGGCATTCCAAGTTCATGCCGGTTTTGGTGATCCACGTGAAGCTCTTATGATCATACAACAACGACATGGTAAGCCTTGTGATTGCGCTGGGGGATATTTCGCCAGCCCACCTAATCCTTATATCACAACTGTATCTTGCTCCTCTCACACAGCATACCTGCCGTCTAATTCCCTTAAGTGGAGGTGTGTATTAACCCCGAGAATATCTAGTGGAGGGGATAACATAACCTGCCCTTGTACCACATTTTGGGACTCTATACACAGCTCCTGTTTCACCGCTTATCAGAAATGTACCTCTGGCGGTAAAACATACTACACTGCTACCTTAACAAGTACTAGAGACCCTACTATAGGGGCCAGCAATGTCCCTACAGTATTAGGAAATACCAACAACCTCATATCAGCTGGCTGTACTGGTACGGTAGGGCAGCCTGTCTGCTGGAATGTTAACCCCCCTCTTCATGTCTCTGATGGGGGAGGACCACAAGACAAGGCCCGAGAAATTATGGTACACAAAAAACTTGAGGAATTGCAAAAGTCCTTGTACCCGGAAATTTATTACCACCCTTGGCCTTGCCCAAAACTCGAGGGAGAGAAAAAATTGATGCCCAGACTTTTGACCTCCTCACTGTTACACATAGTCTGCTCAATAATTCCAACTCTGGTCTAGCCAGTGATTGCTGGCTGTGCTTACCATTGGGAGATCCTGTTCCTCTTGCCATACCCAGTAATGACTCAAGCTATACACCCAATACTTCCTGCGCCATCATTCCTCCCCTTCGAGTACAGCCCCTCGAATTCTCTAACTCCTCTTGTATCTACTCTCCGCCTCTCAACAATTCCTACGACATTGACGTAGGCATAGCTGAGTTTACTAATTGCCCTATTATCACTAATGTTTCTCATTCGCTGTGCCCCCAAACAGTTCAGTTTTTATATGCGGAAACAATAGAGCATATACATATTTGCCCACAAACTGGACAGGACTTTGTATCCTAGCCACTCTTCTGCCAGATATAGACATTATCCCTGGAGATGAACCTGTACCTATTCCAGCTATAGATCACTTTTTGGGAAGAGCCAAAAGGGCAATACAATTTATCCCCTACTTGTAGGATTAGGCATCACTACTGCCGTAACAACTGGGGTTTCAAGCCTAGGGGTCTCTGTTACTCAATACACCAAATTGTCTCGCCAATTGATCTCAGATATGCAGGCCATCTCAAGTACTATACAGGATCTACAAGATCAAGTAGATTCCCTGGCAGAAGTAGTGCTTCAAAATAGGAGAGGCCTAGATTTATTAACTGCGAACAGGGAGGTATCTGCTTGGCTCTACAGGAAAAATGCTGTTTTTACGCCAACAAGTCCGGGATCGTCAGAGATAAAATCAAGCGTCTACAAGAAGACCTAGAAAAACGACGAAAAGAAATGACTGATAACCCGTTTTGGACTGGGTTCCATGGACTCCTCCCTTATATCATACCGTTATTGGGCCCCCTGCTTTGCCTATTGCTCTTACTCTCTTTGGGGCCTATAATCTTCAATAAGCTCATGACATTCATTAAGCAACAAATCGAGGCCATCCAAGCCAAACCCATACAGGTCCATTATCATCGCCTTGAACAAGAAGATCACGGTGGTCCATACTTACACTTGCTATAAACCACCTTCCTTGTGCGCTGAACTGGACAGCCAATGACGGGTAAGAGAGTGTCATCTCTCACTAACCTAAGACAGGAGGGCCGTCATAGCTACTGCCTAATCCCATGACGGGTACCAGTGAAGAGATGTGTCACTCCAACCTAAGACAGGCGCAGTTCCCGAGGGAATATCTTCTAGTCGTTTAATAATATAAAAAAGGGGGACCTGTCCGGAGCCGTGAGGCTCGGAAATTGCCGCGGCCTCTGTTGCTTAAGCTCTGCATTGTGGAGACAAGATGGCGCACTTCCTGGTTCTTCATCATCAACTTTACCCGCGCGCGCGAACTTTTCCCGCCCGCGCGTAGATAACCTCCCGCGCCCGGGAAAGACTAAGTCTACCGAGCATGCGTCTGGTGACGTCTCTCATTATTTCCTCCCTCCTGCTCTGAGCCCTTCCTCTTCCTGCCAGCCTATATAAGGCATTGCACCACCGCCATTAAATGAGACTTGATCAGAATACTGTCTTGTCTCCATTTCTTGTGTCTCTTGTCTCTCTAATTCCCACCCCCTCCTCCAAGGTCTGTGTTAATGATCCCGCTGGCCGGGACATCTGTGGCCTTGTTACAGATGGCTAGGATCACCAGCCAGGGAGATGGCATAGGAAACTACTACACAAACTGGTGCCAGCAGAAGCCAGGCCGAGCCCTAGTAGGGGTCACCTGTGGTAACAACAACTGTCCCTCAGGGATCCCAGGCAAATTCTCTGGCTCCAAATCAGAGAAGAAGGCCATCCTGACCATCACTGAGACTCAGGTTGAAGATGAAGCCGACTATTACTTTCTATCACCAGACAGCAGTGGTACTCATCCCACAGTGGCATCACTCATCCCACAGTGACACAGGCAGATGAGGAAGTTAGACAAATACACCTTCACTGTCTGTGTCACCCTCTTACTTCAGCCCCAGCAGGACTGTGGACACAGCCATGAACAGCGCTGATGAAGCATGAATGGATCTGAGCCCTCCAGGCTGCCCTTCTCTCCAGCCCTCCAGGCAGGTTCTGCAGACGCTGGGTTAGAAGGGAATTTTGGGCTGGTGGGATCGGGCTGTCCTGGTGTTGTTTGCACTGGATGTGTCTTGGCTTAAGATGACTGGCCAGAAGGACAGTAGCAAGAGACAGCCATTGAGTGGTCATGGTCCCTGAATTTCCTGTTGTACTGTCATTGAACCTAAGGCAGTGCCTCTACTCTGTGGCCCAAATGCCCTGGATTATTTCTCTGAACTGCCCATGTTTAATTGAGACCCTCACACCTCAGCTCCATGGCATCCTCATGTTGTGAACAGGGAAGCCTTTCACAGTGAGTACTGTGACATGCCTTAGATCCCATAGGGGATGATTGTGGAGCCAGGAGCCTCCATCCTTTCCTTTGGATCCTGTGGAGAGGCCCCTGGGAACTCTCCAGGAGTCCAGGCACTTCCCGGTAGAAGCAAACCCCTGGTCCTAAGGAGGCGTCACCTGCTTTCCTGTTCCATGTTCTATTCGCACCAGGAGCAAACCCAAGGCCCCACTGATATTGAAGGAGCCGCCAGCCTCATTTAAACTCTCCAGGATGTGTGTGCCCACAAAGGGGACCACACAGAGAAACCAGAAGCATTTGCTGAATCTGTCCTCACTGCAGCCCAAGCAGCAGCAAAACATGTTAAGATTCTTTTTCAGATGGTAGTTTTCTCAAAGATTTAATTTTCTTTGAAATATAAAATTATTGTCCCTTAAAATCCAGGGCCTTGGAAAGAGTAAGAAATGGTGCTTGCATGGAGAATGAAGACAGGGGCCTTACACTTCACTGTCTCCTTTCCCCCAGAGCTCATCTACATCTGCAAAGAGAGTAGAAACCATGGTAATGCCCTTAGGATAAACCTGGCTGCCTGCTCTGGCCTCTGAATTCTGCCCAGCTGGACATCTTGGCTGCAACTTCATGAGGAGCCGAGAACCACAAAACTAAGTGGCTCCTGAATTCTAGATGCAGCAAAGTGACAAGATCACAAACATGCATTCTCTTAACATTCTAAGTATTCAGAGTCATTTGTATTAGGGCATGAGGTTGAGTCCTCAGAAGAGCTTTGCCTTGGAACTTGGGAAAATATCAGCCTAACCATAAGGCTGCTCTGGTCTCTACTAAGAAAATGTAGATGCAAGGTGAAGAAGGTGGGCAGGAAATTAAAGAAATAAAGAAAAATAAAATCAAAAAGAGAAAGAAATAAGTTTTCCTGTATTAGGCTGACTTGTCACAAAGGCAGCAATGGGCACAGCCCAGACCCAGGGAAAGTCTTGATAATACTATCTAAGAAGCTGGAACACAAAGGAACGTGCTCTGGAGACTCTCCCAGCACTCCTTCAACATAAGAAGAAGAAAAACAAATTTTCCTTTGTTTTATGGTATGAGTTTATAAATTCCTGTTCTGTGTAACTGGTGACTTCAAGTATTCTGTTTTATCTAAGCAGGGAAGTGAGGGTCATAAGCCATCTGAGCAGGCCACCTGGGCACCATAGTGAAGGCCATGGAATAAGCCATGCTAGGCACTAGGCAAACCTAGATAATGGGCATCTGGGTTGCATAGCAATGGTCATGTGTGATCCTGAGTTATGAACCTGTTCCAATTTGATTAACTGTTTTTGTCCTGCCTGTGTCCCTGCTTTTACACCACTGTAAGCCTTCTTCAACCTAGCCCACCCCTTTTTAGAGTGTGTATAAAAGTCAACTGCTGTCTTTGTTCTGGGCTCAGTCTTTGGATGTTAAGTGTGCTGGGTAGTCTGAGTGCACTCAATAAAGATATCCTCCTGTATACACCCCGAGGTCTCTCTCTGGTCCTCCTGATCCCGCAACAAAGGTTCAAACAGTTTCAATACTTTTACTGAATCCAAAAATAAAAGACTAAAACAGAGAAAGAAATGTAAGAATATTCTGAGTCCAACAAGGAAAAACTTACACAGTCTGCATTCAATCAACAATTCCCACAAGGAAACAAGAAAATATATGCTATAAGAAACAGAAAAATTAATCAATCCAAGGTGACCTTGAAATTTCACAGACGATAAACTTTGTAGGCAGGAACACAAACAGAAACTTTTTTTTTTTTTTTTGGAGACTGAGTTTTACTCTTGTTGCCCAGACTGGAGTGCAAGGGCACGATCTTGGCTCACTGCAACCTCTGCCTCCCAGGTTCAAGCAATTCTCCTACCTCAGCCTCCTGAGCAGGCACCCACCACCATGCCCAGCTAAATTTTTGTATTTTTAGTAGAGACAGGATTTCACCATGTTGGCCAGGCTGCTCTTGAACTCCTGGCCTCAAGTCATCTGCCCACCTCGGCCTCCCCAAGCAAGAGCCACCACACCCAGCAACAGAAATTCTTATAACTATGTCTACTTCTTCATGAGGGTAGAGGATGGATTTACCAGGTTAAGTAGAGACAAAGAAGACATAAAGACCCAAGTTGAACTTTTAGAAATGATCCCTAAAATATCTCTGACAAAAAATATACTTAATGAGCTTGATTACAGATTAGATGCTGTGAACGAGGAGATGAGTAAACTTAATAATGTAGCAATGGAAGCCACCCCTCCCAAAAAGCACACATAAAAAAGAAAAGATAAAAAAGGTAAATAGAGTATGTGTGAATATTGAACTTCATCAAATTGCCATGATACTATAATTAGAGGCATAAAAGGAGACAAGATTGTTGGGGGAAGAGAAGGAATAGAAAAACAATGTAAATAGTGACCAAAGTGTTCTAAGTTTTGTTAAAATCATAAACGCACTGTTCCAAAAACCTGAGCAGATCCCAGACACACACACAAACACACACATATACACACACAGAAAAAAAACACACACACATAAAGAAAACAACACTCAACATCATCAAATTGGAAAAAAAAATATGATAAAGAAATGCTCTTAAAAGTAGCCAGACAGAAAATACGTGTTAGATTTAGTGAACAACATAATGACAAAAGTAGATTTCTTATTAGGAGCAATGCAAGCAGGAGGCAGTGGAGCTCTATTTATAGAATACTAAGAAAAACAAACTACAACCCAAAGCATTCTATAGACTCAATGCAATCCCTAAAACAATACTAACGACTTTCTTCACAGAAATAGAAAAAAAAGTCTAACATTTGTATGGAACCACACAAAACACCCTGTATAGCCAAAAACAACAAAGCTTAAGACATCACACTACCTGATTCAAAATATACTACAAGCTACAGTAACCAAAAACAGTATAGTAATGCTATAAAATAAGACACTCAGAATAATAGAACAGAGAACCCGGAAACAACCATGTATTGACAACCAATTGATTTTCAACAAAGATATTAAGAACATACATTGGAGAAAGGACACCATTTTCAATAGGCAGTGCTGAGAAAAGTGGACATCCACATGCAGAACAATGAAACTAGAACCCATCTCTCTCCAAATGAAATATCAGCCCAACAAGGATTACAAACCTGAGTATAAGACCTGAAGCTATAAAACAACTAGAAGGGAACATAGATAAAATTCTTCAGGACCTTGAGCTACACAAAAATTTTATGACTAAGACTTCAAAAGAACAGACAACAAAAATAAAAATAGATAAATGGGAGTTTACTAAACTAAAATGCTTCTGCAAAGCAAAAAACAGATTGAAGACAGCCCTTAGAATGGGAGAGAGTATTCAAGTGAATAGGTCCTACTATCCTGTTCATCTGAAAAGGTATAATATCCAGTGTAAGAAAAGAGGACAAGGCTCTAAAATAACTCATTAGCATTAAAAAATCATTTAAAAATGGGCAAAGGACCTGACTTTTCTCTAAAGAAGAGATTTTTCTCTAAAGAAGACACACAAATGGCAAACAAGTATGTGAAAAAATGTTTAAGGTGACTAATAATCAGGGAAATGCAAATTAAAACCCAAATGAGATATCATCTCACCACTGCTGGAATGGCTATCATCAAAACATAACAAGGCCAGGTGCAGTGGCTCACGCCTGTAATGCCAGCACTTTGGGAGGCCGAGTTGGGCAGATCACAAGATCAGGAGATCGAGACCATCCTGGCTAACACGATGAAACACCGTCTCTACTAAAAATATAAAAAAATTAGCCGGGCATGGTGGTGGGCACCTGTAGTCCCAGCTACTCGGGAGGCTGAGGCAGGAGAATGGCGTGAACCCAGGAGGCAGAGCTTGCAGTGAGCCAAGATAGCACCACTGCACTCCAGCCTGGGCGGCAGAGCGAGACTCCGTCTCAAAAAAAAAAAAAAAAAAAAAACAAAAAGAAAAGAAAAAAAACCTAACAAACGCCAGTGACGATGAAGAGAAAACGAAGAAAAAATCACATGGTTGTCTCAACAGTCAGATCAAATGTTTCCTTTCAAGAAAACATTTTCTTTGGTTGTTTTTTCTAGTCTTGTCAGAACATCACGCATGATAAGATTTGTGGTACAGAAATTACAGGGGATGTTATTCCATGCAAAGTATCTGGATATCCCATACCCAATTCTTAGGTTACTTACTGATAAATGCTAAAATGTTACAATTTTGTATTTTCAAATATTCTGGTGATCAGAAACCTCTTCCTTGGCAAGTCTTGAGTACAGGTGTCTGAAAGGATGATTAGAATTTAGGCAGGTATTGTGTGAGCAGTGGGGTCACACACAGGAAACATTTCAGTCAAAGAGAAAACAGATGGAGGCTGAAACACAGAAATCATAATATGTCTGAGAAATAAGGAAATTCCATACTCACGGGAGCTGAGACAGAACAAGATATGAACCACCTATTTCTCTCTGGACATCTCATTGGGATCTTTTCCCTTTCCCAGCACACCACTCATGTGGATTTTAAAATTGTCTGTTCTTAAAACATTTCTTGCCATCATTAGAGTCCAGCACTGGAATCAAGCTCAGTTTGATGAGACCAAGGCAGTTAAGCACCAAACCCAGGTGTTCTTAGAAGGGCTTGTAGGAGACAAGGGTGTGTTCTCAAAAGCAGAGAAAGTGAAACTTTCCACTGCGGTTTAAACCACAGCTTCTGGAATTTCACTGGGCACACAAATCCCCTGAGGGTTTTGGTTAACATACAGCTGTACCCTCGGCATGTCTGGGTATGGCCCCAGATTCTCCATGTCTAGCAGCTTCCAGGTGAGGCTGATGCTGCTGGTCCTCCAAGGACATTTTGAGTGGCTTAGCTTCTATTCACCCTCCTCACTCAGGCACAGGTAAGACTCACCTAAGGAACAAACCTTCTGAGAAGCACGGGTGAACGCTCCCTCCTCTCCTAGTGTCTTAGTATTTTTTGTGTTGCTATAAACAATACCGGAAGCTGGATAGCTTGTAAAGAAAAAAAGGGTTTATTGGGGTCATGCTTCTGATGGCTGGAAAGATCAAGATTGGGTATCTACATCTAGTGAGGGCCTCAGGCTGTCTCCACTCATGAGAGAAGGTGAAGGGAAGCTGGCCTGTGCAGAGATCATTGGGAGAGAGAAAGCAAGCTTTTTTGCTTAACAAAGCTGCAGGGATGTAATTGAATCATATTCATAAAGTGCTTAACACAGGGCATAACACATTCAAGTGCTCCTTAGTTGACTGCAATCATTACTGACCTTGCTCATGAAAATTAGACCTCAGATGGAGGAAAGGCAGTGCCGAGGGTTTCAGGTTGTTCGAAACGAGAGAGATTAAAACGATTTAAAATAGAGGCCCAGGAGCTGAGGCGAGCATCCCTAGGTGTTCTCCTGCCAACTGCCCCAATGTCTCAGAAGCTGTTTTCAGGTGAAGTCAGCCAGGGAGGAAAGTGGGGGAGTCCGCAGAACCAAGGATTGCAACTTCATCCATGAGGAGGAGGTGTAGCCAGCCAGGTGGGGAAAGGCTGCTGAGCTCATCTGAAGGTGTTCAAGGTTTTCTGGCCCCATGGTCCTGGGCCATCCCTCCCTGCCCAGGGCCTCATTCCTCAGCTGACAGCCACAACCTTGAGAGAGGCCTGGCCTGTGTGTCTGATCAGAAATCCCGCCAGGGCCCTGAGGGGGCAGGCTTGGGAGGGAGGTGTCTAGGGTCACAGAAGACACTATTTGCTGCCTGTGGGGTTGGGACAGGTTCCTTGAGAGGCAATTCGGGCACTGTAGGGGAGGAAAACACAGGACAGGGAGGCCCCTACAGAAAGGATTGTGATGATGGAGACCAAAGTATCTGCAAACAGCCCAGCTCTGCAGGGGGTTCCCTGAACACAGCGTTCCTAGGGGCATCTGTGTTACTTTGCCAGGGTTACCATAATAAAGTAGCACAGACTGGATGCTCAGAGAAAAGAAATGTCTTCTCCACTAATCTGTAGGTGATGTTAGAATCTGAGATCAAGGTGTTGGGAGGGTTGGTTTCTTCTGAGGCTGAACGAGGGTCTGTTCTGTGCGTCTCCCTGGCTTCAGGTGCTTCTGGAAGGATGTGCTGTTCCCTGTCTTGTAGGTGAACACCCCAATCTCTGCCTCCATGTTCATATGGCATTTTCCCTATGTGTGTCTCTGACCATGTTTCCTCATTTTTCGTTGTTGTTGTTGCTTTTCTTTTTGAGATGGAGTCTTGCTCTGTCGCCCAGACTGGAGTGCAGTGGTGCAATCTCAGCTCACTGCAACCTCCGCCTCCCAGGTTCAAGTGATTCTCCTGCCTCAGCCTCCTGAGTAGCAGGGATGACAGGCACCCACCACCACCCCCAGCTAATTTTCATATTTTTAGTAGCGATGGGGTTTCACCATGGTTGGGCAGGCTGGTCTCAAACTCCTGACCTCAGGTGATCCACCAGCCTCAGCCTCCCGAAGTGCTGGGATTACAGGTGTGAGCCACTGCATTCGGCTGTTTCCTCCTTTTATAACAACACCAGTCCTGTTTTATTGGGAGCCCACCCAACTTCAGTATGATGTCATGTTAACTTATTACATCTATAACCACCCTATTCCCATATAAGATCCCATTTTCAGGTCCTGGGGCTGAGGACTTCAATATCAATTGGGGGGGGGAGGGGGGAGGAGCTACAATGTAAATTTGTAACATTGTCTCTGTCATGGCTTGACCTTCCCCTTGGGGCTCTGCAGGTTAGATGTGCACCACCAAGTTCTCTGGTGCATTAACAACAGCCCAGAAGGACCCGGCCATCTGAAAAATGTCTTCTCTCTCCTTCACCCTGAGGGGCAGCTTTCCATGCTGTCTTTCTTGTTCTTTTCATGCTGACACAGGAGACTTCATCCTCTGCTTTTTAAGGAAGGGCTCTTTACCCTCCCCATCATCCCGAGTAGATGCCCAGGCTGGTTCCAGAGGAAGTGAACCAGGGAGAATTATGAATGTCCTTGAACCTTTGTAATTAGCCAGCTGTCAGTATTCCCTGAATATCTGATCCACCCATGCTCTCTGGCCATCACCAGAGTGAGCAAATCCCTGACACATGGATAACAGTTGCTTCCATGGGCTCCCAGCCAGGCTGGAAATCCTTGATTCATGGAATCAAGAATCTCCTTTCTCCACTGGGTGGGGCTAAATGCAGCTGCTTCCCTGACAGAGTCTCCCTGGGACACTAGGCTTATCAGCATCTCTCCTAAAGCTGCAGGTCCTGACTGTCCTGAGCTCCAGCTCTGCTGTGGTCTTTGCATCTTAAGATCTTATTCAACTCCCCTTTGTGCCTCAGTGGACTGACTCGCAGGAAACAGTGGGAGATGCCCCTGCTCTCTTTCCCCAAGGTCTCTTCCCCTCAGTGACACAAGACCTGCTCTATTGACTGGCAGTCCCCACATGCCCATCCCAACCTCCACACTGCCCACTGTGCATGGTCACAAGTCACAAACTGATTGTTCACTTTGGACCGATCACCTTGACAGTTTGCAGAACTGGGTGCTTCTTCTCACAATCAGGAATTCACAAGCAAGGTCAGTTCTAGAGATGCAACTGGGAGAGTAATGTGCATCACAGAGAATCTGGACAAGACAAAGAGGTATTACTGTAGTTCTCCTGGAACACATTCTGGTGATGTGTCCATCTCCCAGGATAGTCTTAGCGAGTTACATCCAGTGCTGCATCAGGACCCACAAGAAAAGGCATCAGAACTGGCCTGCAAGAGTGGCCAGCAGGGTCCCGGGAGGAGACCCTGAGATGCCCAGTGATAGGAGAAGTGGATTCATAGGTTGGTATGAAGGAACTGCGGGTGATGTGCTCCTCCAAGTATAGGAGCAGGTGTATTGACGATCTGAGGCCTCATATTATCTCAGTTATCTCTTTAGACCAAACTCCAAGGAGTCAGCACATAGAGATTTCTGTCTATGAGATCATCACAAGGCTTCACACATCTTTTCTATTTATAATGCACCATCATGTTTTGAGTGAATTAGTTTCATCACAGCCTTAGCCGTCCTAGGTCTGAAAACTAATGCATATACTTAGAATATTAATTAAGGAATACTTTCTTGTCAATTATGTTTATTAAATTAAAAGACTTCAGTATCTAGTGTTACAGGTGTCCTAATTCAACAGCCTTGACCTTCTTAGAAATAAAATCCTGATCCCAAATTTTTCTGGGGATATGACTGGCACAAGGAGCCAAGCAGACATCTGGATGCCCCAATGTCACTGTTGACACGTGTTCCTTTATTATCTGTCATGGAGGGAACAGAGGAAGTGTCCCTACCTTTGTCCACAGAACCCATGGAAGACAGGGCACATGATTAAAGAAGAGAGGGTTGTGATCAGAGGGGCCCGGGGTCCTGGGATGAGGTGGGAGGAGGAGACTCATGGGAAGTAAGGAAGCAGGGCAGGAAGAAGCTGAAGTTCAGGCTCTGCACGGAATCTTGACAGCACTCACTTCTGTCATCGTGTAATCTTTCAATGTTGGTTCTGTCATCAGTAAACTTGAGGAGAGGTTATGCCGTAAGCATAGGGCTGAGGAAGGGTTATTATAAATATCTGGTCAAGGTTGTGCCTATAAAACATTCACCAAAGACTCTGAATATATTAAAGTCTCATAAGTAGTTGTTTTGCATAGTCTAGTGACAGATGGTGGATGGCATTCCTCCTGTGGACAGCAGGAGGCGCTGTGGGTGTGTGGTTTGGGGACCCTAATAACTCCAAGTACCCCAGTAGAGCTCACATGCAAAGGCTGTGACTGATGTTTCCTTTCAGGTCCAGTCTTTTGAGTACAATCCACTCTCTACTCCTGACACCCACCTGGCCCTTCTTCTGACCTTGAGAAATTACTACCCTGAGGTCATCAGCCCCAGGGCCCAGCTATGAGCTCAGACAGACATGCTGGGCAATAAAGCACAGATTTGGATTCAATGCTCCTCTCTTCTTGAGCTTCAAGAAGAGGATAAGACAGAAGCTGGTTGTGTGGGCAGCCTCAGTCAGAGCTCTTGGAAGTGCCTCCCACCATGGCCTGTGTCTCTTTCTACCTCCTGCCCTTCATTTTCTCCAGAGGTGGGAGCATCCAGGGAATTCAGGGAAACCTTTTCACTGCTATTTCCCCCCTAGCACTGGTCCTCAGGGGCATTCTTTCCAGTTCTCCTGTGCATTCAGCATCATTCATGAAATTCTATGTTTCCAGATCTCTGTGCTCTGTCTGTGCTGACCCAGCCCCCATCTGCATCAGCCTGGCTATGAGACTCAGCCAAGCTCACCTGCACCCTGAGCAGTGAGCACAGCACCTATGCCACTGAAAGGTATCAACAGAGACCAGGGAGGTCCCCCCAGTGTATAATGGAGGTTAAGAGTGATGGCAGCCACAGCAAGGGGAACAGGATGCCCAATCACTTACTGGGCTCCAGCTCTGGGGCTGAATGCTACTTCATTATTTTCAACCACCAATCTGAAGATGAGGCCAAGTATCACTGTGGAGACAGCCACATGTTTGATGGTGAGGATGGCTGAGCCACAGTAACACAGACAAAGAAGTGAGGCCAAAACATACCCCCTCCCCTTCCTCCTCAAGGACTCAGAGTGAGAAACCCTATGTCTTCTCTATTGACCCTGAGAATGTTGACTCTCCCCCTTGCAAATTTCATCATCCCACATGTCTTCCCTCAAGACACCCTAGGCAGAGGCAGATGCAAGCCATAATTGAGGCCATTTTGATAACTCATCATTCTATTTCTATCACACTGGCCTGTAGGGACCACACTGGGAGAGACCAGAACAGCCCAGGCAGGAAAAGGGCCCTGAGAGAGGGACCGGGCTGAGATGACTGTATCCAGTGAGTGCCATCGCACCCTGCGCCTCTGCCTGAGGGGACTGTCATGGGACTCTGCCTGAGGAGGAAACATGGATCTTGACATGTCCCCAGCCATTTATGAGAACTATAGTTGTGTGCATCCTCATTAACACTCGATATTATTGTCAGTTTTTGTTTAAAGTCACTCTAACAGATCTGTAGTGATTCTTATTAATTTTTTAACTTGTATTTTCTTAGCGACAACATGCTGAGCATCTTTTCAGGTGCTTGTTATCTGTATATCTTCTTTGGTGAAAAGTTTAATCAAATCTTGGTCGATTTTTAAAATTCGCTTTTCCCCACATTCCCCTTTATGCAATATCTTTCATAAATGGTGGATAAATGAAAGTTTTGCTGACATTTAAAAACTTACAGAATTGTTCACCACCAGACTGTTGCTATTAGAAGGGTAAAGGATATCCCTAGACAGAAGTGATGTCACATTGAAATGTGAATTTACACAAAACAGTGAAAACAGCAGGCTGGGCCCAGTGGCTCATGCCTGTAATTTCAGCACTTTGGGAGACTGAGGCAGGAGTATTGCTTGAGCACAGGAGTTTGAGGCTGATGTGAGGTATGATCATACCACTGCGGTCCAGCCTGGGCAACATATTTAGAATCTGTCTCTATTTAAAAAAAAAAAAAAAAAAGGAAATAAAAAATTAAACATAAGATACAATAACTACATAGATACATATGAAAACCTCTCTATTATGTTAATGCCAATAAAATATAGATAGCTCATCAAAGATAAATTAACAAAATACAATGTGATTTATAATGAAAATGAAGGCAAATTATATGACAAAGAGAGCACAAATGCTGTGGTAGGTGAAGAACATGTTATCAAGGCCTCATATGGGAATGTGTAACAATTGCAGGTAGATTTTCATAAGATCTCTATATACATAACCCCTAAAGTAGTAATTAAATCAAACCTTCTGATCAAAAAAGAATTAGAGCTAATAAGCTATATTAGGGTTACCCACAGAAACAAAATCGATAAGATATATATGTGTGTATAACATACATATGTGTATATGCACATGCATGTATGTGTATATATCGAGACAGAGAGAAAGAAACTTAAAAGAAGAAATTGGTCCATAGGATTGTCATGTCTGACAAGGATAAAAATCTCTTGGGCAGGCTGAAGGCTGGAAATTCAGGTAAGAGTTGATATTGCAGTCCTGAACCTGAATTCAGCAAGACAGAGACAGGACTTAAGAAATCCTCAGTGTTTGCTCTAAACACTTTCCTTTTATTTTATTTTAATTTTTTGGAGACAGTCTCACTCTGTCACCCAAGCTGGGTTACAGCAATGAGATTTCAGCTCACTGCAATCGCTGCCTCGCAGCTTCAAGCGATTCTTGTTCCTCATCCTCCCAGGTAGCTGGGATTACAGGTGTGCACCATCACACCCATCTAATTTTTGTATTTTTATTAAAGACCAAGTTTCTCCATGATGACCAGGCTGGTCTTGAACTCCTGGCCTCAAGTGATCCTCCTGCCTCCTTGGTCTCCAAGAGTGCTGGGATTACAGGTGTGAGCCACCAGGCCCGGCCTGCTCTATACACTTTCTACTCATTAATGAGGCCCACCACACTGTGATGAGTAATCTGCTTATACAAAGTCTACTGAGTTAAATGTGAGTCACATCTGGAAAGTATCTTCACATAAACTTCTAAATTTGTATTGGACAAAATCAACCTGGAACCACCTCCTAGTCAATGTGCCACTTAAAATTAACCATCACTTAAGCCAGCATGAAGATAGAAAGAAATCATTTTTTAAAACAATCAAGAACAGAGACAGAGAAAGGGAAAGAAAAACAAGGAACATATCCATTGATTGTATTTTTTTTGAAAAGTCATTTTTTGAGGTTTTCTATTGTTTTCCTGTTTTCTATTTCATTGATATTTGGCTCTTATCTATATTAATACCTTTTCTCTATTTAAATTGAATTTCAATGCTCTCCTTTTCCTTAGGTTTATGAGGTAGAACCTTAGTTTATTTTAGATCTTGCTTCTTTCTACTGCCAAACATTTAATCCAATAGATTTCTTTAAAACTACTTACTTATCTCCATTTTTAAAATTTTGATATTGTATTTTGGTGTTGAAAAAGTTAAGTATTTTCTAATTTTGTTGTGATTTTTTTCTTTGACTTATGAAATATGTAGTTTTATCTTCTTTCATTTCCAAACAGCTGAAGATTTACCACAGTTCATCAGGTATCAATGTCATTTAATTAGTTAATTCTGCATTAAATCATATCTTGCATGAGCTTCATCTTTTCAAATTTGTTAAGACTTGTTTTGTGGCCTAGAGTAGGAACTATCATGAAAAATATTCCCTGTGTATTTGAAATAGTAATATATTCTGCTATTGTGGGTGTAGTTTTCTACAAATTTAATTAGCTTAAGTTGGCTAACAGTTCAAATGTATATTCTTACTGTTTTTTGTGTGTATTTATTTTGTAGGTCTGTGAGAGAGCTATTGAACAATGCTAATTGTAGAATTTCCCATTGCTTCTTTTGAGACAGGAAAATTTCCAGTCATGGTTCTTAATACTTTATTCTCCTGACAAAAGACTGCCCATGATTTTCCAATACTAACCAAGGAAAAAAAAGGTAGAGCTAAAGCCACACTCATGGATACCACGGGAGCAGTGGGTGACCACACGATGTGCCTCCACTGGTGCAGTGGATTCAGTGAGACATTATATTTTGGCTGTTAAAAATCATAAATCTAGCTAAGACATCCATGAACAAATTTGAAGACATACACATTGAATAAAATGTGGAAATTAAAAGAAAGGTAACTGCATATGTAAAACATTGCTACCACAGCACCTGACTCATGGGAAATGGACAAAAAGTATTATAAATTCAATTACATTTACTTACACATTAAACAAATATGAATTTAAACCAATTCACTGAACTGTCTCATATACTGTGTAGGTGACGGAGATTTATTGGCACACAAAAAAAGACAAGAATACCTGCTCTCAGAGTGGCATCATAGAAGATGGTGGAGTAGGAAGCTCCAGAAAATGTTCCCTCCTGTGAAATTACTTGAAGTGCCAAGAGTCATGAAATTAACTCCCATAAAACAATAGAATCTTGTCCCACATTTGCAGTATTCAGGGATGTGCCGATGAAGAGAGAGACATAAAATAATCCCTGTCAGGTCAATTTCTGGCCATGGAAATAATTGAACAGAAACTGCATGGATCATTCTGACAAGGAAGCTGCTCCTTACCAAAATATTTTGGAAATGTCACTGTACAAATGAATAATGGCATCTTTCAGCAGCAACATCAGGCAAGGCGGAGAAGAGAGACAATCTGATTTTGACAGTGACAACACTGTAACATCCAAAATACCCAGATCTCAAGAAAAGTTTACAAATCAGACAAATGTACAAGAAAGCATGACCCACTAAAAGGAAAGAAATAAATGAACCAAATGCATTCCTGAGGAAGCACAGGCATTGCACGTGCCACACAAACACTTCAAATGAACTGCCTGTTTATGGTCAAAAAACAAAAGGACTCCATGGAAACAGAACTAAAGGAAAGCAGGGAAATGATGTTTGAACAGGCATGAAATATCAATAATGGCAAGTTTTATAAAGGAACCAAGCAGAAATACTGAAACTGCAAAGTTCAACAGCTGAAGTCAAAATCTCACCCGAGGAGTTAAGTAGTGGTCTGAGCAGACAGAACAATAATCGGTGAACTTGAAGATACATCATTGGAATTACACAGAATGAACATAAAGTTTTTTAAAAAAAGAATAAATGAAATGAACAAAGCCTAAGAGACACATGAGACAACATCAAGCATATCAATATTGCTTTATGGGAGTTTCAGACAGAGAAGAAAAATAGGAAAAGAAAAATAAAATAATAAAGAAAAATAGCCCAAAACTTCTAAGTTTGATGAAAGATAGAATCTATACTTTCAAGGAGGTCAATAAACTCCAGGCAAGTTAAACTGAAATCCACAGTGAGACACATTCTGATCAAAGCATCAAAAGCCAAATACAAAAGGAAATATGTAAATACTAACAAAAGGAGAGTTGGGGCTAAAGTAATTTCAGACAATATAGGCTTCAAGTTAAAAATGCTTACAAGAGACAAATGCATTATAAATGATGAAATAATCAACTAATCAAGAAGATAGAATAATTATGCAAATATCTACACCAAGGGATAGCAACTTCAAAATACGTAAAGGAAGACCAATTTGAAAAAAAAAAAAAGTAGATCTGTATATAACTTGGAGACCACTTCTCCACTTTTATTGACCATCTAGGCCAGGCATGGTGACTCACGCCAGTAATCTCAAGACCCTGAGAGGCCAAGGTGGGTGGATCACTTGAGGCCAGGAGTTTGAGCCAAGTCTGGTAACATGGTGAAACCCCACTTCCAATAAAACAATACAAAACTTAGCGAGGTGTGGCTGTGCACATCTTTCATTTCAGCTACTTGGGTGGCTGAGGCAGGAGAATCACTTGAACCCATGAGGCAGAGATTACTGTGGGCAGTGATGTTGTCACTGCACTCCAGCCTGGGTGACAGAGGGAGACTCTGACTTAAACATAAACAAACCAACGAACAAATAAATAAATATTTAAAAATAATAAATAGAGCATCTGGATGGCAATGAAAATAAAGAAATTGAACAGCACTATAAATCATTAGACTTGCCAGGTATGTAAAAGACACTCCACAAAACAACAGATCACAATCTTCTCAAGTGCTCATGGAACATTCTAGAATGAACTCTATTTTCATTCATAAAACAATTCTCAAAATTCTTTTGGAAATTGAAGTCATGCAGGGAATCATCTACAACCACATTCTATGGTGGTTACCATAGAATGAAGCAAACCTAGGGGAGGAAAAATACTTTTTCCTTCTACTCCCCTTGGGTTTATTAGCTGGACACCTCTGTATCCAAAGAAAAGGTCAAACCTGCATATTTTTTATTTTGGTTAGGTGAATAGAATACAGTGTGAAGAAACATGATGAAGAGTCTAAGGTGAGTGTAGTAGGCTGGGGAAACCTAGCTCAGCCTGTGTGCTCGATTCTTCTCAGTACCTCTCTGTTTTGAAGACAAGGATGTTCCTTTCCTCCTAGCTCTGATCAGCCACCCGAATTGACAGCTCATGGAACAAGAAAAAGAAAAGAAAACCTAAACCAAAGCTCACAGAAAGAATGAATTAATAATTAGAACAGAGATTAAAGAAATAGAGAAAAACTGTAAAGAGTATCAATGGAATGAAAAGTTGTTATTTTAAAAATAGCAACAAATAGACAATTGTAGGTAGGCTGAATAAGATCATAAGAGAGAAGGCTGGGCATGGTGGCTCACGCCTGTAATCCCAGCACTTTGGGAGTTCGGGGCAGGCGGATCACGAGGTCAAGAGATCAAGACTATCCTGGCTAACACAGTGAAATCTGGTCTCTACTAAAAATACAAAAAAAAAATTAGCCGGACATGGTGGCGGGTGCCTGTAGTCCCAGCTACTCAGGAGGCAGAGGCAGGAGAATGGTGTGGACCCAGTGAGCAGTGAGCAGTGAGCAGAGGTCACGCCACTGCACTCCAGCCTAGGCGACAGAACGAGACTCTGTCTCAAAAAAAACAATATAAGAGAGGAGACACAAATAAGTAAAATCAGAAACTTGGGACAATAGTACAAAGCTTATGGAAATTTAAATTATAATAGAAGAACACATAAGCAATTGTATGCCAAATCTTAGAAGATATGGACAAATTCATAGTAAACACAGATTGCCAATCTGACTCAAGAAAAAAGAGAAAAATATCAACAGAAGTATAGAAAATGAGGGAAGTAAATCAGCAATGGAAACTTCCCAAAAAAGAAAAACTCAAAACCAGATGGCCTCACTGGTAATTCTGCCAAATTTAAAAAGGAATTGATACCAATCATAATCAATCTCTCCCCAAAAGAGATTAGGAGGAAGTACTTCCAAGCACATTTGAAGACCCTAGCATTAGCCTGACACCAAAGGCAACAAGGATAATAATAATAATAATAATAAAAAACTAAACTAAAGGCTAATATTCCTTAAGAATGAGCATGCAAAAAATACTCAACAAAATAAAAGCAAACCAAATCCAACGTTAAGGGGAATAAAGGATTTCAAAGATGGTTCTACATAAGAACATGAATCAATGTAATTTATATTAACAGTGACAGAAAAAGTGTATGATCATCTGAGTAGATTCAGAAAAAGTGTTTCACAAAATTCACATTTTCCTGATTAAAAAAAAAAAAAAAAACACTCAGCAAACTCAGAATAGAAGGAAACTTCTACAAACTAATAAAGGACCTTTACCTAAAGCCACAGTGTACATCACATTAAATGATGGAAGAGTAAAAGCTTCCCTACTAAGGTCAGGGACAAAACAAGGACTCCTGCCTTCGCAACTGCTATTTGACTTTGTACAGAAGTTTTAGTCAAAGCTCTTAGGCAAAGAAATAAATAATAGGTATCTAGGATGGAAATGAAGGAGTAAAATCATCCCTATTTGCACAGAACCCGATTCTAAATGTACAATATCCCAAAGAATACATACACAGAAAAACTAAAAAAGTGAATAAACACATTGAACAAAGTTTCAAGATACAGGAACAACTGCTGGACTTGCTACAACTTTTCTCTGTTATCCTGGGCATTAGCTCTCTTGGCCTCGATTTTATCTTTAAAACTGGGAGGCTTATACTGCAGTTAAGAAACTTTTCTAAAAAAAAAAAAAGTCCAAAAAGACAAAAAAGAACCTGCTAGTTAAAGATGGAATAAATGAATCTCAGAGAGTGGACACAGGTTGGTGGACTGCTGTCCATCTATGGGGGCATTTTCTGGAGTGTGGGAATGCATGTTCCCAGATGTATTAGCAAGATACTTGCAATTTTCTCAGAATGATAGACAAGGATAGTGTAGAAATCCTCCCACCACAAATTGTGAACAGTGTATGATGAAATAAAAAATAACAGTCATAGAAAAAGATGGCGACGATGATGATAATGACTTAAGTACACAACTAAGGTCTAGTGATAGAAAAATCAGGTGTTCTCAAATTCAACGCAGCTTTTCTTATAGAAAGGGGGTATCAGTCTTAGTTCCCATATATTTAGGAATTGAGGGTCCCCGTGAGGTGTCACTGCATTTCTCTGGACTTTCATCTTTATCACAGAAGAGCTACAGCTTACCCTGCACTCTTCAGTCTGCAATCAAAAACTATGGACCAAAGAACATTTCAGCACAAGACTCCATTATGGGAATTGCACCTCCCCACCTTCCTGAAACTATATACACGACCTCTCTGTGCTGACCTAAGAAAACCACAGTGGATCACACTGGCTCAAAGTGAGGCTGGACTCCTTTGTCCCCACCCTCCCAGGTGGTAGGTACTGTGGGGTCACCCGGAGGAGACAAGTTCTCCTGGGCTCAGTCTCATTCACCAGCAGGGGGCAGCAGAGTTGCAGCCAGGAGCAGCCAGGACAGAGACTGTGGCTGCCCAGGTGGAGCTTAGGGGTAGGCAGCACTGGGAGGTCTACAAGTGTCCAAGGTTCAGTCCCAGGATTGGAAGTCAAGACAGTCCATCCTATTGCTTCTGGCTACAGTGACCATGTTCTGAGGGTCAGACTCACACAGTATCACCCAGGACACTGACAAGCCAGGGCACGGTGAGAGCCTCACCTGGGAAATGCAGCTGGAGGCGCCTGGGCCCAGGTGTCAGCCTGGGCAGCTCCCACAGTGCTGGGATTCCCTGGAAGATGCTCCAAGGTCAAGGTGCTCTAGGAGGGGGTCCAGTGTGAGAGGATGGGGCTCCCAGGGCTCAAGTCCTTCACCCAGGATGGCCGCCTGAGCCTCCTGCCACTCTCAGGGCCTTGCCCCTCCCTCTCCAGCAGTGTCCTGGGGAGGTGAACCCTCTGTCCTGGGCACTTCCGGGGATGCCCGATCCCTCCTCCCTCTGCTTCTCCTTCGAAGTCCAGGCTGACACTGACTCGGGGCAGCCCCTGTGCTCAGCAGAGTCTCAGGTTGGGGGGGGGGCTGGCACACTCAGGGCCCTGGTTCCTGGATGGGGCATCCCCAGCCTCCTGGAGGAGATGCTTTCCAGAGGGAAGGGGATTCTCACCTGCCTCAGGCCACAGCTCTGACCACGAGGCTGTCCTTGGCTCAGTGACAGAGTCTGCCGCATTGCAGAGACCACGCACCACCCATTATCCAGAACTCACACTCTGTGCAAAGGCTGTGTCCCTGGGATGTTTGCAGAGACCACTGGGCCTAAAGTTGAATTTCCCATCAATATTTCATGTAAACTTCTAAAAAGCACCAGAAAACCACACACGACTGAGAACCCCGATGATTTTCTGGTGCCTTTTACAAGTTTACATAAAATAATCATAGAAAAAAATAAATAAATAATGGAAGAGCTGAGAATGGCAATGGCTGGTCTATGTGAGGATGGGGAATGGCCTAGAAGGAGCAGCACCATGGCTGAAATGAGAGCAGATGTCCCGATGACGCCACAAGGGTGTGTGGTTGCTTAAATGACCCATCTGCTCCTACTGAAATAATTAACAAGTATTCTGATGACACAGTACATTATTTAGATGAAATGACCAGGATGGGACTAAGCAATTCTGGGGGACCCAGAGAGGAGATGATACGGTGGTTCTCTGGTCCACCTGTTGCTGAGTCAGGCGTCATCAATGATCTCTCAGCAGGGCCCAACTCAGTGCTATGCCAGGTTCCTAGAAGGCCCGCAGCCCTGCTGAGCATGGCCCAGGACAGACCACAGGTCAGAGAGGTTTGGGACAGTGGTCATATGGCCAGTCCCCAGGAAGGTGACTGTGATCATAGGCCTCAGAGGTTGAGGATAATTTTCTGACCAAAGACCCAACTTCTTCTTCAGTCATCTGTGCTGCCCCCACAGCTAGTGTGAGTGACATCTTTCGATGAGGAGTCCCAGAAGATAGAAATTTGCATGAACAACAAGCACTTACTGCCCCATAGGGCCTGGGAAGGAATAAGAGAAGCCTAGGGAGCCCAGCTGTGCTGTGGGCTCAGGAGGCAGAGCTCTGGGTGTCTCACCATGGCCTGGACTCCTCTCCTACTCCCCCTCCTCACTTTCTGCACAGGTGCTGCTCCTAGGCCCTGACCCAGGCTCAGTCACCATAGACCCCAAGTTGGCCCTGCCTTGAACCCTGTGCTAAGCCCAGACACAGCCTCAGGGTGGGACCCCTGGGAATGGGCTCTTCATCTTTAAACCCCCTCTTCTGTTTTCCTTGTAGGCTCTGCAGCCTCCTATGAGCTGACACAGCCACCCTCGGTGTCAGTGTCCCCAGGATAGACAGCCAGGATCACCTGCTCTGGAGATACATTGCCAGACAATTATGCTTATTGGTTCCAGCAGAAGCCAGGCCAGTCCCCTGTGCTGATCATCTATGAGGACAGCAAACGGCCCTCTGGGATCCCTGAGAGATTCTCTGGCTCCAGCTCAGGGACAGTGGCCACCTTGACCATCAGTGGGGCCCAGGTAGAGGATGAAGCTGACTACTACTGTTACTCATCAGACAGCAGTGGTAATCATAGCACAGTGACACTGGCAGATGGAGAAGTGAGACATAAACCCCTTCTTCATCTATTTTATCCTCTCCCTCCAGCCCCAGGAAGGCTGTGGACCAAGCCATAAGTAGGTCTGGCAGAGTTCACCTGGTTAGGAGATCCCTAAGCTGCATTTCCCTCCACTTCTCAGGGCAGACTTTACAAGAATGAGTCAGGAGTGGATTTGGGCCTAGCAGGACCAGACTGTCCTGTGTTTCCTTGCCCGTGGTTTGAGTTGTGAGTGGAGAGTATGAGTGGAAAGGCAGACACAGCGGGACATCCATGCAGGCATGAAAAGCCCAGAGCCACAGGGGAAACTTTCAGCTCTCAGTTCAATGCAGTTGTTTTAACTCTTGGAAGAAGCATTTCTCCAGTGCAACTAAGACTCCAGACTCATAGAGCCTGAGGTTGTGGGACAGGACATTAAATTTTGCTAATGGATCACTAAGGACATTTTTGAGTGGAGCCACTACAATTTCTTCCTTGATTCCTGGACTCATGGATCCTGACTGTGGGAGAAACAGTGCATATTGGGCACTGCTATACAGTGCCTGCCCCATCCTAAGATGTTGTCCAACTCTATATGTTTTTGCCATCCTGCTGCCACAGTAACTTAGTCTTCAAGCAGACACTAAGCCATTCATATAAGCCAGATGCCACAGAATATTGGTGAAGATGGTAAGACACTTGAATGCCATGAGGATGGGCCCATGGTTGCTGTTTATTTGCTGTGATTTGAGTTCCTTGGTCAAAGCCCCTGTGGAATGCCATCATGGTGGGTGAAGCATTCTGTAATCCAGAGATAAAAGGTTTGGCAGAAGCATTGCAGTCAAAGAAATCAAATCCCTATCTATACTAAGTGTCTGTTCTGGCAAGAGGAAAGAGCTATCCCTGCCATGATGGAACAGCTTTAATGAAATTAATATCAACTGGCATCCTATAGGGATCTTCCTGTTGGTCTTTGCTGTTGGCAGATGCTCACTCAGCAGTAGCTACAGCCAGGTCAGCTCTAGTGAGTGGTAGTCCACTTTGATGAGCCCATGGGCAGCCTCCTTTTCTGCAACCATGGGGCATTTGTTATTGAGCCAATTGGGCAATGACAGCAGTGGTTGGGGGAGACTGCCAGGTGTCTGCAGAGTCACCCATCCTACCAACCTGTTTAGCAAAATCAACTCCTTCTCATGTCAGACTTTACAAAACATTCACATAGGAGACAAATACCCTCATGCTTTCTGCTTGCTAACACATCTCTCCCTCAGACATAGTTGTGATCAATATTCTGATTGTATTTCCTGTGTCCCTGAACATCTTTGATCGTCTTCCAAGTCCCTGAGTCACAGCCCATGGATTAGGAACCTCTGCCCATCTCTCTTTGCAGATGACATGAACCAGGTATACTGCTCTAAGTTCTGCCTTAAGGAAAGTGTTCCTCCACCACTGCAGTTCAGGGAAGCCCAGAGGCCAGGTGGGATACTAGCACTGTCCACAGCAGGGATGGCTGTCTGTCCTGCAGAAACCTCTGTATCCTGAGCCTGAGTACCTCCTCTTAGGCAACTGGTCCTAGGAAGCCCCACAGGAGGCCCAGGCTGTAAGGTGAGAGGATGGCCATGGGGCAGGAGTTGGGCCATGTCTATTTGGCCACCTCTTCATGCAACTTATTTGTGCCTTGATCCATCAGGTCTCAGGGACAGCCCGGCCATGTGATGGGGAGGCCACCGCAAATGGCCACCTGGGACTGGGGGTCAGATAATACTCAGCTCATTGGCAGCTTGTGTCCTATGGTGAGCTCTGTGGCCACAGTCATGAAGAGCCCCGGCTGAGGCCCAGGAGCTCCCACAGTCTTTCTCTGATGGAGCTTTCTGCTCATTTAGAAAAATAACAATGAGGAGGTTGCTCGCCTACCTCAGGTCTAGGGACACTAGGACCACCTAGACCACATCCATGATCTTGTCTGATTATTCTGATTCCTTGTTGGCTCAGCTGTGCATTACTGTAACCAAGCCACCACATCTTAGGCACTAAAATAGCACTACTTGGCCCCCGCCTACCCTGGGATCCTGTCAACCACATCTTGGTACCCAATTCAGTTTTAGCACCACTAAGAGAAATCTATTTTTATATTGAGAACAGGAAACATTAGTTATTTCCACTGTGGAAATTTTATAAGACAATAGTGTGGAAATGTTTTAAAAGACATTTTACGAACAGTGAAAGACCTTCCATTAAATCACTCAATAAATTGCTCCGTGAATGGCCAGCCCAAAACCTGAGTTCAGACCAGGCACCGCCTTGGTGTTGGGACCTTCTGGGAATGAGTCTCTGTCACCAACCCCTCTCTAACCTCCTCTCTGCCCAGCCCTGTGCCTCCTACATGCAGGGACAGCTCCCCTCAGTGTCAGTGGCCCTGGGACAGATAACCACGATCATATGCTCTGGAGATAACCTCAGAATAAACACGCATTTTGGAACAAGCAGAAGCCAAGGCAGGCCTCAATATTGGTCCTCTAATATAACAGCAACCAACCCTCGGAGACCTCTCCTTAATTTTTAGGCCACAAACTAGGGAACATGGCCACCCTATCAGCAGTGCCCAGGCCAGGGACCAAGCTACTACTGTGCCTCAGATTGTGGCAGTGGGGGCAGCTGGCAGGGACTCACAGTGACACAGACAGATGGGGACTTGCAACACAACTGTCCCACCTCGGCCTGGTTCTCATTCTCACCTGCCCTCTGAGCAGCTGAAGGTCAGACCTCAGGGTCAGGTGTCCTCTCTGGTCCTAACCTGGCCCCTGCAGGGCTGGAGATTTGGAACAGCTTTTCCATACTCTCAGGGCCTACATGTGTTCAATAAAACCTGTACAGGTGGAAGCTCATTAAAGCTGCAAGGACCTTTTACAGGTTTGTAGTACACATGAAGACTTTAGGAATCCATATAGTGTCACGGGGCTCCATGTATAATCACACATCACACAGGGAAGGAGAGAACTGTTTCACAGGATGCAATCCTGCTAGAATTCCTTTTTCTTGGGTAGAAGCAGCTTAGTGGAGCCTGTGTCTCCTCTGGTTTCCTAAATGTGTTGACCCCACATTCTAATGGGGCACCTGAGGCCTAAGGAGGACAGGAGACCCAGCCCCTGTGGGCCTCGAGGCCCTTCTTGTCCTGACATTTCACAGAGACTGCAGAGGAAGTGCAGACCCAACCTGTGGTCCCACCTGGGGACTGTCTTCAGGGAACACTGATCTTTCACAGTCCCCAAGTTCCCAGCACCTTCCCCCGTAGGTCTGACCTGACTGGGTGTGTCTCCAGCTCCCTAACAGCTTGGATTTCATCTTTGGAGTCTGGCCTGCTTTCTGAGGCACTCACTAAGAAACCCTTGGTTCCAAGTGCAGGGCTTGCCCCTCTGCTCCATGTCCCAGGGCTGCAGGCACAAGGTGCAGGTCCTACAGGGTGAGGCTGGCACCCTCTTCCAGGAGGGCTCTCTCATCCCAGGCCCCAGGGACAGGTTCACTGGGCTTTCTTTTCTTACTTGGAATCTCTCAAGACTTTTTGTTTCCTTCTTTAAGAGTACAACTGCTTTTTGGTGAAATCATGTGTATACATCAAAGTTAACAGATTACTATCACAAGCACATATATACACAGACCCTCTCCCTAGGTGGGGTAACTGTGGACAGTCTGCCATAGTCGTCTTTCTCTCTCTGTCATTATCACAAGTGAGAATATTAATAGCACTCTTCTATGCAGACCATATCATATTCTCCAGCTGCACAAGAATGATTCTTACAGTTGCTTAATTTCCTGCCTTTCAGGACCCTGAAATTTCCCATGTTCACATTTGGTTGCCATTTCTCTCTGATCCAATAGTATTCCTTAGAAGTCGAGGCTTATGAAGCATTTTGCAAAAACTTCCACAAGAAAACTCAAGTTCCTGGTGCACAGCTGGACCATGTTCATTGCGTGCAGCAGAACCTTGTTCCAGTGTTGAGTCCATTTTATGTTTTAACCATCAAAGGGACGGGCATTATGACTTTTGGGCACTGAGTCGATGGAGGGAAGATAGCAGCCGATGATGACCTTAGGCACTGACATGTATGCGGCCAGTGTCTATAGATGGATTTGGAAGTTGAAGGTGCTGCTCATTCTGCAGATGGAATTTCCAGGACCGAATCTCAGCCATGCAGCCACTAGCACTTGGCAGACGCTCTGTAAGAGGAAGCCCTTCACTGCCAATCACACCCATTACACGGGTGAAGATGAGAGAGACTTTTAATAGCTATTAACTCTCAAAACAAACTGAGGAATAAACTCAGGTTCACAAAGTGACTTTGAGGGAACAGCCTGAGGAAGCAAGTTAATTAGCAGCAGCAGGTTTTGCCCAGAGCAGGAGGAATCGCAGGATCAGTGAGGATCTAGTGATACCATGGTATGGAGGTGCAGCGAAGCATGGTGACATTCAAGAAAACCTGTTCTCTACAAACACCTACCTACCCACAGGCACAGCAGATACCCCAGCTATGCCAAGGGCTCTGTCTTCCTCTAGAGTAAGAGCCTGGTAGCAACCACATGTCCTCTGAAAGGCAGGTGCCTCATCAGTCAGCTCTGCACAACTGAAACAAAAGGAAAACTACCAGAGAACTTTCCAGAAAACCATCAACCTGCTTGTGCTGGTGCATTGATGCTGACCTAGGATCAATGGAAGCAACAGAAGATTAATTTCCCCGTGGCTACATGATGGACACCGGGAGGGAAGTGTGGAGCCAGATTAACCAGCACTCTAAGTGGCTTCAGCCCCAGGTAAGCAGGAACAAGTGAGGGGGCTGAACCCACTTGTGTCTAATCAATCCCAGCCTCAGCAGCTGCATCCTGGAGACCACCAGGGCGTGTGTGTGCTCAGCCCCTCCCAGATTGCTGAGCGTAACCAGGAAATTGCCCTCCACACACCTGTCTGCACCACATACCTGCCCGCACCACACACCTGCCCCCAGCTCCTCACTTACAAGACAGTATCAAATCAGACAAGGATTGGTCTGGGTCCCAGATCCCCTCAGGTTGCCGCCATCCTCTCAGATCCCCACACAGCAGACTCTTCCCCTCACACTCCTGTTACAGGTTACTCTTCTCCAATATGATGGGGGTTTGCTTTCACTCTTTCTGTATTTTTTGTATTTTCATGGGTAAGCTAAGCCCCTTATAGCCGGTCTTGAGTCAGGCAGGGGCCACACAGAGAAGAGGGATTCCTCCCCTGGGGCCAGCAGTCCATGGATCGAGGCATCAGGGACCTGAGCGGCAGGTTCTGTTCCTATGCCTGAACCCAAGAGGCCCCTGAGCCTCCAGCAGCCAGTATGGAGCAGCCATCAGAAGGGCAGCAGAGAGTCGCCTGGGAAAGCCACCTGGGGATGGGGTGGGCCTGGGCATCAAGGAGATGCTGACATGCAGGGAGGGTCAGTGACCACGACCTGACAACTGGAGGGAAATAGGGCCTTCTTTTTCTACACTATTGTCCTTGACACTGATGTAAAAATTGTAGAATCAAATTTTATCTTCAGCTCTTGCAGATGCTCCTACTTCCCCGACAAAGGTCCAGGCACTTAACTTCCCCACACACCCTCTCCTCACACAGCCAGTTGTGCTAAAATGCTGTCCCTGTCACACACACTGTCCTTCCAGAGGTTACACATGTTCCCCTCCCTGCCCTTTGCCGTGGGAGCCCCTGTCCTGTAGACACGGCAGCTTCTCCTTTCCTGGCTGCATCCCATCTCCACTGTGCCTGGGCATTCCCATCTCTCTCCTGGGAAAGCTGCCAAGTCACAGCTCTAGATTTCCTTGTGAGGCACAAAATAGTTGCTCATTAACCTTCTGTTGACTTAATTAAGTTTTTAATTACTTGATTTGTTTTCCCCAGCAACTGAAGACGCCTTAGTCATTATAAACATTCACTTCCAGGGGTCTTGCAGTTTGCTGACCCCTCTCATTCTCTCATGCAGCAAACATTATCTTGACCTCCTTATCTGTCCCTGGTCCTCACAGCACCCTGGGGACACTGGGGCACAGCATCTATGACCTGCCCTAGAGCTCACAGCCAATGCAGACACTTACAGCATCCCATGGATCTTCCAACACTCCGTGTGCACTTGGCAACCAAGAAATTTTTTCTTCTCTAGCACTGAGGAACTGTGCCCTGGGGTGGGGCCTGTACCTATCCAAGGCAGGCGCTGTCACCTGGAGAGTGGGGACAAAGAGGGTCTTTGCATTAGGTTCTGGAAAGTGTCTCCAAAAATGGATTTAGACCTACACGCAACATCTCCTCTCTGACACAAATTATTTATGATCAGGACACATCTAGAGGCCTACACGAAAATTCACCACCTCCCTCCTGAGCCAGGGTGGAATAGAGGAGGGGACTGGGGACCCCAGATAATTTCTCTGTCACCACTGTGACTCTATGGCCACCTCCTGCAAGTCAGGGACAATCCTATAGGAGGGGCTTCATATATCCTAGGAAAAACACCCGAAGTCACCTATGAGCTATACCATGACCAAGTGAGCCCAGGAGTGGGGTTGAGCACAGGGTGGTGTGGAGATATCTGCAGGAACTGTGGAACCAGTTTGTAAAGGAGATACTGTAGGCTGAGTGGGGGGAGTGCAAGGCCACTCCTCCCCTTCTCTGCATCCTTTGGGGCTGAGCACTTCTCTAGAAACCACAGATCTCCTTCAGCAGCAGCCCCTGACTCTGCTGATTTGCATCACAGGCTGCTCTCTTCAGCAAGGGGTAAGAGAGGCCTGGGAGGAGCCTGCCCAGCCTGGGCCTCAGGAAGCAGCATCAGGGGTGCCTAAGCCATGGCCTGGACCACTCTCCTTCTGAGCCTCCTTGCTCACTTTACAGGTGCTGCCCTCAGTGTCCCAGCCACCTGCCCAGCCCCAGGGCTCTGGGTCCAGCCTGGCCTGACAGTGACCTCAGCAGGGCCCTGCCTGTGGTATGCAGGATGCTCATGATCCTGCTGCAGGGGGAGGGGCTGCTGGGGGTGAAATGTCCCCATACTGTTCTTCTGTGCTCATGATCCCCTGAGGACACTTTTATTCCTGAAACTCAGGCCAGGCAGGTGGCAAGGCGTTCTTGGGCTGAGCCCCTCAGTTTCAAGTCTATTCTATTCTCTCCCCTTTTCTTGCAGGCTCTGTGGCCTCCTATGAGCTGACTCAGCCACTCTCAGTGTCAGTGGCCCTGGGACAGATGGCCAGGATCACTTGTGGGGGAAACACTATTGGAAGAAAATATGTGTACTGGTACCAGCAGAAGCCAGACCAGGCCCCTGTGCTAGTCATCTATCAGGATAGCCAGCAGCCCTCTGGGATCCCTGAGTGATTCTTTGGCTCCAACTCGGGGAACACAGCCACTCTGACCATCGGCGGAGCCCAAGCCGGGGATGAGGCTATTACTGTCAGGTGTGGGACAGCAGCACTGCACACAGTGACACAGGCAGATGAGGAAGTGAGACACAAACCCTTTCCCCATCTGTGTCACCCTCTTTCTCTAATTCCAGGAGTACTATGAACAAAGCCATAAGCGGATCTGGTTCAATTTTCTTTAATCTCTGCCCCCAGCCTGTCCCTCCCTCCAGTGCTTCAGGCGGGGTCTGCAGAAAGTGCATCAGAAGTTCATTTAGGGTGATGTGACGGACTGGTGTTTTGGTGACTCAGCTGTGAATTGGGAAAATAGGGCCTGTATGGAACATCAGACTGAGGTAGACATCCACAGTTGGCTCTGGATTTCCATAGGTGGTGACAGGCCAGTCCTTGCTCCGAATGTCCTAGATCAGTCCCCAAAACTGCTCAGCTCAGGCTCCTGTGTTAGCCAGGGCAGAAAACAGACTCCTCTGGGTTTATGCCCTGCCTCAGCGAGGTTAGGTTTCATGACTGCCTGAGGCCAACATCTCAAGACTCTGCCTCAATATAGGAGGACCTAAAAATCCTCCCAGCTCCACAGCTCCCCGTAGGAAACACTGAGGCCTCAATGAGGATCGGGGTCTCCTGCCCGGTGTTGCCTCCCTCACCTCCTTTCACATCCTCTGTGCATGCAATTCTTCATCTAAGAGTCTGCTTCCAGGGAACCCAAATTAAGATCACCAGCCATCCCCAACATGGGCCATGTGGGAAACTCAGGAGGCCACAGTACACTGGAAAGCAACCTAAATTAGCATTGTGAGTATCCATATGCCCAGTGAGATCTGAGTGTTTCTTGCATTTGTATGGAATGAAAAGGGAGCCTGAGTCGCCAGGTGCTCTGGGTTCTGAGGGAGAGTTGGAGTCAGATCTCCCTGCACAGAAACCTGGGGCAGGAGGAGCTGCCTCAACCATGCAGGGACCACAGATGCACCCACAGGGTGAGCTGCAGGATGGACACTGCCCACCTCCACCCCCCACCCCCTGGGCAAAAAAAAATCATTTTTTCCACCCCTCCTTCAGCCTATCCAAGTTGACACTTATAAAGCCACCGCAGCCCACGCTTGTCAACAGGAAACCCATTCGCATCTCCATCAGCCACACAATCTCCACAGAGTCTTCAAAACATAATAACAGTAGCCATGCAAGGTATAGAAAATGTCTCCTAAATCATTGTACTTAGATTACATATGAAAATGATACTTTTTGAAATACTAAGTAAATAAAATATATTTAAATTCATTGACTTCTTCTCTTTGTATGTCTAACGTGGTAACTAGACAGTGGGATTCCCATGAGGCTCACATCATATTGTGACTGAACAGTGCTGGTCTGCAGGAAGCCCCATCTCCATCCATAGGTCATCAGTGTGAACCCAGGGAGAGGTGCTGGTATAAGAGAGATGAGAATCCAGGGGTGAACCACATGCTTGTGCAGGGGACTGAGCCTTCACTTTGAGCCAAAGAAGTTTCCTTTCCTATCTTCAATCCTGAACAAGAGGACATCTTTTTGTTTCCAGGTTTGTGTCACTTCAGGTTTGGGGATGGCTGGATCCCAGCCAGGGGACACTGAGAAATCCAGAAGTCTCACACTGACTGTTGTATTTCATCTGCTGGGGCCATCCCAAACCACTGCATACCATTTCCTTTCCTGGTGCTCAAATAGCTGCTCCATGCACTTGTCATGGTTTCAGAGATGAATCCAGGTGGGAAGACAGGATAGTGTATGTTATAATATTTAAATAGAACCTGAATCCCTTAATAGTTATTTTAATATGGAACATTCAAAGAGTCGTGTCATAGGCAATGGGAAAAGATGAAGAAAATTAAAAGCATTTTGAGGAAAAAACAGAAATGTATTTATCGAATGTGTGTGTGTCTTCAGTGTTGCGGGATTGAGAGTGGCCAGCATTAGGTTGCCCTGAGGATGTGCTCAGATGGGGGAAAGGAAGAAAGCAGGAAACACGCATCTCTGTGATCTGACACATAAATCACAGTAATGGAAATAAATCTTTCAATAAATCAAACATTCACAATAAATATCACTCTGGTACACACAGAAAGGCCTGTCAGCAAACTTGCCCTTTGTCCTGCTGGGTCTTATCCCCACGGATGACCTGTGTGCAGAGTGGACTCTGTGGTCTCCATTTCTCAGGCTGAGAACCAGAGGGTGGGAAGGACAAGTCGCCTGCTTGTGAGTGGGAAGGGCAGGATTGGAAGCAGCGGATTCAGATTCAGGACTGCAGCCCTAGTCGGTGCTCCTTGTTCCCTCCACGGGGTCCCTCCCACACATGCCCCGTGTGGATGCGGGTGCACTGCCTGGGGTAGCTGATGTGCTCCAGGGATTCAATGCTGCAGCTGCTTCAGCACAAAGCGTTGGGGTGGGGATGGGACGAGGCTGCAGCTGGGGAGACCAGAGACCAACACCACCCAGCAGAGGTTTCCACGGGGTGGGCAGCCCCATTTCCTGAGAATAGAGAGAACCTGGCAATGGGTGCCAGGAAGAGGACACTTCAAGGTGTGCCCACGCCTGGAGGTTCACAGACACAGGCACCACACAGCAGAGACACTGAGGGCCAGGAGCTCACTCAAGCGAGGGGCTTCAGCAGATCTTTCTCTCCTGAGCAAATCACGTGCAAAGAAATCAACTTCCTGTCATCAGAATAGACAATCAGGGTACTTTAGTCTCCTTGGCTAAGCCCCGCTGTCAAGGGAAACAGAAGTCTCTGAGCCCAGGCCCAGGTGAGGGTGGGGTGAGGAGAGGAGCTCAGGACGCAGATTTGCATGGAGGCTGCACCCTCCTCTGAGGCAGAGGGGATAAGACAGGGCTGGGGCAGGCCCAGAGCTGGGGTCTCAGGAGGCAGCGCTCTCGGGACGTCTCCACCATGGCCTGGGCTCTGCTCCTCCTCACCCTCCTCACTCAGGGCACAGGTGATCCCTCCAGGGAAGGGGATTCAGGGGCCCCTGGGCTGATTCTTGGTCTCCTGCTCCTCAGGCTCACGTGGGCCCAGCACTGACTCACTAGAATGTGTTTCTCCCTCTTTCCAGGGTCCTGGGCTCAGTCTGCCCTAACTCAGCCTCCCTCTGTGTCTGGATCTCCTGGACAGTCGGTCACCATCTCCTGCACTGGAACCAGCAGTGACATCGGTGGTTATAACTATGTCTCCTGGTACCAACGGCACCCAGGCACAGCCCTCAAACTCGTGATTTATGGTGTCAGTAATCGGCCGTCAGGGGTCTCTGATCGCTTCTCTGGCTCCAAGTCTGGCAACACGGCCTCCCTGACCATCTCCGGGCTTCAGGCTGAGGACGAGGCTGATTATTACTGCAGCTCATATTCAAGCAGCTACCATCTCCACAGTGGTCCAAGTTCATGGGGAAATGAGACCAAAACCTGCCCTGGGCTCTCAGGTTCCCTTTTTGTTCTGAAGATACTTCCTCAACTGGTGCAAGCGGCTTCCTGTAGCACAGTCTTCACAATTCTCAGCTCCTCTCCTTCCCCACTATGAAGTCCAAAAGAAAACTTGCGCTGTGGTTTCTCTTCTGGGACAGTGACAGTTTCCTGATGATTGTGTGTTGTAGTCCCTGAATTGCTACTCTTCTCAGCTCTTCAAATGCAGGGGACAGTGACAAGGAGCTGTCTGATTCCCTGCTGTTTTCAGGAACATCCTCATCCTAAATGCATCCCCCACTTTCTCACTGTGCAGACCAATCTGGACAGAAGTCATTAGAGGGAGTTTCCAGAAACTGCATCTTACTCCACTCTGTGTCCTCCACGCTCTTGTGAAGATGGCCCTCCTGGCTGGGCTGTTACTCCGTACCTCTGTCTGGAGGCAGTGACCACTGAGGGAAGATCTCAAGATGTTTCTGAGAAATTAGTAACAAAGAGGAAGCTGTTGTTTTTCTTATTTCTGCTCCTCCTCTTTGCCCCAATACCTCAGGTTGCTGAGCTAGGAGATTTTGAGTGACAGGCTCAGTTCTCTCAGAATCCCCCTCCCCTCACATCACTGAGCCCCTGTCCTGGAAAGGCCCCACATGTGGACGGTCTCCCCATAGAATGGGAGATTCCCATGTGGCTCTACAGGGTAGAGTTAGCCTGAGTCCATTCCTTCTTCCTCATTGACATCCAGCATTTCTAATTTCCACGGGCGTCAATACTTTTGTAACTGAAACCTTTATTAATCTACTAATGGTGATAATTTAGAAAATATTCAGACATGAGCTGGATCCAATAAATTTTCTGAGCCTGTTATTAAACATAAGTATTATTGTATGTATTTTGGCTTCATAAACTTCAAATAAACAGATTGTATTTAAAACAAAGTAACCATTTTAGTATATGTGTATCCTATATCATCATGTTGTGTACCTGAAATACGCACAAAATGTGTTTCAAAGACAAAAGTGTATTCATTGCCTATTGCTGCATAAAAGTTACTCCTTATATTCAGCATGTTAAGACAGCACATGTGATCGTGTCGCTTTGGTGCATCTAGATTTTGGGAGCAGCTTGGTTTGCTGGTTCTGGCTCCAGACTGGTCATGAAGTTGCAGCCAAGCTGTCAGGCAGGGCTGCATTCCGAGACCAGAGCAGGTGGCCAGGCTCAGCCTGAGGGGGGTTCCACTGTCCCTAACCTTTTTGGCAGATGTAGATCAGCTCAGGGTATAAGGAGAAAGTGATGTGTAAGGCCACTGTCCGGTTCCTTTATGTCAAAGACCATCCCATACATGTATAATTTTTTCTTTCCTCAGACATCTTATGCATAGAGCCCTGCCCCATTTATTCTAAACTGTAACATATTCCAGGGCAGAGTTTAGGCCAATTATCTTCTAATGGTTATCACCATGATTTTGATCTCACAAGAAACAGGGCAGTGAACACCTCTATGCAGACTCCTTGTAGTTCACGTGTGGATATGACCATAGGATAAATTTCTAGAAGTCCAATTGCTGGATCAAAAGGTTGTATGTTTGTAATTTTCACCCATTATTCTCAGATTCCTCTCCAGTGGGGTCCCACCAATTTACAATGTCAGCCATAAATATTTGATCAGAGTACACTGTTGAGACTTTACATTTTTGCCAACCCATCAGATTGAAAAATGTTATCATGTTATTGTTTTATTTTTGATTTCTCTTCTTCTGTTTAAGGTTTAGCATTTTCTCAAATATTTCAGTGGTCTTTATTTTATAGAATTCAGTAAACTTTTTCTTAAATGCCCAGAGGAAAATGATTTTAGTCTTAGTGGTCACAGATGGTGGCTCACAGCTATAATCCCAGCCCTTTGAAAGGCCGAGGTGGGCAGATAGCTTGAGCCCAGGAGTTCAAGACCAGTCTGCGCAACATGGTGAAACCTCATCCATTAAACTAAATAAAATTAATTAATTGTTTTAAAAGTACTTTAGTCTTTGTTGCTCAAGAGTGACATTTGCAGGTACACAACCATTTAAAAGTACAGAAATGACTCTCAGTTCTAGGACCATTTTCTGAGTCTCTTGTTAAACACAGCCATTAAAAATAGGCGGCAGGTCAGGAAAGGCCCACTGGATGTAGCTTAATTGTTCCTGGTTTGTAGGGGCAGGTGAAGTTTGATAATTCCACCAGCATAAGTGCTAGGTGGAGATCTCTTGATGATTTCACCTCCTATAGCGGCCAGGGGTGTTTCTTTGGATGAGAATATACGTGTATCTATTTATTTGATTGGATCTTGAGTCTACCCAAGACAGCCCCGTGTCACAATCTCATAACTTTTATCTTCATCTGTTTGCTCTGAGTCATATGATAGTTTTAGCATAATAGGAACACACTCGCCCTAGATGGAAAAGCAGAGGGAGAGGGAAGGACAAACGGGCAAGGAAGCTTGCACTACATATGGAATAATCCAGCGCAGGCTCAGAGAAAAAGGTCTTAAAATCAGCTGTGTACCTGAAACCAAAAACATGGAAGATTATTGAAGTTCTGGGGATTTTAAGTGAATAAGGTTTAAGTTTTCATCATACTGCAATTTTATATAAAGCATAAACACTGTAAAACTCAGAACGTAACAATGGATTAAAAAAGAGCTTAAGATTTTAAGCTGTAATGACCCCAAAACAAGTCGCCAGGAAAGGAACCTTATAGCGGAAATGTGTTATTCTACAAATCATCATTTTCTGTCAAAGTAGATTTTTTTCCCTTTTTCTTAGGTATAAGGAAACATTTCATGAAACATCCTTTTTTCCCACTGTGAAGAGTACCATTATCCCACAAAAACACTAGAACATTAAGGAGGAAACAATTGCACTTTTGTATCAATATTGAGAAGTTTCTTTATTAACACATCAGTATGCTCATGCTCAATGATAAAATTGGATTTAGTAATTTAATATGCTTACAATAGATTAATTTTTTTCTTTGGGCATTTTTGTCTGATTTATCTTAGTTAACTCAGACATACTGTGTTCTAAAAATGACTCAATTTTTGATATTTTTTGTTTTATTTTCTATATCAATTATGGCTCTTTTCCAAACACTGCCAGAGATATCCCATGGCTACTCATTATTCAATTCAATTTTATAGGCATTTGAATTATTTGATATTACTCTAAATTATTTCAAGAATGCACAGATGTGACTTCCTCCACATCTAGCTCACAAACATTGCTGATGCTGACTCACTCATCTCTTTCAATCTTAATAAAGTAGGAGTTTACTTTTCTGGACCCACAGAAGGTAACAGGAGTGAGGAGGCAGAACCTCCAAAAGCTGCTATCCTTTAAACCCTCAGGGTGAATCACACCTGGAGTCTCACCCACATTTGATTTTGATGGTATATAAATAAGAGTTAAGTCTTAGAGTTGGTTGTGAGTTAGTTGAGGATTCAGTTAGTTTGGGCTGTTGGGATGGGGTGAATGTATTTTACAAGTGAGAATGAAAAAAGTTTTGGAGTTCATGGGGTGCGGGGTTATTGGCTGAATCCTGTCCCTTAAAATTCATGCAATAAAGTGCTAATACACAGTGTGTAACTGAATGTGGAGAGAGAGTTTTTAGAGGGAATTAAGTGAAAATGAGGCCATGAGGGTGAATTCCAATCCAATCTGACTGGTGTCCTCCTAAGAAAAGAAAATTTGCACACACAGAAGTGAGACACCAGAGATGAGCGTGCAAAGACCACATGAGGACACAGCAAGGAGGCAGCCACCTGCAAGGCAAGGAGAGAGGCCTCAGGGGAAACCAAACCCACCAACACTTTCACCCTGGACTTTTCAGCTTCAGCACTGAGAAAATAAGTGTCTGTTGTTTAGGCCACCAGCTCTTTGGCATCTTATCATGGCAGCTCTAGCAAATGAAAACAAGAGGGACCCCAGAGGCCAGGGATGAGGAAGGAGGAGATGGAGCAGGGTGCAGGAGGCACAACAGGGAGGAGCTGGAAGATCAGGCTCTGAGGTGCATCCCCTGGGTGGAATCGTAACTCCACTCAGTACTGCCTGGGGACTTGAAGAAAAATGTTTAACCTTCTAATATTGATTCCCAAAAGAAGATTGGATCTTGAGAACAGGACTCATCCTCCTATTCCTATTATAAAAGTGTTCTTGAGGTCACGCTTGTAACACATTTATTCTGCGTCCAGCAGGGGGAACTGCCAGCCTTCATTTAGGGCCCTAATGACTCCAAGTCCCCTGATAATGCTCAAGTGCAAAGGGCATGACTGGTGCTTCTTTTGAGACCCCTTCTCTTGGGTAAAATGTATTCTCCACTCATGACTGTCACCTAGTCCTTCTACAGACAAGAGCTCAGATAAATGCTCTGGAAAATGGAGAAGAAATTTGCATCTGCTTCTCACCAGGGAGCCACCCAAAAAGCCAAAATAGGGAAGGAAGTAGATTTGCATGATGAGGTTCCACTTCCTACGATAAGAGATGCCTGGTGGCCTCTCCCCAGCAGTGGGTCCAGAGGCAGAGCTCTGGGGCATCTCCACCATGGCCTGGACCCCTGCCCTGCTCACCATTCTCACTCTCTACACAGGTGTTTTCTCCCAGGGCTCAGCCCGCAATGAGACCAACGTCAGCCTGGCCCTGACCTTCAGCTCAGCACAGGGAGTGATGCAGTGTGGGGCTCTGGGAATGAGACCTTCAATCTCAGACTCACCTCTTCTGTCTTCTTTTGTAGTTTCTGTGACCTCCTCTGAGCTAACTAAGGTACCTGCAGTGTCTGTGACCTTGAAACGGATGGCCAGGATGACCTGTCAGAGAGACAGCATAGAAGATTCTTATTCACTTGTACCAGCAGAAGCCAGGCCGGGCTCCTGTACTGGTTATCTATGATAAAATCAACCAGCCCTCAGGGATCCCTCAGCAGTTCCCTGTATCCAACTCACGGGGAATGGCTGCAGTGACCATCACCGGGGCTTAGGTTGAAGATGTGCCTATTATTGTCAGTTGGTAGACCTCAGTGGTACTTATCCCACAGTGACACAGGCAGATGGGGAAGTGATAAACTCCTTCCCGATCTGTGTCACCTTCTTTCTCCAGCCCCAGAAAGACTGTGGACAAACCTACGAGCAGGTATGGCTCAGTTTACCTAGATCTAAGATCCCCAGGCTGCCCTTTCCTTGGACCTCCAGACAGGCTGTGCAGAAGGTGGGTCAGGAGTTGATATACAGACAGTTATTATAAGTTTATTCATTTTTTTCAAGAAGTAGAAGAATAACTAAACATGTTAACTAAAAACATGTTCATGTTTTTCCAAAAAAAAGGGAAAAATTGGAATTGCAGAGATGAAAACCACAATATCTAAGATTTAAAAAATAAACTGGGTAAGACAGACAAGTTAGATGCTGCAAAAGAAAAGATTAACAAAATATATAATGTAGCGATAGAAACTGTTCAAAATAAAAAAGATAAGGAAAAAATAATGATGAAAATGAACAGAACATCAGTGAGTTGTAGGGCAACTTCAACAGCCTAACATATGTATAACTGAAGTCTTTGCAATAGAAATGGGGTGGAAGGGGAATAAAAAATATTTGAATCAATAATGGCCAAACCTTTTCCACAACTGGTGAAAACCATAAACTGAAATATTCAAGAAGCTCAACAAAACTCAAGTACAGGAAACATGAAGAAAACAACTGCAACATCTGTCACAATCAAATTAATAAAATCCAGCGATGAAGTGTCACTTAATAAGGGTAAGAGCCGGGGGGCGGAGCAAGATGGCCGAATAGGAACAGCTCCAGTCTCCAACTCCCAGCGCGAGCGACACAGAAGACCGGTGATTTCTGCATTTTCAACTGAGGTACTGGGGTCATCTCACTGGGGAGTGCCAGACAATTGGTGCTGGTCAGCTGCTGCAGCCCGACCAGCGAGAGCTGAAGCAGGGTGAGGCATTGCCTCACCTGGGAAGCACAAGGGGGAAGGGAATCCCTTTTCCTAGCCAGGGGAACCGAGACACACAACACCTGGAAAATCGGGTGACTCCCACCCCAATACTGCGCTTTAAGCAAACAGGCACACCAGGAGATTATACCCACACGTGGCCGGGAGGGTCCCACGGCCACGGAGCCTCCCTCATTGCTAGCACAGCAGTCTGCGATCTAACCGAAACAGCAGCAGCGAGGCTGGGGGAGGGGCGCCTGCCCTTGCTAAGGCTTAAGGCTTAAGTAGGTAAACAAAGCCGCTGGGAAGCTCGAACTGGGTGGAGCTCACAGCAGCTCAAGGAAACCTGCCTGTCTCTGTAGACTCTACCTCTGGGGACAGGGCACAGCTAAACAACAAAAGGGGAAGCAGCAGAGGCCTGTGCAGATGCGAACAACTCTGTCTGACAGCTTTGAAGAGAGCAGTGGATCTCCCAACACGGAGGTTGAGATCTGAGAATGGACAGACTGCCTGCTCAAGTGGGTCTCTGACCCCTGAGTAGCCTAACTGGGAGACATCCCCCACTAGGGGCAGTCTGACACACCACACCTCACAGGGTGGAGTACACCCCTGACAGGAAGCTTCCAAAGTAAGAATCAGACAGGTACACTCGCTGTTCAGCAATATTCTAACTTCTGCAACCTCTGCTGCTGATACCCAGGCAAACAGGGTCTGGAGTGGACCTCAAGCAATCTCCAACAGACCTACAGCTGAGGGTCCTGACTATTAGAAGGAAAACTATCAAACAGGAAGAACACCTGTACCAAAACCCCATCAGTTCGTCACCATCATCAAAGACCAGAGGCAGATAAAACCACGAATATGGGGAAGAAGCAGGGCAGAAAAGCTGGAAATTCAAGAAATAAGAGCGCATCTCCCCCTGCAAAGGAGCGCAGCTCATCTCCAGCAACGGATCAAAGCTGGTCAGAGAATGACTTTGACGAAATGAGAGAAGAAGGCTTCAGTCCATCAAACTTCTCAGAGCTAAAGGAGGAATTACGTACCCAGTGCAAAGAAACTAAAAATCAGGCCGGGCGCGGTGGCTCAAGCCTGTAATCCCAGCACTTTGGGAGGCCGAGACGGGCGGATCACGAGGTCAGGAGATCGAGACCATCCTGGCTAACACGGTGAAACCCCGTCTCTACTAAAAGATACAAAAAATTAGCCGGCGAGATGGCGGGCGCCTGTAGTCCCAGCTACTCGGGAGGCTGAGGCGAGAGAATGGCGTAAACCCGGAGGCGGAGCTTGCAGTGAGCTGAGATCTGGCCACTGCACTCCAGCCTGGGCGACAGAGCGAGACTCCGTCTCAAAAAAAAAAAAAAAAAAAAAAAAAAAGAAACTAAAAATCTTGAAAAAAGAGTGGAAGAATTGATAGCTAGAATAATTAATGCAGAGAAGGTCATAAATGAAATGACAGAGATGAAAACCATGACACGAGAAATACGTGACAAATCCACAAGCTTCAGTAACTGACTCGATCAACTGGAAGAAAGAGTATCAGCGATCAAGGATCAAATGAATGAAATGAAGCGAGAAGAGAAACCAAAAGAAAAAAGAAGAAAAAGAAAGGAACAAAGCCTGCAAGAAGTATGGGATTATGTAAAAAGACCAAATCTACGTCTGATTGGGGTGCCTGAAAGTGAGGGGGAAAATGGAACCAAGTTGGAAAACACTCTTCAGGATATCATCCAGGAGAACTTCCCCAACCTAGTAGGGCAGGCCAACATTCAAATTCAGGAAATACAGAGAACGCCACAAAGATACTCCTCCAGAAGAGCAACTCCAAGACACATAATTGCCAGATTCACCAAAGTTGAAATGAAGGAAAAAATCTTAAGGGCAGCCAGAGAGACAGGTCAGGTTACCCACAAAGGGTAGCCCATCAGACTAACAGCAGACCTCTCGGCAGAAACTCTACAAGCCAGAAGAGAGTGGGGGCCAATATTCAACGTTCTTAAAGAAAAGACTTTTAAACCCAGAATTTCATATCCAGCCAAACTAAGTTTCATCAGTGAAGGAGAAATAAAATCCTTTACAGATAAGCAAATGCTTAGAGATTTTCTCACCACCAGGCCTGCCTTACAAGAGACCCTGAAGGAAGCCCTAAACATGGAAAGGAACAACCGGTACCAGCCATTGCAAAAACATGCCAAAATGTAAAGACCATCGAGGCTAGGAAGAAACTGCATCAACTAACGAGCAAAATAACCAGTTAATATCATAATGGCAGGATCAAGTCCACACATAACAATATTAACCTTAAATGTTAATGGACTAAATGCTCCAATTAAAAGACACAGACTGGCATACTGGATAAAGAGTCAAGACCCATCAGTCTTCTGTATTCAGGAGACCCATCTCACATGCAGAGACATACATAGGCTCAAAATAAAGGGATGGAGGAAGATCTACCAAGCAAATGGAGAACAAAAAAAAAAGCAGGGGTTGCAATCCTAGTCTCTGATAAAACAGACTTTAAACCATCAAAGATCAAAAGAGACAAAGAAGGCCATTACATAATGGTAAAGGGATCAATTCAACAGGAAGAGCTAACTATCCTAAATATATATGCACCCAATACAGGAGCACCCAGATTCATAAAGCAAGTCCTTAGAGACCTACAAAGAGACTTAGACTCCCATACAATAATAATGGGAGACTTCAACACTCCACTGTCAACATTAGACAGATCAACGAGACAGAAAGTTAACAAGGATATCCAGGAATTGAACTCATCTCTGCACCAAGCGGACCTAATAGACATCTATAGAACTCTCCACCCCAAATCAACAGAATATACATTCTTCTCAGCACCACATCACACTTACTCCAAAACTGACCACATAATTGGAAGTAAAGCACTCCTTAGCAAATGTAAAAGAACAGAAATTATAACAAACTGTCTCTCAGACCACAGTGCAATCAAACTAGAACTCAGGACTAAGAAACTCAATCAAAACCGCTCAACTACACGGAAACTGAACAACCTGCTCCTGAATGGCTACTGGGTACATAACGAAATGAAGGCAGAAATAAAGATGTTCTTTGAAACCAATGAGAACAAAGATACAACATACCAGAATCTCTGGGACACATTTAAAGCAGTGTGTAGAGGGAAATTTATAGCACTAAATATCCACAAGAGAAAGCTGGAAAGATCTAAAATTGACACTCTAACATGACAATTAAAAGAACTGGAGAAGCAAGAGCAAACACATTCAAAAGCTAGCAGAAGGCAAGAAATAACTAAGATCAGAGCAGAACTGAAGGAGATAGAGACACAAAAAACCCTCCAAAAAATCAATGAATCCAGGAGTTGGTTTTTTGAAAAAAATCAACAAAATTGACAGACCGCTAGCAAGTCTAATAAAGAAGAAAACAGAGAAGAATCAAATAGACACAATAAAAAATGATAAAGGGGATATCACCATGGACCCCACAGAAATACAAACTACCATCAGAGAATACTATAAACGCCTCTACGCAAATCAACTAGAAAATCAAGAAGAAATGGATAATATCCTGGACACTTACACTCTTCCAAGACTAAACCAGGAAGAAGTTAAATCCCTGAATAGACCAATAGCAGGCTCTGAAATTGAGGCAATAATTAATAGTCTACCAACCAAAAAAAGTCCAGGACCAGATGGATTCACAGCTGAATTCTACCAGAGGTATAAGGAGGAGCTGGTACCATTCCTTCTGAAACTATTCCAATCAATTGAAAAAGAGGGAATCCTCCCTAACTCATTTTATGAGGCCAACATCATCCTGATACCAAAGCCTAGCAGAGACACAACAAAAAAAGAAAATTTTAGACCAATATCCCTGATGAACATCGATGCAAAAATCCTCAATAAAATACTGGCAAACTGGATTCAGCAGCACATCAAAAAGCTTATCCACCATGATCAAGTGGGCTTCATCCCTGGGATGCAAGGCTGGTTCAACATTCCCAAATCAATAAATGTAATCCAGCATATAAACAGAACCAAAGACAAGAACCACATGATTATCTCAATAGATGCAGAAAAGGCTTTTGACAAAATTCAACAGCCCTTCAAGCTAAAAACTGTCAATAAATTTGGTATTGATGGAACGTACCTCAAAATAATAAGAGCTATTTATGACAAACCCACAGCCAATATCATACTGAATGGGCAAAAACTGGAAAAATTCCCTTTGAAAACTGGCACAAGACAGGGATGCCCTCTCTCATCACTCCTATTCAACATAGTGTTGGAAGTTCTGGCTAGGGCAATCAGGAAAGAGAAAGAAATCAAGGGTATCCAGTTAGGAAAAGAAGAAGTCAAATTGTCCCTGTTTGCAGATGACATGATTGTATATTTAGAAAACCCCATTGTCTCAGCCCAAAATCTCCTTAAGCTGATAAGCAACTTCAGCAAAGTCTCAGGATACAAAATTAATGTGCAAAAATCACAAGCATTCTTATACACCAGTAACAGACAAACAGAGAGCCAAATCAGGAATGAACTTCCATTCACAATTGCTTCAAAGAGAATAAAATACCTAGGAATCCAACTTACAAGGGATGTAAAGGACCTCTTCAAGGAGAACTACAAACCACTGCTCAGTGAAATCAAAGAGGACACACCATGCTCATGGATAGGAAGAATCAATATCGTGAAAATGGTCATACTGCCCAAGGTTATTTATAGATTCAATGCCATCCCCATCAAGCTACCAATGACTTTCTTCACAGAATTGGAAAAAACGGCTTTAAAGTTCATATGGAACCAAAAAAGAGCCCGCATTGCCAAGACAATCCTAAGTCATAAGAACAAAGCTGGAGGCATCACGCTACCTGACTTCAAACTATACTACAAGGCTACAGTAACCAAAACAGCATGGTACTGGTACCAAAACAGAGATATAGACCAATGGAACAGAACAGAGTCCTCAGAAATAATACCACACATCTACAGCCATCTGATCTTTGACAAACCTGAGAGAAACAAGAAATGGGGAAAGGATTCCCTATTTAATAAGTGGTGCTGGGAAAATTGGCTAGCCATAAGTAGAAAGCTGAAACTGGATCCTTTCCTTACTCCTTATATGAAAATTAACTCAAGATGGATTAGAGACTTAAATGTTAGACCTAATACCATAAAAACCCTAGAAGAAAACCTAGGTAGTACCATTCAGGACATAGGCATGGGCAAGGACTTCATGCCTAAAACACTAAAAGCAATGGCAGCAAAAGCCAAAATTGACAAATGGGATCTCATTAAACTAAAGAGCTTCTGCACAGCAAAAGAAACTACCATCAGAGTGAACAGGCAACCTACAGAATGGGAGAAAATTTTTGCAATCTACTCATCTGACAAAGGGCTAATATCCAGAATCTACAAAGAACTCAAACAAATTTACAAGAAAAAAAAAAACAACCCCATCCAAAAGTGGGCAAAGGATATGAACAGACATTTCTCAAAAGAAGACATTCATACAGCCAACAGACACATGAAAAAATGCTCATCATCACTGGCCATCAGAGAAATGCAAATCAAAACCACAATGAGATACCATCTCACACCAGTTAGAATGGCAATCATTAAAAAGTCAGGAAACAACAGGTGCTGGAGAGGATGTGGAGAAATAGGAACACTTTTACACTGTTGGTGGGATTGTAAACTAGTTCAACCATTATGGAAAACAGTATGGCAATTCCTCAAGGATCTAGAACTAGATGTACCATATGACCCAGCCATCCCACTACTGGGTATATACCCAAAGGATTATAAATGATGCTGCTATAAAGACACATGCACATGTATGTTTATTGCGGCACTATTCACAATAGCAAAGACTTGGAATCAACCCAAATGTCCATCTGTGACAGACTGGATTAAGAAAATGTGGCACATATACACCATGGAATATTATGCAGCCATAAAAAAGGATAAGTTTGCGTCCTTTGTAGGGACATGGATGCAGCTGGAAACCATCATTCTTAGCAAACTATCACAAGAACAGAAAACCAAACACCGCATTTTCTCACTCATAGGTGGCAACTGAACAATGAGATCACTTGGACTCGGGAAGGGAAACATCACACATCGGGGCCTATCATGGGGAGGGGGGAGGGGGGAGGGATTGCATTGGGAGTTATACCTCATATAAATGACGAATTGATGGGTGCTGACGAGTTGATGGGTGCAGCACACCAACATGGCACAAGTATACATATGTAACAAACCTGCACGTTATGCACATGTACCCTAGAACTTAAAGTATAATTAAAAAATAAATAAATAAATAAGAGTAAGAGCCAGTTTTCTTATTAAAGGCAATGCAAGAAAGAAGACAGTGAAGCAATGTCTTGAAAATACTAAAAAGAAAAACATGTCAATCTTGAATTCTTTATCAAACAGAAATATCTTTCAAAAATGAAGGCAAAATAAACCCTTTTCTGACATATAAAAACCTACAGAATTAGGTTTTTATCAGACCCTTGCTTTAGAAATGATAAAGGACACCCCTAGACAAAAGGAAATGATACCACAATGAAATGCAAATTCTCACACAAAAAAGAAAACATTAGATATGGTAACTACAAGGATAAACATACAAATGTGTGAATTGTGTTAATGTATAAAAAACATAATTATTCAAAGAGAAGTTGATAACACATTGTGACTTATAATGAAAGTAAATTATATCAAAAAGATAGCGTAAAAGCTGAGGTAGGTGAGAATATGTGATAATGGTCTTTTACTATATGTGAATGTATTATAGCACTTAAAGGTAGACTTTGTCAAGTTATATGTTTACAGTAAGCCTCGAGTCAATCATTAAAATAAGCCATTTTTAACAAAAAAGAATTATGGTTAATAAGGTATATTAGAATTCCCCATAGAAAAAAAATCAAGGCCGGGCGCGGTGGCTCAAGCCTGTAATCCTAGCACTTTGGGAGGCCGAGACGGGCGGATCACAAGGTCAGGAGATCGAGACCATCCTGACTAACATGGTGAAACCCCGTCTCTACTAAAAAATACAAAAAACTAGCCGGGTGAGGTGGCGGGCGCCTGTAGTCCCAGCTACTCGGGAGGCTGAGGCAGGAGAATGGCGTGAACCCGGGAGGCGGAGCTTGCAGTGAGCTGAGATCCGGCCACTGCACTCCAGCCTGGGCGACAGAGCGAGACTCCGTCTCAAAAAAAAAAAAAAAGAAAAGAAAAAAAATCAATAGAATATGCATGTGTATATCCATATAATATACATCCGTGTACACACATACATAGGTATATATAGAGAAAATTATTTTAAGAACTTGGTTAATACAATTGTGGTAGCTGACAAGGATGGAATCTGTTGGTCTGGCTGAAGGCTGGGAATTGAGGTCAGAGTTGATGTTGCAGTCCTATGTCCAAATTTATCAAGGCAGCATTTCAGGAAACCTCCATACTTGGCCTCTAACTCATTAATGAGGCCCACCTACATTGTGGAGAGTAATCTGCTTATATGACATATAGTGATTTAAATGTTAATCACACCTGAAAATTATTTTCATGTCAATTTCTATACTCGTATTTGACAAAATCAACCTGGCACTATATCCTAGTAAATCTGGCACTTAGAATTAACTATTACTAAAGCCAGCAAAGAGATAAAAACACTAATTTTAAAAAATAAATCAAAAAGGAGACAGAAAAGGGGAAAGAGGAAAAATGAGCATACAGGGCAAACAGAAAATAAAGAGAAAGAAGGTATATTTCAACAGAATTATATTACTAATATACTACTTGTAAGTGGTCTAAATATCACAATTACCAGGCAGATACTGTCAGAAATTAATAACAAGACTCAACTATAAATGCTTCATAGAAAAAGATCAACTTCAAATTTTAAAATCCTAAAAATTCAAGGAATCAACAACGATTCCTTCTACTCCCCAGAAAGCAGTACCACAAAGCAGTACCAAAAAATCACTATGAACTTTTTTTTTTTTTTTCCAGACGGAGTCTCGCTCTGTTGCCCAGGCTGGAGTGCAGTGGCGCGATCTCGGCTCACTGCAAGCTCCACCTCCTGAGTTCACGCCATTCTCCTGCCTCAGCCTCCCGAGTAGCTGGGACTACAGGTGCCCGCCACCATGCCCGGCTAATTTTTTGTATTTTTAGTAGAGATGGGGTTTCACTGTGTTAGCCAGGATGGTCTCAATCTCCTGACCTCATGAGCTGCCCGCCTTGGCCTCCCAAGCGTGAGACATCGCGCCCGGCCACAATGAGCTCTTAATAACACACAGTTATAGAAATATGCTCACTTCACCCACCACTCTTTCCTTTCTCCTGCCCCCAAGACCTAGGTCCTGTTGCCAGGCCTGAGAAAAACAAGTAACAGAAATGTTAAATCAAGATGATAAAGCGAGGTTCTCAATACATGAGATAAAGAGAAGGAGAGAATGGATGGAAACAACAATGGGCTCACATGCATGGGGCAGTTCTGCCTGAGGATGCTGTTTGATACATTATTGAGGAGTTTGTGACCATGTTCATGGTGGACACAGGTCTGCAGTTTTATTTTCATTTTTTGTCATGTCTTTGTCTGGCTTTCATATCAGAATAATGCAGGCCTCAAAGACGGAGTTGGGAAATATTCCCTCCTCTATATTCTGAAGGTCTTCATGTAGAAACAGTATCGTTTCTTTCATAAAAACTTGATAGAATTCACTAGTGAGGCCATTTGGAACTGCAAGGGCTTCTCTTAGCAGGAAGACTTAAAATTGCTGACTCAGTATCTTTATGTGTCATGGATCTATTTAGATTTTCTATTTCTTCATAAGTCAATTTGATAATTTATGTCTTTCTGGGAATTTTTTTCTACTTCATTTAGGTGATCTATAACTTTTGCATTTATTGTTTGTTATATTCCCTGTAAGCATTCTAACTTTTGTGAGGCTTGTAGTGATGTCACATAGTCATGGTTTTGGTCATTTGTGTCTTATCTTGCTTTTTTTTTTTTTCTCTTGGTTGGTCTACCTAAAGGTAAAAATCTGTTGATTTTATTAATCTTTTCAAAGAGTCAAATTTTGCTTTTTGGAGGTGTTCTATTGTTTTCTTGTTTTCTATTACACTGATATTTGGCTCTAATCTATATTATTACATTTTCTTCATTGACATTGAATCTGAATGCTCTTCTTCTTAGGATTATGGGATAGAAGCTTAGATTATGTATTTTAGATTTTTCTTCTTTCCAATAGTAAACATGTAATGCAATAGATTTCCTTCAAAACACTGGCTTAGCTGTATTTCTTAAATTTTGATATGTTGTGATTTTGTGTTCCAAAAGTTCAGTATTTTGTAATTTATGTCCTGATTTTTCTTTGATTTACTGATTAATTGGTAGTCTATTCTTTCATTTTCAAATAATTGAAAACTTCCCATAGTTTTTCTAATATTAATTCAATTTGTTAATTGTGCTTTAAATCATACCTTGTTGAGTTTATTCTTTCAAATTTTTATTTATGGCCTAGATTATGAACCATCATGAAAAATGTTCCATATGTATATTTTTAAGACAATGTATATTATTCTGTTCTGGGTGCAGTTTTCTACAGATTTAATTAGGATAAGTTGGCTAACAGTGCAAATCTATGTATTTACTGGTTTTCTGTGTAGTTTATTTTGTAGATCTTTGAGTGAGAACTACCGGAATGAACAACACTAAGCATATAACTTTTCATTGATTCTATGAGAGAGGTCATGTAAAAAATCATTGGTCTAAATACTTTATTCTCCTGACAAAAAAACCTTCTATGACTTTCCAATACCAATCAATCAAGGAAAAAAGGCAGAGGCAGAGTTCAAGCCATGTTTGTTGATAACCATGGGAGCAGTCAGTGATCAGTCGCGAGCCTCCACTGGTTAGGCTAACTTAATGAGAATATTTTTGTGTTATTTCTTTAAAAATCACACATTTGGGCTAAAACATCCATGAGAAAATTTAAAGCATATACATTGAATAAAACATAAAAGCCAAAAAAAGTAATTGCATATATGTAACATTGCCACCACAGTGTGTCTGCTTCATAGAAATGAACAAAGAGTGATAGCACTTCCATTAAGTTTTCTTACGCATTCAATAAATATATATTGAAACCAACTGACTGAATCATCCCAGATACCTCTGAGTTGCTTGGGATGCATTGGTGAACAGAACAGATAAAAATACCTACTTTCGGCCGGGCACAGTGGCTCATGCCTGTAATCCCAGCACTTTGAGAGGCCGAGATGGGCGGATCACGAGGTCAGGAGATCGAGACCATCCTGGCTAACACGGTGAAACCCCATCTCTACTTAAAAAAAATACAAAAAAACTAGCCAGGCGAGGTGGCGGCGCCTCTAGTCCCAGCTACTCGGGAGGCTGAGGCAGGAGAATGGTGTGAACCTGGGAGGCGGAGCTTGCATTGAGCCGAGATCGCGTCACCGCACTCCAGCCTGGGCGACAGAGCGAGACTCCATCTCAAAAAAACACACACACAAAAAAAACCCTACTTTCAGAGTGGTGTCATGGAGGATGGTGAAGTAGAAAGGTCCAAGAAATGATCCAACCTGTGAAATAACTACTGAAGTGGCAAGAATTGTCAGAATTAACTATAATAAAATGATGGAATCTAGTCTTATATCTGCAGCATCTGGGGAAGTGCTAGTGAAGAGACAGGCAAAAGGAAATTTCTGTCAGGTCAACTTCTGACCACAGAAACAACTGAAAAGAACCTTAATGAGCCACTCTGATAAAAGAGGTAGTTCTTGCAAAGACATTTTGGAAAAGTGAGTACACAAATGAACAACTGCACTTTTCAGCAGGGAACATCAGCCAAGGTGGAGAAAGGGGATAATCTGAATTTAAGAGCTGCAATATCACACACTCAAAATGTCCAAATATCACAAAATTTCATAAAGTACACAAAGTAACAAGAAAGCATGGACCTTTCAGAGGAAAAAATTAACAAGTCAACTGAAAATATTCCAGAGGGATCACAGGAATTGGACATACTACAAAAATTATTTTAAAGTAACCATCTAGGCCGGGCTCAGTGGCTCAAGCCTGTAATCCCAGCACTTTGGGAGGCCGAGACGGGCGGATCACGAGGTCAGGAGATCGAGACCATCCTGGCTAACATGGTGAAACCCCGTCTCTACTAAAAAATACAAAAAACTAGCCGGGTGAGGTGGCGGGAGCCTGTAATCCCAGCTACTCCGGAGGCTGAGGCAGGAGAATGGTGTAAACCCAGGAGGCGGAGCTTGCAGTGAGCTGAGATCAGGCCACTGCACTCCAGCCCGGGCGACAGAGCAAGACTCTGTCTCAAAAAAATAAATAAATAAATAAAGTAACCATCTACATATCTTCAAAAGTCTAAAGGAAATCATGGAAATAGAACTAAAGAGAAAACAGGGGAATGATGTTGAATAGGTAAGAAATCTAAACTAAGACAAAGAAACTATTAAAAAGAACAGCAGAAATTCTGGAACTAAAAATTTCACTAGTTGAAATCAAAATTTCACTGGAGGAGTTCAGCAGCAGTTTTGAGCAGGAGGAAAAATAATCATTAAACGTAAATACATCACTGAAATTACACAGCATGAGAAAAAAGAAAAAAAGAATAAATAAAATGTACATAGCCTAAGAGACATATGGGACACCATCAAGTATATTAATATATGCCTTATGCGGTTTTCAAAAGGAGAAGAGTGAGGAAAAGAAAGATAAAAGAAATAATGACTGAAGACTTCCACATTTGATGAAGGATATAAATCTGTATTTTCGAAGAAGCTCAATGAAATTTAGGAAGATTAAACTGAAATAAATTCACACTGGGATACATTATGGTCAAACCATCAAAAGGCACATACAAAAAGAAAATAATGAGAGGACCAGGAGAAAGAGACTCATCACAAACAATATATTCCTATTAAGATTAACATTTGTTCTTTCATCAGGAACCATGCAGGAACCTTTTCACTTCCAAAACGCAGTAAAATTATATATAAAGTGATAAAATAAAAATCTAGTGCCTGTCAATTCTATATTAAGTGAAAGAATTCTTCCAAATTAAAGGAAAACATAAGACATACAGATAAACAAAAATTAGTAGACCTAGTAGACATGCCCTACAAGATATACTACAGGAAGTCCATCAGCCTGAAAAAGGACATTAGATAATAACTTGAAGACACATAGAGAATTAAAGAACTCTAGTAAATATAAAAGCTAGTATTATTGTATTTTTGGTATCTGACTCCTCTGTATGTTTCCCATATGATAGAAAAGAAGAATAAAACCTGAAAATTATTAAGCCATGTAAATGGGCACAAAAAATGTATAAAGATGTTACTTGTGACAATTTACATAAAGAAGAAGAGCAAATGGACCTGGAGAGAAACCGAGTTAATGGATGCTAGTGAAATTAAGTTGGTAGCAATTTCAAATTATTTTAAGATGTTAATTGTTACTTCCATGATAACAACTAAGAACATCAATCAGAAGTAAAAGAAAAGAAACTAAAGAGGGAACCAAAATGGGACCATGGAAAACAATCAATAGAACCCAAGAGAATCAATTATTGGGGCAATTTAGGAACAAAACAAAAAATAAACAACATATAAAAACAAATATCAACATGATACAAGTCTCATTATCAGTGATTACATGTAAATGGATAAAACTCACCAAGGAAGCCAAAAATTACAGAATACATTTTTAAAACTAAAAAAAGAACCCATGGCAGGGCACAGTGGCTCACGCCTATAATCCCAGCACTTTGGGAAGCCGAGGCGGGCGGATCACAAGGTCAGGAGATTGAGTCCATCCTGGCTAACATGGTGAAACCCCATCTCTACTAATAATACAAAAAATTAGGCCGGGCGCGGTGGCTCAAGCCTGTAATCCCAGCACTTTGGGAGGCCGAGACGGGTGGATCACAAGGTCAGGAGATCGAGACCATCCTGGCTAATATGGTGAAACCCCGTCTCTACTAAAGAATACAAAAAAAAAAAAAACTAGCCGGGCGACGAGGCGGGCGCCTGTAGTCCCAGCTACTTGGGAGGCGGAGGCAGGAGAATGGCGTAAACCTGGGAGGCGGAGCTTGCAGTGAGCTGAGATCCGGCCACCGCACTCTAGCCTGGGCGACAGAGCCAGACTCCGTCTCAAAAAAAGAAAAAAAATTAGCCGGGCATGGTGGCAGACACCTGTAGTCCCAGCTACTCAGGAGACTGAGGCAGGAGAATGGCATGAACCCGGGAGGCAGAGCTTGCAGTGAGCAGAGATCGCACCACTGCACTCCAGCCCTCGGTGACAGAGCAAGACTCCATTTCCAAAAAAAAAGAGAGAACCCACAATCTATATACATGTTACTTACAGAAAATCACTTCAGACCCAAAGAGTGAAAAAGATATGCAAATAGTAACAAAAGGAGAGCTGGGGTGGCTATAGTGACATCAGAAAATATAGACTATAAGCTAAACATAGTTACAAGAGATAAATAAGGGTATCATATATTGATAAAATGGTCAAGTGATCAAGAAGATATAACAATTATACATATATATGCACCAAGCAATAACACTTTAAAATATATGCAGGAAGGCAAATTTGAAAGAAAAAATATGGATCTGTAATATAACTTGGAGACTTCAATACTCCATTGATTGATTGACTGACTGAGATATCTTGCTGTGTTGCCCAGGCTAGAGTACAGGGCCATGTTTATAGCTCTCTGCAGCCTCAACCTCCTAGGTTGAAGTGATCCTCCCACTTCAGCCTCATGAGTAGCTAGAACGGAGTAGCATGAAACCACAACTGGCTAATTTTTAAATTTATCGTTGATACAAGGTCTCACTGCATTGCCCAGGCTGGTCTTGAACTCCTGGTGATCATCCCACCTCAGCCTTCCAAAATGCTGGGATTACAGCATTTTGAACCACTATGCTTGGCCCTTAACAAAATTTTTTTAATTGAAGTCATACAGGGGATCATCCACAACCACAATAGAATGAAGCTAGTGTAGAAGAGGACAAATACGTTTTTCTTCTACTCAACTTAGGTTTATATGCTGGAGGCCTGTGTAACAAAAGACAGATGAAGAAGAGAAACTCATAAAATTTATTTAATGTATGTTGTACTTGACACGGGAGTCTTCACAAGAAAATAAAAACTCAAAAGGTTAATCTGAGTATTTTAAATTTAGTTTTGAATAATAGAGGACTGTTGCGGGGAAATGCTATATAATGAGGTAAATAATATGAGGTAAATGTGGTAAGCTGGGGAATCTTAGCTGGCCTGTGTGTTCAGATTTTTCTTGGCACCCTCTTTATTTTGGAGACAAGGATGCTCCTAACTTTACAGCTCATGGAACAAGAAGAAGAAAGAAAACGTAAACCAAAGCCCACAGAAGAAAGAAAATAAGAGTCATTAGAGGCATAAAACAAATAGAGAATGGAAAAGCTATAAAGAATATCAATGCAATGAAAAGTTGGCACTTGGAAAAGAACAACAAAATTGACAAACTGTTAGGTGGCAACTAAAAACATAAGAGACGAGACACAAATAACTAATATCATAAATTTGGGACAATACTACCAACCATATGAGAATTAAAAGGAGAGAGCTATTCTCTTTCTTTCACCTATTAAACTTCTGCTGTCAACCTCATTTGTTGTATGACCACATCCTAGTTTTCCATGGCCCTGAGACAATGAACTTTGAGTAGCACCCCAGACAATGAGGCCATTTCAATATACTTATACAAAGTCTACTGGTTTGAATATTTATCATATTTGAAAAATATCTTCATGACAGTATCTATACTGGTGCTTAACAAATTCAACCTGGTACCATATCTTAGCCATTCTGACACTTAAAATTAACCAGGAGCTAAAGAAAAACAATTTTTAAAAATAAATTTCAAAAGAGAAAAAGGAAAGAGGAAAAATGAACATCTAAGACAAACAGAAAATAAAGAGCAAGATGGTATATTTTAACAAAGTATATTCCTAATCACATTAACTATAAATGGTCTAAATACCACAATTAAAAGGCAGGTATTATCATCTATATTCTAAAGGAGTTCAGGTAGGATTGGTATGCTTTCTTCCATAAAAATGTGATACCAGTGAAGTTATTTGGGTATAGGTGGGCTTTTCTTAGCATGGAGATTTTAAATTGCTACTTTAACATCTTTAAGTGTCATTGACCTATTCAGATTTTCTATGTATTCATGAGTTAATTTTCATAATTTATGTCTTTCCAGAAATGTGTTTATTTCGTTTATCTATAATTTTGGCATTTTTGTTTACAATAATCCCTATAACCATTCTCACCCTTTTAGGGTCAATAATGATGTCATTATTTTAGCCACGGTTTTCGCAACTTGTGTTTTCCTTTTCTTTTTTTATCATGGTCACTTTACCTAAAGATAAAATTCTATTGATTTTATTAATCTTTTTGAAGAGCCAAATGGTTTGGTGTTTTTTTTTTTTTTTTTTTTTTTGAGGTTTTCTATCGTTTTCCTGTTTTCTATTTCATGAGTGTTTGGTTGGGAGCCTTATTATTACCCTCTATTTGCTTAGAATCTGAATACTTGCCTTTTTTAGGTTTATGAGGTAGAAGCTTAGATTATTTCCTTTAGGTCTTTCTTCTTTCCAATAGTAAGCATTTAATGCCACAGTTTTTCTTCAAAGCACTGACTTAGCTGCATTCCTTAAATTTTAATATGTTGTGTTTTTACGTTTAAAAAAGTTCAGTATCTTCTAATTTATGTTGTGATTTTTATTTGATTCATAGATTACTTAACAGTCTGTTCTTTCACTTTCAAAGGAAGATTTCCCATGGTTCTTCAGGTATTAATTCAACTTAATTAGTTAATTTTGTATTAAACTATATCTTCTATGATTTTCATCCTTCCAAATTTATCAATATTTGATTCATAGCCTAAACTATGAACTATCATGAAAAATGTTCCATATGTATTTGAAAAGATAACATATATTCTGCTATTGTGGGTGTAGTTTTCTACAAATTTATTACAATTAAGATAACTCGGCAAATGGTTTAAATCTATATTCTTACTAGATGTCTGTGTAGTTATTTTGTAGATCTCTGAGACAGAGCTATTGAAATGAACAACACAAACTGTAGAATTTCCCAATGATTATTTTGAGAGAGGTCATTTTTAAAATCATGGATCTAAATACTTTATTCTCCCCACAAAATGTCTTCTATGATTTCCCAATACTAATCAAGGGAAGAAGGCAGAGTTAAACTCACACTTGTAGATAGCACGGGAACAGTGAGTGATCATGTGACATGCCTCCAGAGGTTAGGCTAATGTAGTGAGAACACTTTTCATGATAGTTTTCTTATTTTTTAAGAATCACACAGTTGGGCTAAAATATCCATGAAAAAATTGGAAGCACATACCTTGAATAAAATATGAAAATCAAAAAAAGTTACTTGCACATGTACAACATTGCTACCACAGTGCCTGCTGCACGGGAAATGAACAAAAAGTGTTACTAGTTCAATTCCATTTTCTTACACATTCAATGGACACGTATTAAAACAAATTCACTGAATGGTCCCAGATACTGTATAGGTGCTTGAGATGTACTGGTAAACGAGACAAAAAAAAAAAAAAATACCTGTTCTCTGGGTGGCCTCATGGAAGATGGTAGAGTAGGAAGCCCCAGGAAATGGTCCCTCCTGTGAAGTAACTATTGAAGTGGCAAGAACCATCAGCATTCACTCTAATAAAACCATGGAATCTCATCCCACATTTGCAGCATCCAGGGAAGAGCTGATGAAGAAAGAGACAGGCATAAGGAAGTCTCTGTCAGGTCAATCTCTGACCACAGAGATAACTCAACAGAAACTTCACGGATCACTCTGGCAAGAAAGGTAGTCCTTGTGAAAATATTTAGAAAAAGTCACAACACAAATAAACAACTGCACCCCTCAGATGAACAACTGCATAATATTGGCCAAGGAGGGATAATCTGATTCTGGGAGTTACAACATCACAATATTCAAAATACTCAGATCTCAACAAAAATTCACACAGCATACAAAGTCACAAGAAAGCACAACTCATTTCCAGGAAAATAATCAACTGAAAATCTTCCTTAAGAAGCATTCATTTGCTCCCATCTTCTCCCTTTGTTGTATAAATACGCCCTTCCACATATACTTGATTAGAGCTTGTATGCCACAAACATACCTGACATGTACATTAGTGACTTTTGAAAGGGCAGGTGGGGGCAGGAAACAGTCCCTCTGGAGATATTTTGCATCACATGAACCAGTGAACACATCTCTGCAAGGCCCTGCATTTTAAGAAACAAGATTTTTATGTTTAAAAGAAAACTAAGTCTTTCAGAAAACTGCATTTCAAAAGGGAACCTTGTCTCTGCTGCTTGGGCTGCAGTGAGGACAGATTTACTAAGTGCTGGTTGCTGTGTCTGGTCCTCTAGTGTGGGTGCACACATCTAGAGAAGTTTTAAAGATGACGGGGGAACCCCCACCCAGCATTGGTTGGACTCTGAGTTTGCTACTGTTGTGACCAGAACATCGAACAGAGGACAAGGTGGCCCCTCCTGAAGGTGAGAGTTTTGCTTCTTGCTGGAAGTCCCTGGACTCCTGGAGTGTTCCCAAGGGACCTCTTCACAAGATCCCAAGGGAAAGAATCCAGGGTACTGGATCCACACAGTCAACCTCATGAATTTCTGAGTAGGTCATTAACCTATTATGCCCTTAGTGTTATCTCAAATTATACACGGTATCATCTCAACTAATGTCTAAAACAATATAGGGCATAGATATCTAAAGAACGAATGGTACATGGAGGATGGCTTTCTACCTCTAAGCCCTAGAAGGGACTGTGGGCCTTGGTTTGGGGAATGTAATGACTCTAAGTCCCCTGGTAGTGCTCAAGTGCAAAGGGAATGACCAATGCTTCCTTTGAAGCCCCTTCTATTGTGTAAAAGTTATTCTGTACTCAGGATACCCACCTGGTCCTTCTTCTGAACTGGGAAATTGCCAAGATGAAGTCTCCAGGTTAAGGGCTTAGACAGGAGCTCAGACAAACATGCTGACAAGTGGAGAGCAAACTGACATTCGAAGCTCCTTCCAACTTGAGCTTCAAGAAGAAGGTAATACAAGAGGTCCTTGTGTCCAGGTTCCACAGGGCAGCCTCGAGCAGAGCTCTTGGAAGCCCCTCCCAACATGGCCTGCATCTCCTTCTATATCCTGCCCTTCATTTTCTCCACAGGTCAGAACATCCAGGGAATTCAGGAAAACCCTTTCACTGCTATTTCCCCCACAAGCTCCAGTTCTCAGGGGCATTCTTTCCAGTTCTTCTGTGCATTCAGCATCATCCATGAAATTCTGTTCCTAGGTCTCATGTGCTCTGGCTGTGCTGACTCAGCCCCTGTCTGCATCTGCCTCACTGGGAGCCTCAGTCAAGCTCACCTGCACCCAGAGCAGTGAGCACAGCACCTACACTATTGAGTGGTATCAACAGAGACCAGGGAAGTCCCCCCAGTATATAATGAAGGTTAACAGTGATGGCAGGCACAGAAAGCGAGACAGAATCTCCAATCGCTTCTTGGGCTCCAGCTCTGGGGCTAACTGCTTCCTCACCATCTCTAACCTCCAGTCTGAGGACAAGGCTGAGTATCACTGTGGAGAGAGCCACATGATTGATGGCCAGGATGGGTGAGCCACACACAGTGACAGACAAAGAGAAAGTGAGGCCAAAACCTCCTACCTCCCCTTTCTCCTCAGGGACTCAGAGTCAGCAGCCGAATGTCCCTTTCCAGGACCCTGAGACCTCTGACTCTCCTCCCTGAGAGACACTCCTAGGCAGAGGCAGATGCAGGCCACGATTGAGGCCACTTTGACAACTCATCATTCTGTCTCCTCCACACCAGTCTGTGGGAACCATGCTGGGAGAAACCAGAGCAGCCCAGGCAGGAAAAGGACCCTGAGAGAGTGGCCAGGCTGACATGACTGTGTCCCAGTGTCTCATTGTGCCCTGTGCTCCCTTACTGGACTCTGCCCCAGGAAAGGACATGGATCTTGACCTGTCACCCACCACTTATGAGAGTTCAATGTGTGTGCACTTGATATTGTCAGTTTTTGTTTCAAGTCTTTCTGATAGTGCTATAGGATGGTCTCGATCGCCAGGATGGTCTCGATCTCCCGACCTCGTGATCTGCCCCCTCTCGGCCTCTCAAAGTGTTGGTATTACAGGCGTGAGCCACTGCACCTGGCCGATTTTCTCCCATTTTTAATATAAAAATAACAATCTCGCCGGGCGCAGTGGCTCATGCCTGCAATCCTAGCACGTTGAGAGGCCGAGGCGGGTGGATCACGAGGTCAGGAGATAAAGACCATGCTGGCTAACATTATCTACTATTTATTAGTAGATAAAAATACAAAAAATTAGCCGAGTGTGGTGGCAGGCGCCTGCAGTCCCAGCTACTCAGGAGGCTGAGGCAGGAGAATGGCGTAAACCCAGGAGGCAGAGCTTGCAGTGAGCTGAGATCAGCCACTGCACTCCAGCCTGGGTGACAGAGCAAGACTCCATCTCAAAAAAATAAATAAATAAAACAATAAATAAAAATAATAATCTCAGAGATGGCTGAGCAATCTCACTGAGTCTCATCATGGAATTCTGGCCTCCCAAACACCAGTATGGCCTCTGTTCCTACAATCTCCTGCTTCAACCCAACCCTGGTGCTAGATGGTTAAGACAGGGCTGTGAGAGCTAAAGAGTCTTCAGGGTCCATGATGGATTTACACTGGAGCTTCCTTTCCCATGGACATTCACATCAATAGAGAAGATGGCTGAGTTTTTGCCTACCTCTGTGAATACCTAAGACATGAACTGAGGTGTGTGTGCATATGGTGTGGGCAGCACTTCCTCACTCAATACCAGGGAGAGTGTGAGGAAACTGGGTACAGACCTGGAGATAGGGCACATTTTTATACTCTCTATTAAGCCCTGTCTTTCTATGCTCACCAAAGAGTCATCCAACAAGGCCACAACAGGAAGAGAAGTAGATTTCTATGAAGAGACTTCTCTTTCTGTGATGAGGGCCCAGGAAGTGCACTGTCTAGCTGTGGACTCAGAAGCAGAGCTCTGAGGCATCTCCACCATGACCTGAATCCCTCTCCTCTACTCACCCTTCCCGCTGTTGGCACAGGTTCTGCCTTCCAGGGCTCAGCCCCATAAGACTAGGGATCAGTCTGGCCCTGACCTTCAGCTCAGCACAGCGAGTGATGCCGTGTGTGGGGCTCTGGGAATAAGACCCTCATTTTCAGACTCACCTCTCCTGTCCTCTCTTGTAGGCTCAGTGGCCTCTCTGAGCTGACTCAGTTGCCTGCAATGTCTGTGGCCTTGGGACAGAGGGCCAGAATCACTTACCAGGTGACAGCATAGAAGACTTCTATGCAAACTTTTGTACCAGCAGAAGCCAGGCCAGGTCCCTGTGCTGGTAATCTATGGTGACAATAATCTATGGTGACAGCAATCGGCACTCAGTGATCCCTGAACAACTCTCTGACTCCAAATCAGAGAACATGGCCACCCTGATTATCAATGGGGCCTGGGCTGGAAACAAGTCTATTACTGTCAATCACGAGACAGCACTGATACTCATCTCACAGTGACACAGGCAGACAGGAAAGTGAGACGCAAACCCCTTCCCACCTATGTCACCTTCTCCCTCCAACCTCAGGAGGATGGTGGTCAGAGCTATGAGCAGGTCTGGCCCAGTTCACTCAGATTTGAGAACCCCAGGCTGCCCTTCCCTCCAGTCCTCCAGGCAGGCTCAGCAGAGTGTAAATTACGAGAAGATACACAACAAATTATTAGAATTATACTCCAATTTTTCAAGAAGTAGAGGAATGATTGAACATGTTAAGTGGAAGCACGGAATACCAAAAAAAGACTAATTGAGTTTGTACTGCTAATAATTACAGTGTCTGAAACATTAAAAACATATTGAATGTGATTGATAACAGATTAGATGATGCAAAACAAAAGATTAGCAAACTCAATAATGTAGCACTAGAAAATATTCAAAATGCAGCATATAAAGAAAAACTAATGATGAAAATGAAGAGAGTGTTATAGGATATTTATAGAGAAAATGAAGAGTGAGTTATAGGACAACTTCAAACAGCCTGAGGTTGGCTGGGAGTGGTGGCTCACACCTGTAATCCCAGCACTTTGGGACGTCTCGGAGGGAGAATCCTTTGAGACTAGAAGTTCAAGACCAGACTAGCCAACATAACGAGACTTCATCCCTACAAATTTTTTCAAGAAAATTAACTAGGCATCAAAGCCTGCAGCTGTAGTCCTACCTACTTAGGAGCCTGAGGCAGGAAGTTTGCTTGAGCCCAGAAATTCAAGATGGCAGCGAGTGAGGTACAATCATGCCACTGCACTCTAACCTGGGCCACAGAGCAGGTTCCGGTCTCCAATATAGGGTCTCACTCTGTGGTTCAGGCTGGAGTGCCATGGTGCAATTACAGCTCACTGCAGCCTTGACTTCCCAGGCCCAAGAGATCCTCCCAGCTAAGCCTCCCACGTTTCTAGTATTACAGGCACGCATTACATGCCTGGCTAATTCTTTGTATTTTCTGTAGAGATGGGTTTCTATGTTGCCCAGGCTGGTCACAAACTCCTGGGCTTGAGCAATCCTGCCGACTCAGCCCCCCAAAGTGTTGGGATTACAAGCATAAGCCACCCCACCTGATGTGAAGAAATACTTAAATACAACAACCTGAAGTATGTATAATTGGCATCCACAGAATAGAAAAGATGTGATGGAGGGTCAGAAGAAAATATATTTGAATAAATAATGGCCAAATATGTTCCACATTTGGTGAAAATCAAAAATTGGTATATCCAAGAAGCTCAACAAAACTCAAGCACAGGAAACATGAAGAAAACGACTCCAAAACACATCATAATCAAATTATAAAATCTAGTAATGAATAGCCACTGAAAAGTTTAATTCTAAGAGCACATCTCTCATCAGAAATAATGCAAGGCACAGTGGAACAATATTTCAAAAATGCTGAAAGGAAAAACTTGTGAACCTTCTGTTATTTATCTAACAGAAATAACACTGAAGAGCAGAGGGTAAATAAAATGTTTTCAGACACATAAAAACTTACAAAATTGATCACTATCACTTTTGCCATTAGAAATTGTAACGGACATCCATAGACAGAAGGAAAATCATACCCAATTGAAAAGTGAATTTACACAAAGAAATGAAAACATCAGATAGGGCAATGACATAGATACCTACAGAAACCCCGTATTATGTTAATATCTATGAAAGACAATTAACTGTTCAAAGAAAAAGTAGTAAAAAATCACTGTGACTTATCATGAAAGCAAAATTAAATTATATGACAAACAGCACAAAAGCAGAGAGGAGTGAAGAACATGTTATAATAGTCATATACTCTGTATGAATATCTAATCACACTTGAAGACAGATTTTGATAAGTTATATATGTACCATTAACCCTAAAGTAATTATTAAAATAAACCCTTTTAACAAAAAAGAATTATGACTAGTAGTAACCTATATTAGGATCCTCCACAGAAACAATAACAATCAGATATGCGTGTGTGTGTGTGTGTATGTATGTACGTATTGAGAGACAGAGAGAGTGAAAGAAATGTATTTGGAGGAAGTGGATCATATGGCTGTAGTGGCTGACAAGGATGAAATCTGTTGGGCATGCTGAAGTCTGAAAATTCAAGTAAGAGTTAATGTTGCAGTCATGCATGCAAATTTAGCAAGCCAGCACATCAGGAACCCTCCGTATTTGTTCTAAACACCTTCAACTCACTAATTGGTCCCACCCACATCGTGCAGAGCAATCTGCTTATACAAAGTCAACTAATTAAAATGTTCATCACATCTGAAAATTATCTTCATGCCAACTCCTATACTGGTATTTGACAAAATCAACCTGGCCCATATCCTAGCCTATCTGACACTTAAAAATAACCATCACTTAAGCCAGAAAGAAAATTTTAAAAATAATTCTAAAAATAAATTAGAAAAGGACACAATAGAAGGGAAAAAATAATGAACATATGGGATGAATTAAAAATGAGCAAGAAGGTATATTTCAGTAGGATTATATTACTAATCACATTAATTGTAAATGGTCTAAATACCACAACTAAAATATTGTCAAATTGAAATTAACAGCAAGACTCAACTATATATGCTACCTAGAATAAACCTACTAGAAATTTTAAAGCCACAAAAAGCCAAATACAAATCAGGGACAATCTTTCCAACCCCTGGTTTGCTCCACAAAGCAGTACAAAAAGAATTCACAGGGATTAACATGTAGTTAAGAAATATTCCTCACCTCCACCAACACTCTCACCTCTCTTCAGCCTCTAATGCCTAGATCCCAGTACCAGAGTTACAGGAAAACAGGGCACACAAATGTTAAATCAAGGTCACTAAGGGTCACCCTCAAGAGGTAGGTGAAAACAGAATGAGGGAATTGAAGCCACAAGGGCCCCACTTGCATGGGGCAGCTTCTGCATCAGAATGTTGATTGATACATTATTGATGAGTTTTTGTCCATGTTCATGGTGGACATAGGTCTGTAACTTTCTTTTCTTGTCATGACTTTGGCTTTGGTATTGGAGTAATGCAGGCCTCAAAGAGTAAGTAGAAAAATGTTTCCCCTGCTGTATAACCTGAAGAAGTTCTTGTAGGATTGCTATCATTTCTTAACTAAAAATTTGATAGAAATTTACCATTTAAAACTGGGTGAGCTTTTCTTAGCAGGAAGATTTTTAATTGCCAATTCAATACCTTCAAGTACCATAGATCTATTTGGATTTTCCATTTCTTCCTGAGTCAGTTTTGATCATTTATATCTTTTAAGGAATTTTTCCACTGAAGTCATTTATACTTTTGGCATTAATTGCTTGTAATAATTTCCCTAACCATTTTAACTTTTGTAAGGTTGGTAGTCATGGCACTCTTTTACCACGGTTTTAGTACTTTGTTATGTTTTCCTGGTTAGTCTACCTAAAAGTAAGGTCAATAGATTGTATTTATCTTTTTGAAGAGCCAAGTTTTGTTTTCTAGAGGTTGTCTATTGCTTTTGTTTGCTATTTCATTAATATTTGGCTCTGATCTTTTTTATTCTTTTTTCTTTTTTCTTTTGAATTTAAATGCTCACCTTTTGCTTGAATTTATGAGGTACAAGCTTAGAGAATTCATTTTAGATCTTCTTTCCAACATTAAGCATTAAATACAAAAGATTTCTTTCAAAGCACTGATTTAGCTGCATTTCTTAAGTTTTGATATGTTGTCTTTTTGTGTTTTAAAGGTTCAGTATCTTCTAATTTATGTTGTGTTTTTACTTTGGCTCATGGATTACCTAGTTGTCTGTTCTTTCCTGTTCAAATAATTGAAGATTTCCCATAGTTCATCGGGTATTAGGTCCAATTTAATTAGTTATTTCTGCATTAAATAATACCTTCTATGATATTCATCCATTGAAATTCACTAAGATTTGATTTGTAACCTAGAACACAGATTATTTTAAAATCATTTGAAAATGTGCCAAATGTATTTAAAAGCATAATGGATATTCTGCTCTCATATTTGAAAGTGTAATGGGTATTCTGCCATTGCGGGTGTAGTTTTCTAAAAATTTAACTAGGATAAATTGGCTATTTGGGAGGCCGAGGCGGGTGGATAATCTGAGGTCAGGAGTTCAAGACCAGCCTGGCCAACATGGCAAAACCCCAACTCTACTAAAAAAATACAAAAATTAGCCAGGTGTGGTGGCAGGTGCCTTAATTCTAGCTACTTGGGAGGCAGATGCAGGAGAATCATTTGAATGCAGGAGGCAGAGGTTGCAGTGAGCCAACATAAAGCCATTGCACTCAAACCTGGGGAGAAGGGTGAGACTTCTCTCCAAAAAAAAAAAAGAAAAAAAAAAAGGATAAACTGGCTAACCATCATCAAGTCTGTATCTTTATTGAATTTCTGTATAGTTATTTTGAAGATCACTGTCAGGGAGCTACTGGAATGAGCTGACATTAATTTTAGAATTTCTGATTGATTCTTTGAGAGAGGAAATTTTCAAATCATGGGTCTAAATACTTTATTCTTCTGACAAAAGGCCTTTTATGATTTCCCAAGACTAATCTAGTAAGAAAAGGCAGAGTTCAAGCCACAGTTGGTGACACCATGGAAGCACTGAATGATCATGTGAGGTGCCTCCACTGGCTAGGTATATGTAAATGAAGATTTTTTAAAAAAACAAATTTGGAGGCTGGACGCGGTGGCTCATGCCTGTAATCCCAGCACTTTGGGAGGCCGAGGCAGGCAGATCATGAGGTCAGGAGATCAAGACCATCCTGGCTAACACGGTGAAACCCCGTCTCTACTAAAAACACACACAAAAAATTAGCCGGGCATGGTGGTGGGCACCTGTAGTCCCAGCTACTCGGGAGGCTGAGGCAGGAGAATGGCGTGACCCCAGGAGGCGGAGCTTGCAGTGAGCCGAGATCGTGCCACTGCACTCCAGCCTGGGCGACAGAGTGAGAGTCTAACTCAAAAAAAATTTAAAAACTTAAAAAAAGTTTAAAAATAAGAAACAAATTTGGGCTAATATGTCCAGAAAATTTGAGAAAATGTATGTTGAATAAAGCAAGAAAACGAAAAGCAAGGTGACTGCATATGTATAACACTGCTACCATAAGGCCAACCTCATGGGAAACAAACAGAAACTGTTAGCAGTTCATTATGTTTACTCACACACTGAACAAATATGAATTGAAACCAATTCAATGAACTGTCCCAGATACTGTTTTGGTACCTGGGATGCATTGGTGAACAAAAGAGACAAAGTACCTGCTCTCGCAGTCTCATTATAGAAGATGATGGAGTAGGAAATTCCAGGAAATGGTCCTTTCTGTGAAATAACTACTGAAGGGTAGGAACCATCAGAATTAACCACAATAAAATGAGGAAATCTAGTCCCACATTCATAGCATCCAGGGAAGTACTGAGGAAGAAAGAAACAGGCATAAGAAAATCTCTGCCAGGTTAATATTTGGCCATAGAAGTAACTGAACAGAAACTTCATGGATCACTCTAATAACAAAGTCCTTGCAAAATTATTTTGGAAAAGTCACTACACAAATGAATAACTCCATCCTTCAGCAGCAACATCAGCCCAGGAGGAGCAGGGAGACAATCTGATTTTGAGAGTTACAACATCACACATTCAAAATACACAGATCTCAACAAAAACTTACAAAGCAGACAAAGTTAAAAGGAAACATGATCCATTCACAGGAAAAAATTTTAATGAACTGAATATATTCCCAAGGAAGCAGAGGCACTGGACAAATGACACAAATACTTCAAATAACTATTTACATGTGTTCAAACACTCAAGAAAACCGTGGGAGTACAATTAAAGAAAATGGGAAGAATGATGTCAGAACAAGTGAGAAATATCAATGAAGAAAAAGAAGTTATAAAAAAGAACCCAAGCAGATTTTCTAGAACTGAGAATTTCAATAGCTAAAATCAAAATTTCACCAGAGGAGTTCAACAGCAATTTCAGCAGGCAGAAAAATAATCGGTCAAGTTAAAGATACATTGTTGTAATTACACAGAATGAGCATAAATTTTAAAAGAATAAATAAAATGAGCAGAGCCTAAGAGATATATAGGACATCATCAAGCATATCAATATATCATTGTGGGAGACTCAGAAGGAAGAGAAAAAAGAAAGTATAAAATACATGTAAAAATAATGGCTAGAAGTGACCTTAATCAGGTTAACCTGACAGAGACTCACAGTGAGGCACGATATGCTCAAACCATCAAATACAAAAGAAAAATATTGAAAGTAGCAAGAGAAAGAGACTCATCATAAACAGTAGATTCTCATGAAGATTAACATTTGGTCTTTGATTAGAAACCAAAACAGTCCAAAAGACAGCACAATAACCTATAAAGTGATTTATAAAAATATATTATCTACCAATTCTACATTTAGTCAAAGAAATCCTCTAAAATAAAAAAAAAAATCACAGATAAGCAAAATTTAGTAGACCTGGTAGATCTGCCCTACAAGAAACACTACAGGAAGTCCTTAAGTCTGAGAAAAAACACTACATAATTTGAATACATGTGAAGAATTAAAGATCTCTTGTAAATATAAAGCTAGTGCTGTTGCATTGTTGGTATGGAGCTGCTGTGTTTTCTATGTTATTTATGATGCATATGGAAAAATATTATAATTTTATAATTATAAAATCACGTATATAGGCACAAAATGTTTAAAGATGTTATTTGTGACATTAACAAGGTCTAGAAAGAGAGGAAATGGAGCTGGATAGGAACAGAATTCATGGATATTATTGAGACTAAATTGCTAGCAATTCTAACAATTTTAAAATGTTAATTATTACTCCAGTGGTAACTAGTAAAAACTAAATTGAGTATATAAAGAAAAGAAAATGAAGAAGGAATCAAAATGGACCCAGAAAAAAATAAATGGAACACATGGTAAAAAATTTTTGGGGTAATTTAGGAACAACAACAAAAAGATAAAACACATATAGAAAAGAAACAGCAAAATGACAGACTTTCTTCATTATCAGTGATTAGTTTAAATATAAATGGATTAGATTCACCACTTGAAGCAAAATAACAAAATGAAATTTTTAAAAGTAAAAAAAAAAAAAGAATAGGCCGGGCGCGGTGGCTCACGCCTATAATCCCAGCACTTTGGGAGGCCGAGGCGGGCAGATCACAAGGTCAGGAGATCGAGACCATGGCGAAACCCCGTCTCTACTAAAAATACAAAAAATTAGCCGGGCGCGGTGGCGGGCGCCTGTAGTCCCAGCTACTCAGGAGGCTGAGGCAGGAGAATGGCCTGAACCTGGGAGGCAGAGCTTGCAGTGAGCCGAGATTGCACCACTGCACTCCAGCCTGGGCGACAGAGCAAGACTCCGTCTCAAAAAAAAAAAAAAAATAGAATCCATCATCGATCTACATGGTGTTTATGGAGAATCAATTTAGACCTAAAGACACAAATAGGTTGAGTAAATAGTAACAAAGGAAGAACTTGTGTGGCTGTCATGACATGAGGCAATATTAACTTTAATTATGGTTTCAAGCAAGAAAAAAGTGTATTCCCTATTGATAAAATGGTCAATGAATCAAGAAGATATAATAATTATACATACATATGCACCAAGCAATAGCACTTCAAAATATGTGAAGGAAGACACACTTAAAAGAAAACCTGTAGAGATGTATAATATAAATTGCAGACTTCAGGACCCCACTTTAAAAAAGAATAGAACATCTGAACAAAACATTAATAGAAAATGCAGATATTGAACACTATAATCCAGCTAGACCTAATAGATATATACAAAATACTGCACAAAACAAAAGCAGAATACACATCTACTCAAGCGCACATGGAACATTCTCCAGAATGGATGCTATTTTAGGCCATAAAACAATTCTCAACAGTTTTTTAAAAATTGAAGTCATATTGGGTGAACCCGCCCCCAATATTTCAACATAGGTTCTTTCTATTTTTCCTAAGTGTCAGCCAGTCTGAGAAATAAAGAGAAAGAGTACAAAGAGAGGAATTTTACAGCTGGGATGCAGGGTGTGACATCACATATTGGTAGGCCCCTGATGCCCACCTGAGCCGCAAAACCAGCAAGTTTTTATTAGGGATTTCAAAAGGGGAGGGGGTGTATCAATAGGGAGTAGGTCACAAAGATCACATGCTTCAAGGGGCAAAAAGAACAACAAAGATGACATGCTTCTGAGGAAACAGGGCCAGAGCAAAATCAGAAACTCCTGATAAGGGTCTATGTTCAGCAGTGCACGTATTGTCTTGATAAACATCTTAACAGAAAACAGGGTTCGAGAGCAGAGAATCGGTCTGACCTCAAATTTACCAAGGCTGAGGTTATCCAATCCTAGTAAGCCTGAGGGTACTGCAGGAGACCAGGGTGTCTCTCAGTCCTTATCTCAACCACATAGGACAGACACTCCCAGAGCGGTCGTTTATAGACCTCCCCCAGGAATGCAACTCTTTTCCTAGGGTCTTATTATATTCCTTGCTAGGAAAAGAATTTAGAGATATCTCTCCTACTTGCCAGTCTGTTTATAGGCTCTCTGCAAGAAGAAAAATATGGCTCTTTTTGCCTGACCTTATGGTTGTGTTCTCTTGTTCCCTAAAATTGCTGTTATTCTGTTCCTTTTCCAGGTGCACTGATTTCATATTGTTCAAACACATGTTTTACAATCAATTTGTACAGTTAATGCAATCATCACAGTGGACCTGAGATGATGTACATCCTCAGCTTATGAAGATACAGGATTAAGAGATTAAAGACAGGCCTAAGAAATTATAAGAGTATTATTAGGGAAGAAATAAATGTCCATGAAATCTTCACAATTTATGTTTCCTCTGCCGCGGCTCCAGCCGGTCCCTCCATTCGGGGTCCCTGACTTTCTACAACAAAGTCATACAGGGAGTCATCTAAAATCACCATGAAATGAAGTCTGGGTAGGAGAGGAACAATATTTCCTTCTGCTCAACTTAGGTTTATTGGCCAGTGGTCCCTATCACACAAGACAGATTAAAAAGAGAAACTCATAACATTTATTAAATATAATTTTTACTTGGCACGGGAGCTCTCACAAGGAAATGAAAACTCAGAAATGGTTGAATCTGAGGACTTTAAATTTAAGTTTGATGAGGAGAATACAGGTGTGGATAAGTATGACAAAGAATGAAGTAAATGCAGTAAATGGGGGAAATAGCAAGGCCTATGTTCATTCTCAGCATGCCTTCATTTTAGATGAAAAAATGCTCTCTTTTCCTCCTCTCTCTAATCAACAACCCAACTTTACAGCTCATGGAACAAGAAAGAGAAAAGAAAACTTAAACCAAAGTCCACAGAAGGAAAGAAATAAGAATCACTAGACCAGAGATTAAAGAAATAGACGAGAAAAAAAAGCTGTAAAGAATATAAATGGCATAAAAAGTTCCTACTTGGACAAGAAGAAGAAAATTAACAAGCTGTTAGGCAATCCAACTAAAACCATAAGAGAGAAGATACAAATAACAAAAATCAGAAATTTGGGATAATACAACCAACATTATGGGAATTAAAATGATTATAAGAGAACACCATAAGCAATTGTATGTCAAATCTAGGAGAAATTGACAAATTCATAGAAAAACACAAATTACCAATCTAACTGAAGAAGAAATAAAAAATCAACACAAGAAATAGATTAAGTCAGCAATTGACAATTTCTCTAAAAACAAAAGCCCAGGGCCAGATATCCTCACTGGTAATTCTACCAGGGATTTAAGAAGGAAGTAATACCATCATACTCAATCTCTTCCAAAAATAGATTAGGAAGGAACACTTCTTAGCACATTCTAGAGGCCAACATTAGCCTGATAGCAAAGACAAGGATACTATAATATAGAAAACTATTGGCTAATACTCCTGAAGAATAAGCATGTAAAAATCCTAAATGAAATAAGAGAAAACCAAGTCTAACCACACATTAAAGAGAACACATGGATCCCAGCATTTTGGGAGGCCGAGACGGGCGGATCACAAGGTCAGGAGATCGAGACCATCCTGGCTAACACTGTGAAACCCCGTCTCTACTAAAAAATACAAAAAACTAGCCGGGCGAGGTGGCGGGCGCCTGTAGTCCCAGCTACTCGGGAGGCTGAGGCAGGAGAATGGCGTGAACCCGGGAGGCGGAGCTTGCAGTGAGCTGAGATCCGGCCACTGCACTCCAGCCTGGGCGACAGAGCGAGACTCCGTCTCAAAAAAAAAAAAGAGAACACATGGAATGAAAAAGTGAGATTTATCCCAGAATTGCAGAGATGGTTCCACATAAGCAAATGAATCAATGTAATAAACAATATCAATAGAGTGACAGGAAAAAGCATATGATCATCTCAGAAGATGCAGAAAAAGCATTTTACAAAATTCATCACACTTTCAAGACAAAAACACTTAGCAAACTGGGAATAGAAGGAACACTGCACTAACTGATTAAAGAAGGGCCTTTATCAAAATCCACAGTAAACCTCCCAGTAAATGGTGAAAGAGTGAACGCCTCCACACTAAGATCAGAAGCAAACAAGGACTCTTGCTTTCACAGCTGCTATTTGACATTGTCTAGGAAGTCTTAAATTTCATTAAAAGAAAAAAAGCTAGTGCTTCCCACCAGAAACATGGATCAGTGTATTAGGAAATGAAAATAATGGTAATAGAAAAATTATAAATGACCGTGATGATGGTTTAAGTACGCAACTGAGGTTTAGTGGCAGAAATCGGTACTTCCAATTACAGTGCAGCTGTGCTTATTGAGGTGACGGAATCGATCTTGTTTTCAGAATACTTGGGAAGCAGGAGTACATGTAGGGTATGACCGCATTTCTCCAGAGCTATGTTTTTCATAGAAGAGCTACAGTTCATCCTGCACTCTCCATTCTGTGATCAAAAACCATGAAACAGAGAAAAGCATTTCAACCTGAGACTCAGTTACAAGAACTGCACCTGCCTCACCCTCCTGCAACTATATATGCCACCTATCTGTGCTGAACCATGAAGGCCAGAGTGGTTCACGTGCGGCACGGACGGGTCCTGGACCCTCCTATTCCCACCGTCCCAGACAGGTGCTCTGGGGTCACCTGGAGAAGGGAAGTGCCTGGGCTCTGTCTTCTCCACCAGCAGAGGGCAGCAGAGCTGCAGCCAGAAGAGAGGCTGGGGCTGCCAGGAGGAGCCTATGAGGGAGGCCAGCCTTTGGGGGGTCAAGAGGTGTTCAGGATCAGCCCTCACTTTGGAAGTTTGGTGCAGTCCCTCCTATCACCTGGGGCTGCAGTGTTCATGTTCTGAGGGTCAGACTCACACAGCCTCACCCAGGACACTGACAGGAGCCCAGGCACAGAGATGGCCTCACCTGGGAAACACAGCTGGAGGCGCCTGGGCCCTGGTGTCGGCCTGGGCAGCTCCCATAGGGCTGGGATTCCCTGAGAGATGCCCCGAGGTCAAGGTGCTCTAGAAGGGGGAACAGTGTGAGGGGACGGGGCTCCCAGGGCCCAAGTCCTTCACCCAGGATGGCTGCCTGAGCCTCCTGCCATTCTGAGGCTCTCATTCCTCCCTGTCCAGCAGCGTCCTGGGGAGCTGAGCCCTCTATCTTTGGCACTTCCAGAGACACGCTACCTCCCCCTCCCTCTGCCTCTCCTTCCTGCTCCAGGCCAACTCTGACTCAGAGGCAGCTCCTACGCTCAGGGGATTCTCAGGTGGGTGACGTGGGACATTTGGGATCCTGGTCCCCAGATGGCATTCCCAGCCTCATTGCAGAGATGCTCTCCAGAGGGAAAGGAATGCACACCTGCCTCAGGCCACAGCTCTGACCATGGGATTGTCCTGGCCTCAGTGACAGGATCTGTCTGGCTGGAGGGACCAGGGATCCCCCACCCACCAGAGCTCATGCGTGTTCAGAGACCATGACCCTGGAACCCTCACAGAGACCAAATAACCTAAAGTTAGTCTGTCAGTCAGGTCTGGGTTTCTGGTGCTTTTTACACATTTATATGAAACACTGATGAGAAAAAATAAAGAATCAAAGAGCAGAGGATGGCAATTTCTAGTCTATTAGAGGCATGGGGGACGTCATACAAGGAGCGGCTCAGGTGGGAAACGAGACTAGACTGTGTAATGAATCCACGTGAGTTGTGCCTGCTCAAAGGACCAAACCGTGGTCATGGAAATCATTTACAAGTATCCTAAAGATACAGAACCACATTCTAATTAAGCTACCAGGACAGGACCAAGTGAATCTGAGGAGCCCAGAGAGGACTTGGAGGAGGAGGAAGATGATGGGTCCCTGGTCCACCTGCTGCTGAGTCAGGTGTCACTGATGATCTCTCAGCAGGGCCCAGCTCAGCCCCATGGCCAGGCTCCTGGAAGGTCCACAGCCCTGCTGAGCCTGGCCCAGAACAGAGCACAGGCCAGGATGGTACAAAACAGTGCTCATGTGGCCAGACTCCAGGAGGTGACTGTGATCACAGGCCTTCAAGGATGGAGTCTGAAGAGAGGGCTGGTGAATGGAATACTATGCGTACTATGCAGTCATAAAAAAGGATGAGTCCATGTCCGTTGTAGGGACATGGATGAAGCTGGAAACCATCATTCTCAGCAAACTACTGCAAGGACAGAAAACCAAGCACCGCATGTTCTCACTCATAGTTGGGAACTGAACAATGAGAACACTTGGACACAGGAAGGGGAACATCACACCCTGGGACCTGTCGTGGGGTGGGGGGAGGGGGGAGGGATAGCATTAGGAGATATACCTAATGTAAATGACAAGTTAATGGGTGCAGCACACCAACATGGTACATGTATACATATGTAACAAACCTTCAGGTTGTGCACATGTACCCTACAACGTAAAGTATAATAATAATAATAATAATAAAATAGATCAACATACCTGTTATGTACTACATGGTCTAGCATGGATCCTCAAATAAAGTTTTTGAGGTAATCAGTCAAAAAGAAAAGAGAAAAGAAGAGAAAAAAGGTCTGGTGAGCCCAGCTGTGCTGTGGGCTCAGGAGGCAGAGCTCTGGGTGTCTCACCATGGCCTGGATCCCTCTCCTGATCCCCCTCCTCACTCTGCACAGGTGCTGCCTCCAAGCCCTTCCTTCAGGCTCAGAATCCACAGGATCCTCAGCTGGGCCATGAGCTCATCCCAGGCACAACCTCAGGGTTGGACCCCTGGGAATAAATTCATCCTTTACAAGCCTTCTTTCCTGTCCTCTCTTGCAAGCTCTGTGGCCTCCTATGAGCTGACACAGTCACCTTCAGTGTCAGTGTCGCCAGACAGCCAGGATCACCTGTTCTGGAGACAACCTCGAAGATGAGTATGTTTACTGGTTCCTGCAGAAGCCAGACCAGGCCCATGCTGGTGATACACAAAGGCAGCAAGAGGCCCTCAGGAATCTCTGATTTTCTGGGTCCAGCTCAGGGAACATGGCCACCCTGACCAACAGCAAGGCTCAGGCTGAGGATGAAGCTGACTACTGCTGCTAAAGGTACAATAGAAACAGTGATGAGCCCACAGTGACACAGGCAGATTAGGAAGTGAGACACAAACCCCTTCCCCACCTGTGTCACCCTCTTTCTCCAGCCCCAGGATGGCTGTGGACAAAGGCATGAACAGGGCTGGTCCAGTTCACCCAATTCTGTGACCCCCAGGCTGCTCTTCCCTCCAGTCCTCCTGGCAGATTGTGAAGAGGGTGAGTTAAGAAGAGATTTGAGGCTGTGTGACAGGCTATCCGGGGGTTTTCTGGCCAAGAATAAAGCTGGTGAAAGAGAGCCTGAATGAACAGGCAGAGTGGCCCATGCACCTAGTGGCAAAAGACCTGGGTTTCCATATGCCAGCCCTTCAGGCAGGCTCTGCAGAAAGTGGGTTAGAAGCAGATTTGAGGCTGTGTGGACAGGCTGTCTTGGGGTTTTCTAACCCAGGATAAAGCTGGTGAAAGAGGGTCTGAATGAAAAGACACATAAAGCGTATCTTTCATCTAGTGATAAAGGACGTGGGTTCCGTATGATGAAGCCTGGGTCACTCCTTGGCCCAGATGTCCTAGATTAGTCCTCAGAACTTCCCTAGCACTTCAGTTCCTGAAGCTCCTGGCAGTCTTATATTCAGAACAGTGTTAACTAGGGTGGACGCTGTGGGGTCCACCTAAATTCCATGTTAAGGTTGACCCACACACTCTCAGAGCCTACCGAGTGGGCACCCATGTGATGGGGCACATGTCACCCGATAGAGACTGACTGACAACCCCTGATCTCTTCTTTCTGACCACTTGGGTGTTTGGCACTGTGTCCACCATGGACGCTCTATGGGCTATTAACCTATGACTCAAAGTTTCCTCCGTGTGGTGCCCATGCCCAAAGACCACCCTCAGGCTTCCGGCCATACCCCATTTCCCCCACTTCCACATTTTTCTCTTGCAGTCCCTGGAACACCTGCCCAAGTCATTTCCCACTGCCCTGAGCCCATATCTACCCTAGCATCCGGCCACTCACCTTTCCTCACAAAATGAATGGCCAGGCACCATACCCTGGTGCATGGAAAGATGTCCCCTCTCCATCATCTCTTAATGCCACCCCTTAGTAGACCCGTATAGTGCAGCTGTGTCTACTTCATGGTGATCCAATTCATTCCTGGGCTACTCTGGAAATTTTTGCTCCATCAACTGAGCAGAGAGACTGCTACCCACAGAACCTAAGTGTAAACCCAGAGAGCGGTGCTAGAGCAAGAGAGATGCAAATGTGGCTGTGGACCATTCACAGGTTACTCAGCCCTGGGGCCCTGCTCCTGCTTCCTCCTAGGTGTGTCACATCTGTCTCACCAGGGATCGGTGCTGGGCCTGCCTGAGCACATGACGGGAGAATCTGGCAGTTCTGGCTTTTTGGTCACTGAATGTTCGATGCTGTCCTGTATCTGCCAGGGAACAAGAGCACACGGCGAGAGTTGTTTTCAAAATGAAAATAATTCTCTATTGCAGATCACAGGGAATTGTTCCAAATCCCATCGGTCTACGTTGGCATTTTCCCGTGAGAGATGGCGTAAACATGAGTTTTCAGTTCTTTTTTTTTTTTTTTTTTTTTTGAGACGGAGTCTCGCTCTGTCGCCCAGGCTGGAGTGCAGTGGCCGGATCTCAGCTCACTGCAAGCTCCGCCTCCCGGGTTTACGCCATTCTCTCGCCTCAGCCTCCCGAGTAGCTGGGACTACAGGCGCCCGCCATCTCGCCCGGCTAATTTTTTGTATATTTTAGTAGAGACGGGGTTTCACCGTGTTAGCCAGGATGGTCTCGATCTCCTGACCTCGTGATCCGCCCGTCTCGGCCTCCCAAAGTGCTGGGATTACAGGCTTGAGCCACCGCGCCCGGCGAGTTTTCAGTTCTTATCACAAATTCTTCAGTTCTTATCGCCAATTCCATGACTACGGTAGAGTCTGCTGGATTCTCTGGTCCCAACAGCAAGACATCCATACCCTTGCCTGAATCTGCTGCAGAGTCTCCCTGCTCTGGGCACCAAAACAGTGGGTGACGTTCATGCCTCCTGATGTATGAGTTGGAGCCACATTCCCAAGGGTTAAATATGCTGCCTCTAGACACCAGAATGACCTTATAGCTTTGTGTTTCTTTCTCTCTGGTGGGAACTGTAAGATCTAATAACGTGCCCTTTATTTTGTGAGAGATACTAAGCTGCTCCAGACAACTTAATCCTAAACATTTCAGCTACTACACAGGATGAATGGTCTTAGGGTTTGTTTCCCACTCTCAGGAATGCATGGGTCTCACCAAAGCTTCCAATAAATAGGGCCCCTACATGCACATCTGGTCCAAATACAGAATAGAGCCCTAGGAGGTTCTCCTGGGTGTTCAGATGGTCAAGGCCCCTATGACAATATCACGAAAAAGAAGGGAGAGTTAATGAAGTTAATGAAGTATAAACCTATACTGTTGTCTGCTCCATGTAGTCACATGGTTTCTGATCCTATTCTGAGAGGAAGAGAATGAGTTTCTGCATTGATGGTGCCTGCTGTGCACCTGCAGCCAAGCATGGTGTTGTGTTCTATCAGGGTCTTCTTCTGGCACAGCAATTTCGAATGGAACTACCAGCTGACTGCATCTGTAGATATCCACTTCCATCTTCCAGGATCCATTCAACAACGGCAGGAATCATTTCAGTAAACTGAACACAAGGGCCTCAGCTATAACTACAAGTCCTCCAGGAGAGGAGAACGATGTCTCAGAGGGTGCAGTCCTGCTGGAATTTCTCTACTCTTTGGGACAAACCAGGTCGGCAGAGGCACAGGGACCGTGTGGCATCTAGTTTCCTAGATGAGGTGTCTCTTTGCTGTCCTTAGATTTTGAAGAAACTGAGGAGATTGGTGCAGGCACCCCTTGGGTCCTTACAGGAAACTTCCTCCAGACCACACACTCCTCAATTTGTTCCCAAGCTCCAAACTTTCTAAAGTCACTGTCTAATGGGCCCAGAGTGTTTGTGTGGAGTGGTGGAAAATCTCTGGGGATGGATAGTGGTGGTGGTTGCAAAGCATTCTGAATGGATGTACTGTTGCCGAATGCGCATCTACACATGACTGAAATGGTTTAAAAATTGATCATTTTACCATAATAAAAATACTGCATACTTTGGAGAAAAGTAAACCTAGTTTAATTTTGAAATTTTTCAATGAATACCAATAAAATAGTAGTGTAGTAAGCACCATTTCCCCTTTTGCTATAGCAGCAACTGATCCCCTTGTGCTCTTTTGACCTCTCTCCCCCACTCTCTCTCTCTCAATAATGAGCAATGATCTTCTCTCCAGTCCAAGCTCACATTTCCCCAGTTGTGCAGGAATGCCTGTTGTAGCTGTTAATTTATTTCCAGGCAGAGTCCTCAAGATTCCTCTGCTCACATTTTGTTCTCAGCTGTCTGGAGCCAGCATGACAAGTGAGCCAGAATCACCTGTCATGAGAGACTTGTGGAAAGTTTTGCAAAAAGTTCCCCAAGAAAAAACAATGCTCATTGTTGGCAGCAGGACCATTTCCACATAGTAGGACTGTGCTGGGTATGCAGCGGTGCTGTGCACACTGTGCCCACAGGCCGGGCTCTCTGTGCTGCTGACTCTGATCCTGTGTTTGGTACGGCCTTGTCCGCTGCTGAGTCCACTGCAGACTCGAACCTCAATGGGAAGGTGGTTCCTAGCTGCTGGACACTGAGTCTCAGACAGGGACAGACGGTATTGAGGATGCCCAGCCCCTGATGTGCATAAGGGGACAAAGCCTGCTGATGGAGCAGAAGATGAAGGAACCTGTGGCTCTAAAGGTGGGGTTTCCAGCCCTCAGTTTCAGTGGCCCATGGCCTCCTCATCTGTGTGCACCTTGTCAATCTGGGAATTAGAGGTGAAGGGGATTGAAGGACTTTCCCATTTTCTCCCATTTTCTCTCCTAGTTACAGAATGCAGCCTTCCACATATACTCTATTAGAGCTTGTGCTCTACAAACACACCTGATACTAAATTAGTGACTTCTGATAGTGCAGATGGGGACAGCAACCAGTCCCTCTGGAGACATTTCCCATAACATGAACCAGTGAACCCATCTCTGAAAGCCCTCATATTTTAAAAAACAAGATTTTTGAATTTCAAGGAAAACTAAACCTTTGAAAAAAACACGATTGAAAAGAGAACCTTGCCACTTTCCATTTCTGCTTGGGCTGCAGTGAGGATAGATGTAGAAAGTGCTTCTGATGTCTGTGTCTGTTTCCCTGTGTGGACACACATATCCAGGAGAGTTTAAATCAGGTAGGTGACTTCGGCAGCGTTGGCCGGGCTCTAGTTTGCTTCTGGTGCTCACAGAACATGGAAGAGAGGACAAGGTAGCGTGTCCTGAAGATCAGAGATTTCCTTTTTGCAGGAAGTGCCTGGGCTCCTGGAGTGTTCTCAGGGCTTTGATCCAGCCCACTGGCTCCACAATCAACATCACTGATATGTCAGCAGGTCACTGACCTAATTCCATTTTAGCGCTATCTCAAATGGAAACATTATTTTCTTACAACTATTCATATAGCAACATAGCACATAAATATCTAAATAATACACGCAGAAACAGTAGTCTCAAATGCAAAGCTGTCACCTCCCCACACGACACTTTCTCACCTGAGCCCACTCTTCCCTCCTCTCACCCTTGCCTAGGGCTCCCCTCTCCTGTGCCATTATAAATGTCTTCTAACAGGGACAGTGACACAAAACAGTCCCTCCCCACCAAGCACTCACACGGCAGAACCCCCAGTCCATCTCCTGAGGGGACGTTTATATTTCTATTCTGACAGAAAGAAGTCACCGTGATTGGAGTCTTTACCCCAAACCCAGGAGTTTCTGAAGAACATATGGGGTCAGCCACTCTCTTGTGTCGGGAGGCTTCACCTCAGGGAGGTGCCCGGCTCTGGGCTGAGGGGGACTCAATGTGAACTAAAAGGCAGGACTAAGGAAAGTCCTGGGTCACACTGTGAGGGACGCACGCACCCTCAGGAGGGTTCCCTGGTGCTAACTGATCCAATTCTAACCCCAGACACCTTTCCTCAGCTCCTCTGGCCCTGGGACACCACCCTAACCTGCTTCCCATGAGGCTGGTCACAGCTGTTGTGAGCACTGCCTTCTCTGTGTCACACTTTTTCTGTCAACATTTTGAGGAATCAGTTGGTTTTCTCCTCATTCCATGTTCCTGTCCTACCCGCCTGCTGGGGTGGATTTATTTCACGTGTGAGGTTTCCTCAGCCCTTGAGCCAGAGCTGCCGCATGGACACCAACTGGTGGGACAGTCCTCTGGGAAAAGCAAACAGGCACCACCAGGAGCCCTGGAGTGGGAGACGCACTCCACCCTGGGGGAGGGAGCGTGGAGGGGATGAGAAGGGACCAGGGGCCTAGGATTGAGCTGGGAAGGGAACCAGAAGGCAGAAAGGGCAGGGCAGGGGCTGTCAGCTGTGACTCAGGGAAGGCTCCTGGGCCTCGGGCTCCTCCCTCTGAGGCCACCAGGGGACAGCCTGGGCCTGGACCTGAGAGGTTCCTGCTGGGCTTCACCTGGGGTGAGTCCTAGGAGTTCCTTCTTCCTAAGTCCCCCTAAAGAGACAGAAGCAGTCTGGGGTCCTAAATCTGTTGTGCCCCCACAAATGCATTTCTAGAAGGGCCAATAAATGAACCCAGGTTTATCCAAGCAGGAGCTTCAGGCCCCCGCAGACACAGAGGGCAGAGCAAGGTGTGAGGAACCAGCCGACCTGAGGAGCCCTAGAAGGGCTGAGGGGGATTGAGGGGTCCCTGGGAAGGGGAACGCTGGGGTGTCTCCAAGCCACTCTGGGCCCTGCCCTCACACTGGCCCCACAAAGAAGGGAAGGAAAATCCTGGGACCCCACAGCCGTCGTGGACCACCATGAACCGCAGCACAGGAAGGACAAGGACCCCAAGGCTGGCTCCATTTCCCAGGGACTGTCATGGGCTCAGTCTCAGGAAATCCAAGTCAAGGAGTTTCAATCCCCCCAGCTGAGCCCTGCTGTCCAGGGAAGCAGAAATCTCTGAGCCCAGGCCCAGGTGAGGGTGGGGCGAGGACAGGAGCTCAGGATGTAGATTTGCATGGAGGCCCCGCCCCCCTCTGAGGCAGTGGGGATAAGACAGGGCTGGGGCCAGGCCCAGTGCTGGGGTCTCGGCAGTGCTCTCTGGACATCTCCACCATGGCCTGGGCTCTGCTCCTCCTCACCCTCCTCACTCAGGGCACAGGTGACACCTCCAGGGAAGGGGCAGACCTCTGATCCTTGGTCTCCTGCTCCTCAGGCTCACCTGGGCCCAGCACTGACTCACCAGAGTGTGTTTCTCCCTTTCCAGGGTTCTGGGCTCAGTCTGCCCTGATTCAGCCTCCCTCTGTGTCCAGGTCTCTTGGACAGTCGGTCACCATCTCCTGCACTGGAACCAGCAGTGACGTTGGGGTTATAACTATGTCTCCTGGTACCGACAGCAGCCAGGCACGACCACCAAACTCATAATGCACAATGTCAATACTCGGCCCTCAGGGGTCTCTGATCGCTTCTCTGGCTCCAAGTCTGGCAACATGGCCTCCCTGACCATCTCTGGACTCCAGGTTGAGGACGAGGCTGATTATTACTGTAGCTCATATGAGGCCAGTGACACTTTCCACAGTGGTCCAAGTTCACAGGGAAATGAGACCAAAACCTGCCCTGGGCTCTCAGGCTTCCTCTTTGCTCTGAAGATGCTTCCTCACCCTGTGCAAGGGGCTTCCTGCAGCGCGGCCTCGAGAATTCTTCTCTCTCAGCTCCTCTCCTTTCCCACCATGAAATCCAAAAGGAAACCTGCTCTGTGGTTTCTCATCCAGGACAGGGACAGCTTCCTTTTGCTTTAGTGTTGTTGTCCCTGAACATGTGACTATTCCTAGCTTTTTAAATTCAGGGAGAGTGACAATGAGTTGCCTGATTGGTGCAGTCCCTGCTGTTTTCAAGAACATCCTCATCCTAAATGTACTGGAATCTCCCACTGTGTGCAGACCAATCTGGACAGACGTTATTAGGGGTAGTTTCCAGAAACCACATCTTACTCAACTTTGTATCCACCACACTCTGGTGAAGATGGCCCTCCTGGCTGGGTTAATCCCCTGCACCTCTGTCCCCAAGCAGTGAGCACTGTGAGAAGATCTGAAGATGTTTCTGAGGGATTAAGAAGAAAGAGGAATCCACTTTTTTGTTTGTTTTTACTGCCCTTTCACTTTGCTCCAATACCCCAGGTTGCTGAGCTGGGAAGATTTTGAGTGATAGAATCATTGTTCTCTCAGAATCCTCTTCCCCTCACATCAATAAGCCCCTGTCCTGGCAATGTCCCACAAGTCCCTTCAGGTAACAGGGATTGTGGAGTGACATGTTGCAGGAAGCCCCACCTCCACCCATAGAATGAGAGTTTCCAAAATGCTTACAAAGGGAAGGGTTAACCTAAATCCATCCCCCTTCCTCATTTACATCAAGCATTTCTAGTTTTCATGGATGTCAATACTTTTGTAGTTCAAATCCCTATTAATAGTGATAATTAAGGAACTGGACAAGAGCTGGGTTCAAAATTTATATTTAGGCCGGGCGCGGTGGCTCAAGCCTGTAATCCCAGCACTTTGGGAGGCCGAGACGGGCGGATCACGAGGTCAGGAGATCGAGACCATCCTGGCTAACATGGTGAAACCCCGTCTCTACTAAAAAAAAAAAAATACAAAACAAACAAACAAACAAACAAAAAAAACTAGCCGGGCGAGGTGGCAGGCACCTGTAGTCCCAGCTACTCCGGAGGCTGAGGCAGGAGAATGGCATAAACCCAGGAGGCAGAGCTTGCAGTGAGCTGAGATCCGGCCACTGCACTCCAGCCCGGGCAACAGAGCAAGACTCCGTCTCAAAAAAAAAAAAAAAAAAAATTTATATTTAATAAATATAGCTATTATTGTATATAGCTTAGGCTTCTTAAACTTCAATTAAACAGATTATATTAAAAACCAACTATTTTACTATATGTGTATCCCAAAACATCATGTTGTCTACCTGAAATAAACGTATTAAAATTTATTTCAAAAACCAAATTGTATTTATTGTCTGTGATGCATAAAAATTACTCGTGAAACTTAGCATATTAAAAGAACACATGTCTGTGATCTTGTGACTTCAGTCCATCTAGAATTGGGCGCAGCTTGGTTTGGTGGTTTTGACTCCCAGCTGATCATGAAGTTGCAGCCAAGCTGTGAGGCTGTGAGGCTGTGAGGCTGGGCTGCATTCAGAGGCCAGAGCAGATGGCCAGACCCAACCTGAGGAAGGCTGCCAGATGTAGACCTATTCTGTTTGGTAGATGTAGATCAGCTCAGGGTAAAAGGAGAGAGTGAAGTGAAGGCCCCTGCCCTGGTCCTCCATATCAAAGACCATTCCATGCATGCACCATTTCTCATTCTTTATTGTGACATCCTACGCATAGAGCACTGCCCTGTCCATTCTAAGGCTGCAGAGTATTCCATGGTAAAATTTGAGCCTTGGAGCCTTTAATGGTAATCAACATGAATTTGATCTCATAAATAACATTGCAGTGAATAGCCCTATGCAGGCTCATTTGGGTTCTTGTGTGAATACGACCATAGGATAAATTTCTGGAAGTGGAATTTCTGGGTTAAAAGGATGTGTGTTTATAATTGTCACCTGTTGTTCTCAGATTCCCCTCCAGACAGTCTCTACTAGTTTACAATGCTAGCCACAAATATTTAATCAGAGTACACTGATGAAAGTTTACATTGTTCCCAACCTATCAGATTTTAAAAGGTTACCTTGTTTCAGTTTGATGTTTGATTTCTCCTATTCTGCTTGAGGTTCCGCATTTACTTAAATATTTCAGTGTTCACTATTTTTTAAGATTTGGTAAACTTTTTCTTAAATGTCCAAATAAGACCTATTTTAGCTTTTGCTACACAGAAGTCAACTTTGAGAATATCATGTTGGTACTTACAGCACCATTTACTGTGTAACCATTTAAAACTATGAAAACCCCTCTCGGCTCTGGGGCCACACAAAAACAAGGGCTAGGATGGCCCACAAGATGTGCTTTAATGGTCTCTGGTTTGTAGGGTTATTGTAAGTTTGAAAATTCCACCAGCATAGGTTCTAGGTGGAGATCTCTTTGTGAGGGTCACTGTATTTCACCTCCTATAGTGGCCTGAAGTCTTTCTTTGGATAAGAACATACTTACATCACTCATTTGACTGAATCTTTGGTCTTCCCAGAACAGTCCTTTGCCACAGTCTCATAACGTTTATCTTGATCCATTTTTCTAAGTCATGGAGAAGAGCTGTAGTGTATCAAGAATAGACTTCCCCTAGGTTAAAAATTCGCATGACGAGGAGGGCCAAAGGGGCAATGAAGCTTGCAACAAGTCAGGAATAGTCCAGTGCAGACTCATAGAAAAAAAGTCTTAAAATCAACACTGTAGATGAAACCATAAACATACAAGATTGTTGTAGTTCTTGCGATTACAAATAAATGAATAATGAAGTGTATGTTTTAAATGTATTGAACATTTATATAAAGCATGAGGACTGTAAACCCCAGAATGTAACAATGGAATAAAGAAGAGAGCTTGATACTTTAAGCTTTAAAGGCCCAAAACAAGTTGCTAGGAAAAGAACAGGACTTTGATAATGGAAATGTGTTAATGCTGCAAATCATCATCTTCTGCAAAAGCAGAAATTATATTTTCTTAGGTGTAAGGAAACATCTTACGGAACATCCTTCTTTCCCACTGTGAAGAAGACGTTCATCCCATGAAAAAACTGTTAACATTAACTAGGAAACAATTGCACTTTGTATTAATAAATAACATTGAGAGGTTTCCTTATTAGCACATCAAAATGTTGATGCTCAATACTAAAATTAGACTTCATAGTTTAATGCATACAACACAGTGATTTTCTCTGGACTATACCATTTTTGTTTCTGATTTATCTTAAGTCAAGTCAGACATATTCCATCCTGAAAAAAAATTCAACATTTGATACTTTTTGTTTTATTTTCTGTGTTAATTTTCTTCCAAACACTACCAGAGATATCCCATGGCTACTGATTATTAAATGTGATTTTGTGGGTATTTCAATCATTACTTTAAATTATTACAAGAATGCACAGTTGAGATTTCCCCCACATCTAATTTGTGAATATTGCTGATGCTGACTCACTCATCTTCTTCAATCTTAGCAAATGAAGTGGAGGTTTACTCTTCTGAACACTCAGATGATAACAGGAGAGAGGAGGTGAAACTCCCCAAAGCTGCTGTCCTTAAATCCTCAGGATGAGTAGCACCTGGAGTCTCACCCACACGTGATTTGCATCATACATAAATGAGATCTGGGTCTTAAAAGAGTTGACGCAGAGTTCTTTAAGGATTTGAGCTGTTGGATGAATGTATTTTGAATTTCAGCTCTTGGATGACTATATTTCACAAGTGAGAGAGACAAGTTCTGGAGTCCATAGGGTGCAGCACTATCGGCTGAATTGTGTCCCCTCAAAATTCAGACAACAAAGACCTAATGCACAGTTATGTGACTGAAATTGCACACAGGGTCTTTAAAGAGATGATCAAGTAAAAATGTAAAAATCAAGTAAAAAATCATTACAGTGGGTCTTTATCCAATCTACCTGATGTCTTCCTGGGAAAAGACATTTTATGTACTCAGAAATGAGACACCAGAGATGAGCGTGCAGAGGAAAGACCATGTGAGGACACAGCAAGGAGACAGCCACCTGCAAGCCAAGGAGAGAGGCCTCAGAGGAAACCAAACCTATAAACACCTTTATCTTGGAGTTTCCAGCTTTCCAGCTTTCAAACTGTGAGAAAATGAGTTTCTGCTGGTTGGGCCACTAGTTCTTTGGTACCTTGCTATGGCAGCTCTAGCAAATGAAAACAAGAGAGACCTTGGAGGTCAAGTATGAGGGGGAGGAGGAGATGGAGCAGAGTGCAGGATGCAGGGCAGGGAGGGACTGGAAGGTCGGGCTCTGAGGTGCGTCTCCGGGTGAAATTGGGACTCCAGTCACTACTACCTGGGGGACTTGGGGAAGTAGTTGACCTCTCCATATTGATTCCCTAGTAAAGATCGGGCTGTGAGCCTAGGACTCCTAGTCTTCCTATATTCCTATTTTATAATTCATATTATAAAAGTCTTCTTGAAGTCACACTTTTAAAATACTCACCAATGCATCTGGCATATATTGAGGGCTCATAAGCGGTCAAGCTGCATAAACTACTCCAACATGGAGGATGGCATTTTTCTTGGAGGAGCAGGGGTTACTGTGAGCCTTGGTTTGGGGACCCTACTGATTCCAAGTCCCCTGCTAGTGTTTAAGTACAACAGGCATGAATGATGCTTCTTTGGTGCCCATTCTATTGGGTAAAGTCCACTCTCTACTCATGACAGCCATGTGCCCCATCTTCTGAACTGGGGAAATTGACACACCAAACCCTCAGGCTCAGGGCCCACACAGAAGCTCAGAAAGACACACTGGGAAATGGAGAAGAGATTTGCATCCATCCCCCAGTGGAAAGACACCTAACTAGACAATAAGATAAGGAAGTAGGTTTGTACGATGAGTCACCCCTTCTTATGATATGAGAGACCTAGAGACTCCCTTCTCAGGTGTGTGCTCAGAGGCAGAACTCTGAGGCATCTCCACCATGGCCTGGACCCCCTTTCCTGCTCACGCTACTCACTCTCTGCACAGGTGCTGCTTCCCAGGGTTCAATCCCCACAGGACCAGGGAACGGCCTGGCCCTGACTTTCAGCTCATCACAGGCAGTGATGCAGGGTGTGGCACTCTGAGAATGAGACCCTCATCTTCAGATTCATCTCTCCTGTCCTTGCTTGCAGGTTTTGTGGCCTTCTCTGAGCTGACTCAGGTGCCTGAAGTGTCTGCAGCTTTGGGACAGATGGCCAGGATCACCTGCCATGGAGAGGACTTAGAAAGCTATTATGCATACTGGTACCAACAGAAGTCAGTCCAAACCCCTAAGCTCATTGTATATAACGATAGAAAGCTATGCTCAGTGATTGCTGAGCGAGTCTCTGGTTCCTGCTCAGGGGGAACAGTCATACTGACCATTACTGGGGCTCAGGTTGAAGACTATTATTGTTTTTCTGGAGATAAAAACACATTCATAGTGACACAGACAGATAGGGAAGTGAGACACAAACCCCATCACCATCTGTGTCACTCTCTTAAGCCCTAGGAGGACTGTGAACAAAGTCATGAGCAGGTTTAGCCCAGCTCAACTGGATCTGTGACCCCCAGGCACCTTTCCCTCTAGTCATCCAGGCAGGCTCTGCAGATGGGGGGTTAGGAGAAAATTTGGGGATGACAAGACTAAGCTCTCCTGAGGTTGCTTAGCTGGGTATGCATTGGCTTAAGATGACCTGACTGGTAGGACAGTCAGAGCAAGATAACCATTGAGTAGTCATGTTGCCTGGATTTCATTTTGTTTAATGACCAAACATAAGGCAGCTCTCTGATCCAAAATGCCCTGGATTAGTCCTCTGGACTCCTCATTGTTTAACTGAGACCTTCAGTCTCCAGCTGTCATGGCATCATGATACTGTAAACAGGGAAGGCCATTGTAATGGCAACTGTGACATCAGGGGTCATTTACCCACTATCTACCCAAAGCTGCAGAGAATCCTTGGCTTCTCACAGCTTTTTCTCACTGGAAAATGCCACTGAGTGCAGAGAACTGTGCCTTCCAAGGTTGTGCCCCCTCCAGAGTGCGGTCTGGGAGCACTGACTGCCTGATGCCTAGATTCCAAAGCCATGCTTCAATTCAGGATGACCTTGAAGTGCCTCCTGCTGAGTGCTCAATTGCAACACATTACCAGTGGAGCCTCCCACATTTATTTTTCTGGGAATATACACCTGACCCCTACTACATGGAATTCATCCTCTCAGAGTGAGTTTCCAAGAAATCCAAAAATTAAAAACTAAACAGCAACAAAAAAACAATATGGAGAGAAGAGTATCAAAGAAAAGCAAGTTGTACAAAGAGAGAACTCTGGAGTCTTCAAATATTAATAAGCATCAAGGAGCACACATGTGGATGGAAACTCCATTTTCAGACAAAACCACCATCCAAAGACACTTGCGGGAACACTTCACAGAGCACTCTTTCTCTCTCTCTCTCTCTCTCACACACACACACACACACACACACACACAATATGAATCCTGCTTGTTCCTACAGTCACAGAGGAAAGGCCTGAGTAAAGGGGCATGAGGTCGAATCCTCAGAACAGCTTTGCCTCAGTCCTGGGGAAAATGTCAGCCTAGACAATAGGCTGGTCTAGTCTCAACTAAGTAAGTAGAAAAGCAAGTTTTAAAAAGTAGCAAGTTTCCAAGTAATTATACTAAATCCAAGAATAAAAGACAAAATAGAGAAGTGCAAGTATATTATAAATCGAACAAGGAAAAATTCACAATGTCTAGCACCTATCAAATTTCCTTGCAAGAAGCAAGAAAATACATGCTATAAAAAGCAGAAAAGTTCATCAGTCCAAAGTCTCCCTGAAATTGCACAGATGATAGACTTTGTAGGAAGAATACAAAAGCGATACTTATAACCATCTTCCACTGGCTCAAGAGGGTATGGGATTGATTGAACATGTTAAGTGGAGACACGGAAGACATAAAAAGATCAAAGTTAACAGAAATGGCCTCTAAAATGTCTGCGATAAAAAAAAAAAAAAAAAAGAATAAGGGCCAGGCATGGTGGCGCATGCCTGTAATCTTAGTATTTTGGGAGATCATCATGGGAGGATTATTTGAGCCTAGGAGTTTGAGACCAGCCTGGGTGACACAGGGAGACCCTGTTTCTACAAAAATTAACAAAATTAGATGCATGGTGCACACCATGGTTCCAGCTACTTAGGAAGTGGTAGAAGAATTGGTTGAGCTCTGTAGGTCAGGATGGCAGTGACCTGTGATCATGCCACTGAATTTTGGCTTGGGTGATAGAATGAGACCCTGTCTCAAAAAAAAAAAAAAAAAAAAAAAAAGTCTGAGAATAATTGTAGATTAGCTGCAGCAAAATAATAGATTACTGAACCTGAAGATGTAACAATGAAGCTCTTCAAAATGAAGCACTGAAAAAGAGAAGATAAAAATTATACTGAGCATAGGCCGGGCGCGGTGGCTCAAGCCTGTAATCCCAGCACTTTGGGAGGCCGAGACGGGCGGATCACGAGGTCAGGAGATCGAGACCATCCTGGCTAATACGGTGAAACCCCGTCTCTACTAAAAAAAAAATACAAAAACTAGCCGGGCGAGGTGGCGGGCGCCTGTAGTCCCAGCTACTTGGGAGGCTGAGGCAGGAGAATGGCGGAAACCCAGGAGGCGGAGCTTGCAGTGAGCTGAGATCTTGGCCACTGCACTCCAGTCCGGGCGACAGAGCGAGACTCCGCCTCAAAAAAAAAAAAAAAAAAAAAAAAAAAAAAAAAATTATACTGAGCATCAGTGAGTTTTACGACATCTTCAAGGAGCCTTAATGGTATAATTAAATAAGCTAAAGGAGACAAGATTGGTGGAGAGAGAGGGAGGGTACAAAAATCACTTAAAGAATAATGAACAACATGTGGAAAATTTGGTGAAAACTATAAACTTATGATTTCACAAAGTTTAACAAAACCCAGACACCCACACACACACACACACACAGATATATCCACAAAAAACACACACATAAAGAAAACATCAACACCCGCCATAATCAAATTGCAAAATAACAAAACAAAAACAAAACCAAACAAAGAAAACCCCCAAACCTGTGATAGAGAAATGCTCTTAAAAGCAGCCAGAGAGAAAAGACATGTGTGATGCAGGTGAACACCATAATGATGAGAGCAGCTTTCCCATTAGAAACAATACAAGCAAGAAGGCAGTGGAGGTACATTCACAAAACTTTTTAAAGCTTACTATGCACAGCATTGTACATATTCAGTGTAATCCCTATCAAAACACCAATGTCATTATTCACAGAAATAGAAAAAAAAAATCAATCCTGAAATTTGTATGGAATTGCAAAAGACCCCGAATAGCCAAAGAAATAGTGAGCAAAAAGAATAAAGCTGGAGGTGTCACACTGCTTGATTTCAAAATATACTACAAGGATATAGTAACCCAATACTGTTTTATAGTATAAAAACAGACACAGACCAATGTGACAGAACAGAGAACACAGAAATAATCCACATTATTTACAGACAACTGGTTTTTGTCAAAGGCACCAATAACATACATTGGTTAAAAGACAGCCTTCTCGGTGCTGCTTGGACCGAGAAAATTGGACATTCATAGGCACAAGAATTAAAATAGATCCCTATCTCTCACCACATACAAAAGTGAATTCCAACTGGATTAAAGACTTAAATGAAACTGGATACTGTTAAACTACTAGAAGAAAACATAGGGAACATAGGGAAAATGCTTCCAGACTTATGTGTAGACAAAGATTTTTTATACCTGAGCTTTCAAAAGCACAGGCAACAAAAATAAATATACAGCAGTGGGACTACATTAAACTAAAAGTATCTGCATAGCAAAGAAAACAATAAATAAAGTGAAGAGACAACTTGTAGAACAGGAGAAAATAATCACAAATTGTTCATCTAGCAATGGATTAATATATAGAATAAGACAATAAGACAAGAAAGTAAAACAATTCAACAGCAAAAAATGCCAAATAATACCATCAAAAAGAGGTCAAAGAATTTGAATACACATCTCTCAAAAGAAACATACAAATGGCCAAAGGGTGTATTTTTTTTTTTTTTTTTTTTTTTTTTTTTTTTTGAGACGGAGTCTCTCTCTGTCGCCCAGGCTGGAGTGCAGTGGCCGGATCTCAGCTCACTGCAAGCTCCGCCTCCCGGGTTTACGCCATTCTCCTGCCTCAGCCTCCTGGGTAGCTGGGACTACAGGCGCCCGCCACCTCGCCCGGCTAGTTTTTTGTATTTTTAGTAGAGACGGGGTTTCATCGTGTTAGCCAGGATGGTCTCGATCTCCTGACCTCGTGATCCGCCCGTCTCGGCCTCCCAAAGTGCTGGGATTACAGGCTTGAGCCACCGCGCCCGGCCAAAGGGTGTATTTTTAAAAATGCTCAACATCACTAATCATGAGGACAATGCAAATCAAAATCACAATAAGATATCATCTCACCTCAGCGAGAATGACTATTATCAAAAAGACAAAACATAACAAATTCTGGCAAGGATGCAGTGTTATATACTGTTGGTGAGAAGGTAAATTGTAAATTAATACAGCCATTATGAAAAACATGATAGTGTTTCAGAAACACTAAAAGTAGACTATCATCATAGAATGCAATAATCCCACTACTGGGTATTTATCACAGGAAAAAATGTCAGTATATCTAAGGAATACCTGCACTCCCATGTTTACTGCAGCACTATTCAGAATAGCAAAGCTATAGAATCAACCTGTTTTCATCAACAGATGAATGCATAAGGAAAATGTGGCATGCATACACGATGAAATACTTTCCAGTCATAAACAAAAGAATGAAATCTTATCCTTTGCAGCAACATGATGGAACTGGAGATCATTATGTTAAGTGAAATTAGCCAGGCACAGAAAAACAAATGTCACATGTTGTCACTCATGTGGGAGCTAAAAAAAAGTTGATTTCTTGGAGGTATAGTGTAGATTAATGGTTACCAGAGAGGCTGGGAAGGGTGAGAGGTTGGGGGGATGAGCAGTAGTTGGTCAATGGGAACAAACATACAGTTACATAAAAGCAATAAGGTCTAGTGTTAGATATCACACAGTAAAGTGACCACAGTTAATGTAATTTATTGCATATTTCAAAATATATAGAAGATTTGAAATATTCCCAACATATAGAAATGACTAATGTTCAAGGTGATGGACATCCTAAACACTGATTTGATCCTTACATATTGTATTCATGCATCAAAATAGCACGTGTACCCCATAAACTTGTACAATTATAATGTATCAGTAAAACATGTTCTTTAAATTAAAAAAAAAAAACTGTCAATTCTGAATTATTGACTCGGTGAAAATATCTTTCAGAAGGAAGGCAAAATAAAACGGTTTTAACCAAAAATGTACTTGCAGTATTCATGACCCGCAGACACACACTATAGGAAATAATAAAGAACGCTTCTCGGCCGGGCGCGGTGGCTCAAGCCTGTAATCCCAGCACTTTGGGAGGCCGAGACGGGCGGATCACGAGGTCAGGAGTTCGAGACCATCCTGGCTAACACGGTGAAACCCTGTCTCTACTAAAAAATACAAAAAAAAAGCTAGCCGGGCGAGGTGGCTGGCGCCTGTAGTCCCAGCTACTCGGGAGGCTGAGGCAGGAGAATGGCGTAAACCCGGGAGGCGGAGCTTGCAGTGAGCTGAGATCCGGCCACTGCACTCCAACCCGGGCGACAGAGCGAGACTCCGTCTCAAAAAAAAAAAAAAAAAAAAAAAACGCTTCTCAGATAGAAAGAAAATGATATTAAATATGTGAATCTGAATAAAGAAAACAAAAACATCAGATATAGGAACTACATAAAAACATATAGAAATGGTAAATAAACATAGATATAAAAGACTTAAATTACACTGCAGAACAACTAGACTTAATAGACAACAAGAGAACTGTCCATCCAACACAGCAGAAGATATAATCATCTCAGGTACATACGGAACATTCTCCAGGGTAGAACCTGCAAAAAATATGAGTACCTTAAAAAATAGAAAATCTATAAAGTATATTCTTTGTGTTACTTCACTCTTGTATTGCTATAAAGAAGTATCTGAGGCTGGGTAATTCATAAAGAAAAGAGGTTTAACTGTCTCATGGTTATGCAGGCTGTACAGGAAATCTGGTGCCAGCATCTGCTGCTGGTGAGGGACTCAGGAAGCTTACAATTATGGTGGAATGTGAATGAGAGCAGGCATGTCATGTGGTGAGAGCAGGAGTGAGAGAGAGAGAGGTGGAAAGTGCCACACTCTTTTAAACAGTCTCGCGTGAACTGGGAGCAAGAACTCACTCATTGTCATGAGGACAGCACCAATTTATTCACGAAGGATCCATGTGGCCCCATGAGCAAAATACCTCTCACTAGGCCCACCTCAACACTGGCAGTAACATTTCACTGTAAGATTTGGATGGGACAAATATTAAAAGTATATAATTCCGGCCGGGCGCGGTGGCTCAAGCCTGTAATCCCAGCACTTTGGGAGGCCGAGACGGGCGGATCACGAGGTCAGGAGATCGAGACCATCCTGGCTAACACGGTGAAACCCCGTCTCTACTAAAAATACAAAAAAACTAGCCGGGCGAGGTGGCGGGCGCCTGTAGTCCCAGCTACTCGGGAGGCTGAGGCAGGAGAATGGCGTAAACCTGGGAGACGGAGCTTGCAGTGAGCTGAGATCCGGCCACTGCACTCCAGTCCGGGCGACAGAGCGAGACTCCGCCTCAAAAAAAAAAAAAAAAAAAAGTATATAATTCCACCCCTGGCCACCAAATCTCATGTCTTTCTCACATTGCGAAACGCAATAATCCCTTCTCAATAATCCCCCAAAGTTCTAACTCGTTTCAGCATCAAGTTTAACAACCTAAGTCTCATCGGAGACTAATCTCCTCTCACCTGTGAGCCTGTAGCATCTAAGCAAGTTATTTACATCTAAGATACAGTGTGCGTACAGGCCTTGGGTTAACATTACCATTCCAAAAGAGGGAAAACAGCCAAAAGAACAGACCCCACACAAGTCCTAAACCTAGTGGGGCAGTAATTAAATTTCAAACTTCCACAGATCTCTAGGTCATGAAAACAATTTAGCCAAGCTTTTTGCTAAGGCATCACAAGGGTGAACTTTGCTCTAGTTCCCAATAACTACCTCATTCCATCTGAGACCTCATCAGCCTGGACTTCACTGTCCGTATAGCTATCAGCATCTTGGTCACAATCAGTGGACCAGTCTCCAGGAAGCTCCAAACTTTCCCTCATCTGTCTGTCTTTTTCTGAGCCCTCTAAACTCTTCAAACCTATACTTTTTACCCAGTTTCAAAGCTGCTTTCACATTTGCGTTATCCTTGCATCAACAACCTACTTTTGGTACCGGTTTTCTGTGTTCTTTCATTCCTGCATTTTTATAGCATCTTTATAGCATTGCTATAAAGATGTACCTGAGGGTGGGTAATTTATAAGGAAAAGAGGTTTAACTGGATCACTGTTCTGCAGGCTGTATAGGAAGTATGGTGCCAGCATCTACTTCTGGTCAAGCCCTCAGGAAGCTTACAAAAATGGTGGAAAGCAAAGTGAAACCAGGCATGTCACATGGCAAAAGAAGCAAAAAAAAGAGAAAGAGAGAAAGAAGGAAAGGAAAGGAAAGGAAAAGAAAGGAAAGGAAGATAGGGAGGGAGGGGAGAAAGAAAGAAACAAGCAAAAAAGGGAAGGAAGGAAGGAGGGAAGCAAAAGAAAAGGAAGAAGAAGGAAGGAAGGAGAAAAGAGAAAGAAAGAGAGAGAGAGAAAGAAAGAAAGAGAAAGAAAGAAAGAAAGAAAGAAAGAAAAGAAAAGAAAGAAAAAGAAAGAGAGAAGGCGAGGGGAGAGGAAAAGAGAGGAGATGAGAGGAGAGGAGAGGAAAGGAGAGGAACTGGGAGGGAGGGAAAGAGGGAGGGAGGGACGGAGGGAGGACGGAGGGAGGGACGGAGGGAGGGATGGAGGGAGGGACGGAGGGAGGGACGGAGGGAGGGATGGAGGAAGGAAGGGAGGAAGGAAGCAAGCAAGCAAGCAGAAAGAAAAGGAAGGAAGGAAGGAAAAGAGAGAAAGAGAGAGAGAAAGAAGAAAGAGTGGGGCAGTGCCACACTCTTTTAAAACAACCAGATCTTGTTTAAACTAATGGTTAGAATTCATTCGTTATTATCAGGACAGCAGCAAGCCAATCATGAAGGGCCTGCCCTCATGACCCAAACACGTCCTGCTAGCCCCACCTCCTACAGTGGAGTTCATCTTTCAGCATGAGATATGGAAGGAATAAACAAATGATATCATCCTCTGAACACTGATACTGAAAAATAAAATGTATTATATGAGAACACTGAAAAGCTACCTGCCAAAAATACATGAAAAGAAAAAATTCCTAAAAACATAACAATTACTAAGCTGACTCAAGGAGGTATAGAAAGCCTGATGAATACTATAACAAGAGTTTAAATTAGTCATTGAAACGTCCCACAAAGAACAGCCCGGGCATGAAGGGATTCATTGATGAATTTTATGAACTGTTTAAGAAATTAATAATAATTATTCATAAACTCTTCCAAAAATATAAGGGGAACATGAGCAGCTCATTCTATGAGGCCAGAAGTATGCTGATAACAAAAACAAAAGAAAGACATGAAAAGTGAACTGGAGCCCAATAGCCTCTACGAAAATAGATGCAAAACAACCACACTTCAACAAAATACTAGCAAAATATAAAAAGGATTAAACACCATAACTAACTAGTATTCATTCCCAAAATTCAAGAGATTCTTAACCTATGGAAATTAATTATTTTAATGATCCACATTAAAACAAAGGATAAAACCACATGATTATTTCAACAGTCACATCAAATGTTTTCATGTAAGCAGACATGACTTCCTGTTGTTTTCCCATTCCTGTTAAAGCATCATAAAAGGCACGATTTGTGGTGCTACTGGATGGGGTGCTACTTCATGCAAACTGAATATGTCATGTCCAACCATGAAGATACTTAGCCATAAATGCTAAAAGATTGTAATTTTGTGTCAGAGACTTGGTGGTGAGAGACCACTTCCTTGGCAAGTGATAAGTACAGACATCTGAAAGGATAATTAGGATTTAGGTAGGTATTGGATGAGGTGAGTCACACACAGAAACAGTTTCATTTAAAAACTCATAGACACTTGAACACGGAAGATGGCTCAACATGTCTGAGAAATAAAGTCCAGAATAACTGGAGCTGAATGGAAACAAGGCAAATGACATGAACCACCTGTTTCTCTCTGGACAACTTACTGGGGCATCGTCTCCTCCCAACATACTACCCACGTGGATTGTAAAAACGTCTGTTCTTAAAACTTTCTTGTGCATCATGACAGCATGTAGCACCTGAATCAAGCTCAGTTAAATGAAGGCAGGACAGTTAACCACCAAACCCAGGTGGCCTAGGGAGCACATCAGGGAGATAAGACCTTGTTGTCAAAAGCAGAGGAAGTGAGATTTTCCATTGTGGCTGAGACCAGAGCACATGAAATTTCAATGGGTACACAAACCATACAGGGTTTGGTTAAGCTATAGATGCAGCCTTTGCAGATTTGAGTGGAGCCCCAGGTTCTCCATGGCCAACAGCCTCCAATTGAGGTTGATTGATGCTGGTCCTCCAAGGAACACACTTTGGGTGGCTTAGCTCCTATGCACCCTCCTCACTCATGCACAGCAGAAACTCATCGACATAACGCATCTTCTGAGAAGCACAAGTGACTTATTTCTCCTCCACTAATGTCTCTCAGTTCCTTTTGCTAAAAAAGAATATCTGAAGTTGGGTAATTTGTAAAGAAGCAAAGGTTTATTTGGGTTGTGCTTCTGGTGTCTGTAAAGTTCAACAGTAGGCATCGGCACCCAGTGAAGACCTCGAGCTGTTTCCACTCCTGACAGAAGGTGAAGATGAGCCAGTGTATGCAGAAATCAATTGGAAACAGAAAGCAAGTTCTTTCCTAAAAATACTGAAGTTTAATGATCACATTTACAGTGTTTAACACAGAGCCTGACATACCCTAGCTGCTCATGAGTTGGCAGCAATTATTGCTGATGTCACTCATAGAAATTGGACCTCAGATGGAGAAACTGCAGTGCAGAGAGTTTGAGAAGTTTAGGGACAAGAAAGACTTAAGTGACTTAAAATCGAGTTCTAGGAGCTGAGGAGAGCATCCCTGGCCATTTTACTGCGACTTTTTCCAATGTCTCGGAAACTGTTTCAGTGTGACATCAACCAGAGAGGAAAGCAGAGGAGTTTGCAGAACCAGGGGCTACAACTTCATCCACAAGAGAGCGATGTAGTCACGGGGTGGGAAGGGGCAGCTGAGTTCATCTGAAGGGTGTTTACGGTTTTCCGGCCCAGGGATCCTTGGCCATCTCTCCCTGCCCAGGGCCTCATTCCTCTGCTGACCAGCAGAAGCTGGAGAGAGTCCTGTGAGTCTGATTAGAGATTCCACCAGCACCCAGAGGGATAAGATATGGGAGGGATGGGTCTGAGGTCACTGGAGACACTGTTTGCTGCCTAGAGGGCTGGGACAGGCTCCTTGAAAAAAAAAAATGCAGACACTTTAGGGGAAGAAAACACAGGATTGGAAGGCTCCTCACCAGGGGATTGTGATAATAGAGACCAAAGCATCTGCAAGGAGCCCAGCCCTACAGGAGGTGCCCTGAACACAGAGATCCTGGGGATGTCTGTATTATTTTGCCAGGTCTGCCATAGCAAAGTAGCACAGCACTGTGGCTCAAAGAACACAAATTTATTTTCTCACTATTCTGCAGATGATGTTAGAATCTAAGATGCAAGTGTCTACAGGGTTGGCTCCTTCTGAGCACTGGAGAATCTGTTCCATGCCTCTCCCAGCTTCTGCTGGCTGCCGAGGTGTTTGCTGTTCCCTGGAATGGAGGTGAATTACCGTATTCTCTGCCTCACATTCATATGGAGTATTCCTCATGTGCGTGTCTGCATCACAGTTTCCCCTTTTCATAAGGACATCAGTCGTGTTGGATTGGGTACGTACTCTACCGCACTATGACCTCTTCTTAACTAATTTCAACTGTTAATCACCCTATTTTGATATAAAATCCCACTCTGAGGTGCTGGCAGTGAGGACTTCATTATACAAATTTGAGGGGACTGCAATTCAAATTCGTAACAGTGTGTCTGCCACGGCTGAGGCCTCTCCTTGGGGCTCTGCAGGTGGGATATGCACCACCAATCTCTTAGGTGGGGCACTACCCGATAGACCAGAAGGACCCCAGGCCCTCTGAAAAATGACTTCTCTCTCATCCATCTTGACAGACATCTTTTCTGGTTGCCCTTCTCATCCTTTTCATGCTGACACGGGAGACATCATCCCCGGCTTTTTAAAGAGGGACTCCTTCACCTTCCCAGTTGTCCCAAGTAGATGCCCATGCTGGTTCCAGAGGAATCAAACCAGGGTAGGTAATGAGTTATATTAGCCACCAGCTGAAAATATTCCCCGAATGTCCAGGATCCACCCATGCTCTCTGACCATCAACACAGTGAGCGAATCTCTGACATGTGGGTAAGAGTTTCTCCAATGGACTCCCAGCCAGGCTGTGAGGCAAGATCCCCTTCCTTCAGTGCATGGGGCTCAGTCCAGCTGCCTCCCTGACCAAGTCTTCCTGGGACACTAAGCTTATCAGCTTCTCTTCCCCAGGGACAGTTTTTGGTTGTCCTAAGCCTAGCTCAGCTCTGCTATGGACGTGGCATCCTGAGAGCCCATTAAACGCCCCCTTGTGCTTCAACGGAATAACCTGGAGTAAACAGTGTGAGGTGACCCTGCTTTCTGCCCCCAGGGCCTCTTCTCCTCCATGGCACCAGCACTGCCCTATTGGCCAGCAATCCCCATCTGCCCATTCAGGTCTCTACACTGCCTATTGTGAACAGTCACAGATCATAAACTGATTGCCAAATTTGTGCAGATCATCTTGACAGTTTCTGCGGAACTGGGTGCCTTCTCACAGAACCAGGAAGTCACAAGCAAGGCCAGCTCTAGAGAAGCAACTGGGGGAGTAATATGTGTCACAGCACCTGGACACTATAAAGGGATTTTGCTGTAGTCCTACTGGGACACATCCTGGTCATGTCTCTGAGAACCAGTCCTGGTCCCTGCAATAGAAAGCCCACTAAACAGGACAGTAGGCTGGGAGGCTGTGCACAATTTGTGCCATGTGTGAGCTGTGTTGATTGTGCATGTATGTGTGTACATATGTGTACCTGTGCACTGAGTGTTGAAAGGAAGGGTTGTCAGTGCCAAATGTCCCAAACTCAAAACTTTTCTGTTTTCCTAAATAATCTCCTTCTATCTTTACTACCTTTGTACCATCATAAGAATAAGGATAATGATTAGGGCAGAAATAGTAGGAGGATGAATAATGTTTAATTATTCATTCTTACGTGTTTCTTATCAAGCACTCTTCAAAACAATTTATATTTATTAAATCACTCAATATCAACCGCTCCATGAGCCAAATATTGTCATTATCTCTCCATTTCCAGTTGGAGAATCTGTGATACAGATTTTGAGACATGTGAAAGCTAAGGCAAAGAAAGGAAAAGGAACTTGCCTGACATCAGAACTAGAAAGCGGCTGACCCAGGAGCAGAACCTGAGGTCTTCCAGTCCCAGAGACCCTGTTCTCTAACAACACCCTGTGGGCCTGTCATTGTGCTTTAAGGTAAAACATTGGCATCTTCCTAAGACTCCAGAGACTTCTCTGTACTTTTTGAAATCAAGTAACTCATATTTGCAGTGAATTGCAATGCAGTGGGAATTCTCCGGTGCTGAGGAGTCTACTAGGAATATAATATCAATGACTTTAAAATTTTTCAGTAGCCACATTTTAAAAGTGGTAAAGAATGGGTGAAAGTAACTTTCATATTATATTTTCTTTAACTGAGCTTATCCAAACATTATTTCAGTATGTAATCAACATAAAAATACTGAGACATTTTGTTATTTTCCTAAAACCTTTCTAAAATCTGGTTTGTTTTAGCCCCACATCACATCTTAACTTGACCTATTCACACTTCAAGGACTCAGTAGCTCCCTGGGACTCATGACTGCTATACTGGAGAGAGCAGATCCACATAAATGATGGTCCATTTGGATCACAGCCCCTCCAGTATTTACTTAGAACCAGCTTGGGGCAATGGAGAGTCCTATGCCCCAGAGGGCCTCCCTAGGGAAGAATGGCTGTTCCATTTTCCAACCAAAGTAGAAATACAGAGGACTCTCAGAAACTAGGGAATGTTTACAAAGTGTTTCACGCTTCTTCCCTTCTCAAAGACATGGACTATAACTTCCAGTTCGAAGTCTGAGCCATCAAAGGCCTTTTTTCCTATTGGCCAGTGGAATGAATGGCAATGGTCCCTGTGAATTGTGCTCCAAGGATCCCTTTCAGTGGGAAAACTTACAAAAAAAACAACTAAAAGTAGGAAGTTATAGTTTATATGTAGATCTAGATGAAAGAGGGCTGATCATGAGGAATATAGTATTGAAGGCGAGTGTGTTGCTATTCTTCACAAAGGGCTGTTTTTGTCTAACTCACAAGCATCAATCATTTTTATGAAGGTGTATTTTCCCAGGGCGATCTTAGCAAGTTACATCCAATCCTGTATCAGGACCAACAAGCAAGGGTGTCAGAACTGACCTGCCTGAGTGGTCAGCAGGAAACAATGTGGAGACTCTGAGGTGTCAAGTGACGGGAGGAGTGGAAGCATTGGTTGGAAAGGGCTTGGCGGAGCTGCAGTGACATGCTCAACCAAGTACAGGAACAGGCATATTAGTGTCATGTGGCCTCATTTTATCTCATTTCTCTCTTTACACCAAACTCCAAAGTGCAATGTGTTGAGGCATCTGTCTGTACCCACGGACACCTTGGGCTTCATACATTATTTCTATTTCTAATGAACCAGTGTTTTGTTAATGAATTCATTTCATCACATCCTTAGTAGTTCTAGGTTGAAAAGCAATACATGTCTCTAAGATATCAGGTAGGAAATATTCTCCCACCACTCGTATTTATTAAGGTTAAAATGCTTCAGTATCTAATGTGACAGTTGTCCAAATTCAATACCCTTCACCTTGTTAGAAATGGAATCCTAATCCTAACTTGCCTGGAGAGGAGGCTGGCATGAGGAGCATGACCACACATCTGGATGTCCCCGATGTCACTGCTAACATATGCTCCTCTGTCACCTGCCCTGAAGGGAGCAGAGGGAGCATCCACACCTTTGTCCAAAGAACTGAGAGGACAAGGCACCTGATTAATAAATGTAGGGCTGTGATAAGTGGGTCCAGGGTCCTGGATGAGGGAGGAGAAGAAGATGGGGCATAGGGTAGGAGACAGGGCAGGGAGGAGTGGAAGGTCAGGCTCTGAGGATGGATGAAATCCTGACTCCACTCAGTACTCTCTGGGAGGATTTCATAAATCTTGTAACCTCCTGATGTTGCTTCTCCCATCAGTACACTAAAGGAGAGGTCGTGTCTTAAGCGTATGCTTGCTGTGGGGCTATTGTGAATGTGTGGTTGAGGTGGCGCCTGTAAAACACTCTCCAAAGGGCCTGGCACATACTAATACCTCAAAGCAGTCATTCTGCTTGAGCTCCCGATACATGGAGGATAGCATTCCTCCTGTGTGCACTAGAGGGCACTGTGGGCCCTGTTTTGAGGACCCTAATGACTCCCCTGGTAGGCTCAAGTGCAAAGGGCATGACTGATGCTTCCTTTGAGGCCCCTTCTATTGGGTAAAATTCATGCTCCACTCATGACACCCACCTGGTCCTTCTTCTGACCTTGACAAATTGCCAACATGAAGTCGTCAGACTCAGAGTTCAGACAGTAGCTCAGATATGCTGGAAAGTGGAGAGCAGATTTGCATTCAAAGCTCCTCCCTTCTTGAGCTTCAAGAAGAGGATAAGACAGGAGCTCACAGTGTCCAGGTTCCACTGGGCAGCCTCGAGCAGAGCTCCCGGAAGTTCCTCCAACCATGGCCTGGGTCTCCTTCTACCTCCTGCCCTTCATTTTCTCCACAGGTCAGAACATCCCAGGGAATTCAGGGAAACCTTTCACTGCTATTTTCCCATGAGCTCCAGTCCTCAGGGGCATTCTTTCCAGTTCTCCTGTGCATTCAGCATCATTCATGAAATTCTACGTTTTCAGGTCTCTGTGCTCTGCCTGTGCTGACTCAGGCCCCGTCTGCATCTGCTTCGTTGGGAGCCTCTGTCAAGCTCACCTGCACCCTGAGCAGTGAGCACAGCAACTACTTTATTATCTGGTATCAACAGAGACCAGGGAGGTCTCCCCGGTATATAATGAGGGTTAACAGTGATGGCACCCACAGCAAGGGGGACGGGATCCCTGATCGCTTCTTGGGCTCCAGTTCTGGGGCTGACCGCTACCTCACCATCTCCAACCTCCAGTCTGACGATGAGGCCGAGTATTACTGTGGAGAGAGCCACACAATTGATGGCCAGTACGGCTGAGCCACAGTGACACAGGTGAAGGGGAAGTGAGGCCAAAACCTCCCACCTTCCCTTTCTCCTCAGGGACTCAGAGTCAGCAGCCCTGGGTTCCTCTCCAGTACCCCGAGACCTCTGACTTTCCTCCCCCAAGACACTCCTAGGCAGAGGCAGATGCAGGCCATGATGGAGGCCATTTTGAAAACTCATCTTTCTGTTTCCTCCACAACAGCCTGTGGGGACCATGCTGGGAGAGACCAGAGCAGCCCAGGCAGGAAAAGGATCCTGACAGAGTGGCTAGGATGACAGGACCGTGTCCCAGAGTCTCATTGTGCCCTGTGCTCCATCACCAGGCTCTGCCCCAAGAACGGACATGGATCTTGACCTGTCACCCACCATTTATGGGAGTTCAATTTTTATATTTTTTAACATATAAAAATAATAATCTCCAAGATGCTAGGAGCAATTTAACTGAGTCTCATCATGGAATTCTGACCTCCCCCAGCATGTCCCCTGTTTCTACTATCTCCTGTTCAAGGTCAACTCAACTCCATTACCCGGACCAGCTGCTGGATGATCAAGACAATGCTGTGAGAGCCGAAGAAACTTTAAGGTCCATGATGAGAATACGTCAAGGATTTATGTTGGAGCTTCCTTCCCCATGGATATTCACATCAACAGAGAAGATGTCTGGGTTCTTGCCTAGGCCTATGAATACCTCAGACATGAACCGAGGTGCGTGTGTGTGAATATGGTGCGGGCAGCACTTTCTCACTCAACACCAGAGACAGTCTGAGAAAACTGAGTACAGACATGGAGTCAGGGCATATTTTTATACACTCAATTAAGCCCTTATCCTTCTCTGCTCACCAAGGAGCCACCCAACAAGGCCACAACAGGAAGAGAGGTAGATTTCCATGAAGAGCCTTCCCTTTCTGTGGTAGGAGTCCTGGAAATTCACTGTCTAGTTGTGGGATCAGAGGCAGAACTCTGGGGCATCTCCACCATGGCCTGGACTCTCCCTTGCTCACCCTCCCCACTCTCTGCATAGGTGCTTCTTCCCAGGGAATAAACCCCACAGAACCAGGGGTCAGCCTGGCCCTGACCTTGAGCTCAGTGCAGGGAGTGATGCAGGGTGTGGGTTTATGGGAATGAGATCCTCATTCTCAGTGTCATGTCTCCTGTCTCCTCTTGCAGGCTGCGTGGCCTCCTCTGAGCTGACTCAACTGCCTGCAGTGTCTGTGGCTTTGGGACGTACAGCCAGGATCATCTGCCAAGGAAATAGCATAGGTGACTCTGATACAAACTCGTACCATTAGAAGCAGGTCAGGTCCCTGCTAATCTATGGTGACAGCAACCGGCCCTCAGTGATTCCTGAGAAATTTTGTGACTCTGTATCAGAGGACATGGCCACCTTGATTATTAACATGGCACAAGATGGAAACAAGGCTATTACTGTCGCTCATGGGACAGCACTGCTTCTCATCTCACAGTGACATAGCAGACAGTGAAGTGAGATGCCAACCCCTTCCCATCTGTGTCATTCTTTCCCTTCAATCTCAAGAGTACTGTGGTCACGGCCATCAGCAGGTCTGGCCCAGGTCATTCAGATTGGAGACCCCCAGGCTGCCCTTCCCTCCAGTCCTCCAGGCAGGCTCATTAGATGGTAAATCAGGAGTGGATACACAAACTATTATTATCATCACATTCCAATTTTTCATGAAGTAGAGGAATGACTGAACATGTGAAGTAGAAGCATAGAATAACAAAAAAAAGGACTAATTGAGCTTGTACAGCTAATAATTGAAATATCTGTCACTTTAAAAACAGGATGTGACTGACAACAGATTAGATGATGTAAAACAAAAGATTGGCAAACTTGATAATGTAGCACCAGAAAATATTCAAAATGCAGCATATAAAGAAAAACAATGATGAAAATGAAGAAAGCATTATTGGATACGTATAAAGAAAATAAAGGTGAGTTATAGGACGACTTCAAACAGCCTGAGGTTGGCTGGCAGTAATCGTTCACACCTATAATCCCAGCACTTTGTGAGGTCTAGAGGGAGGATCTTTTGAGACTAGGAATTCAAGACGAGACTAGGCAACATAGCTCTACAATTAAAAAAAAACTTAAAAATTAACTGGGCTTTGTGGCCTGCACCTGTAGTCATATCCACTTAGGAACCCGAGGCAGGAAGGTTGGTAGAGCCCAGAAATTCAAGACTGCAGTGAGTGAGCTATGATCATGCCACTGGACTCCAGCCTGGGCAACACAGCAAGTTCCTGTCTCTAGTATAGGGTCTCTATCTGTCATTCAGGCTGGAGGGCAGTGGTGCAGTCATGGCTCACTGTTGCCTTGTCTTCCCAGACCCACGTGATCCTCCCAGCTCAGCCTCCCAAGCAGCTGTGAATACTGGCGTGCACCACCATGCCCAGCTAATTTTTGTGTTTTTTTTTTGTAGAGACGGGGTCTCCTTATGTTGCCAAGGCTTGTCTCAAACTCCTGGGCTCAAGCAATCCTCCAGCCTCAGCCTCCCAAAATGTTGAGATGACAGGGGTGAGCCACTGCACCTGGCCTAAAAAAAAAAATTTAAATACAACAACCTAAGGTATGTATAATTGACATCAATGGAATAGAAAAGATATGGGTGAGTAGAAAAGAATATTTGAATAAATAATGGTCAAATGTGTTACACATTTGGTAAAACATAAAAACTGGTATATCCAAGAAGTTCAACAAAACTGAAGTGCAAGAATCATGAAGCAAACAACTCCAAATCACATAACAGCCAAATTAAAAAATCTGGTGATGAAGAGCCACTTAAACACATGATTCTAAGAGTACATTTCTCATGTACTCTTTAAATTTAGGACTTAAAATTTAGGACTTTAAATTTAGGTTTGATGAACAGAGTACAGGTTTGGAGAAATAAGACAAAGTATCAGGTAAGTGCAGTAAACTGGGGGAAGAGCAAGGCCTGTGTTCCATTCTTCTCAGCATGCCTTGGTTTTAGATGAAGCAATGCTCCTCCTCCTCTCTCTAATCAACAACCCAACTTTACAGCTCATGGAACAAGAAAGACAAAAGAAAACAAAACAAAGACCACAGAAGGAAGCAAGTAAGAATTATTAGACCAGATATCAAAGAAATAGAGAAGAAAAAAATATAAAGAATACAAAAGGCATGAGAAACTCCTACTTGGAAAAGAACCAAAAAAAATTAACAAGCTGTTATGTAAACCAGCTAAGAAGATAAGAGAGAAGACACAAATAAGAAAAATTGAAAAATTGGCACAATACAACCAACATTATGGGGATTAAGATGATGATACAAGAACACTGTAAGCAATTATATGCCAACTCTAGGAGAAATGGACACATTTATAGAAAAACACAAATTACCAGTCTAAAGAAGAAACAAAAAATTAAATCAAGAAATAAAGATATTAAATCAGCAATTCACAATTTTTCTTAAAACACAGCCCAGGGCCAGAGGCCCTCACTTCTAATTCTACTAGAGATTTAAGGAGGAAACAATATCAACCACAGTCAATCTCATCCTAAAATATATTGGGAGGACACTTCCTAACATATTCTAGAGGCCAGCCTTAGCCTCACAGCAAAGACAAACAAGGATACTATAATAGAGAAAACTACGGGCTAATATTTCTGAAGAATAAGCATGGAAAATTTCTCAACAGAACAAAAGATTACCAAATCTAACTGCATGATAAAGAGAACTTGTGGCATGAAAACACCAAATTTATCTTAGGACTGCAAGGATGGTTCTACACAAGCAAATGGATCAATGTAATAAACAATATCAATAGAGTGACAGGAAAAAGCATATGATCATCCCAGTAAACGCAGAAGCATTTGACAAACCTCACCACACTTTCAAGCTAAAAAACACTTTAGCAAACTAGAAATGGAAGGAACCTTTCACAATATGATTAAGGCAGGGCCTTTATCAAAATCCACAGTGAACGTCACAGTAAATGGTGAGAGAGTGAACGCCTCCCCACTGAGATCAGAAGCAAAACAAGGACTCCTGCTTTCACCGCTGCAATTCGACATTGTCCAGGAAGTCTTAAATTTCATTAAAACAAAAAAGGAGGCCGGGCGCGGTGGCTCAAGCCTGTAATCCCAGCACTTTGGGAGGCCGAGACGGGCGGATCACGAGGTCAGGAGATCAAGACCATCCTGGCTAACATGGTGAAACCCCGTCTCTACTAAAAAATACAAAAAAACTAGCCGGGCGAGGTGGCGGGCGCCTGTAGTCCCAGCTACTCGGGAGGCTGAGGCAGGAGAATGGTGTAAAACCCGGAAGGCGGAGCTTGCAGTGAGCTGAGATCCGGCCACTGCACTCCAGCCCGGGAGACAGAGCAAGACTCCGTCTCAAAAAAAAAAAATAAAAAATAAATAAATAAAAAAAAAAGGCTAGTGCTACCTCCCATCACAAACATGGATCAGTATGTTAGGAAATGAAAATAATGGTAATAGAAAAAATACAATGACAACGACGGTGACGATGGTTTAAGTACACAACTGAGGTTTAGTGGCTCCCAGTTACAATGCAGCTGTTCTTATCGGGATGAGAAAATCAGTCTTGTCTTCCATACACATATGGGAAGGAGTACATGTAGGGTATGACTGCATTTCTCTGGACTTAAACGTTTTTCACAGAAGATCTACAGTTTATCCTGCACTCTGTATTCTGTGATCAAAAACCATGGAACAGAGAAGAGCATTTCAACCTGAGACTCAGTTACAAGAAATGTACCTGCCCCACCTCCCTGCAACCATATATGCCACCTCTCTGTGCTGAGCCATAAGGGCCAGAGGAGTTCACATGTGGCATAGACTGAGGCTGGACCCTCCCACCCCACCCTCCCAGGTGACAGGTGTTCTGGGGTCACTTACAGAAGGGAAGTCCTGGGCTCCATCTTCTTCACCAGCACGGGGCAGCAGAGCTGTAGCCAGAAGAGAGGCTGAGGCCGCCCAGTAGGAACCTAAGAGGGAGGCCAGCCCGGGGTCCTACATGTCTAAGGATTAGTCCTTGGTTTGGAAGTCTGGTGTAGTATACTGTCATCTGGGGCTGCAGTGTTCATGTTCTGAGGTTCAGACTCCCACAGCATCACCTATGGACACAAACAGGAGCCCGGGCACAGTGAGGACCTCACCTGGCAAATGCAGCTGCAGGTGCCTGGGCCCTGGTGTCAGCCTGGGCAGCTCCCGCAGGTCTGGGATTCCCTGGGAGATGCCCCGAGGTGGAGGTGCTCTGGGGAGGGGGCACAGTGTGAGGAGAGAGGGCTCCCAGGGCCTGAGTCCTTCACCCAGGATGGCTGTCTGAGCCTCCTGCCACTCTCAGGGCCTCGTCCCTTCCTGTGCAGCAGGGTCCTATGGAACTGAGCCCTCTGTCTTGGGTGCTTCCAGAGACGCCCAGCCCCTCCTCCCTCTGCCTCTCCTCCAGCTCCAGGAAGACTCTGATTCGGGGGGCAGCTCCTGGGCTAAGGGAAGCCTCAGGTGGGTGTCGTGGGGCATTTGGGGCCCTGGCCTGTATGGGCATCCCCAGCCTCCTTGAAGAGATGCTCTCCAGAGGGAAGCAGATTCTCACCTGCCTCAGGCCACAGCCCTGACCAAGGGGCTATCCTGGGCTCAGTGACAGAATACGCCTGCCTGGGGGGACCAGAAACCCCCACCCTCCAGCGGTCATGTCCTGTGCAGAGGCCATGATCCTAAGAGCCTCACAGAGACCAAGTAACCTAAAGTTGGTTTCTCATCAGGCCTGGGTTTCTGATGCTTTCTATGTGTTTATATAAAACACTGATGAGAAAGAAATGAAAAGTTGAGCATGTCAATTTCTAGTTTATTGCGGGGTTGGCAGATGGCATAGGAAGAGCAGCACCAGATGTGAAATGAGACTAGACTATGTGATGAATCCACATGAGTTGTGGCTCCCCAAATGGCCAAACTATGGTGATGAAAATCATTCACACAATCCTAAAGGCACAGAACCACATCCTAATTAAATGACCAAGATGGGACTAAGTCAGTCTGCGGAACCCAGAGAGGAGCTGGAGGAGGAAGATGATGGGTTTGAGGTTCACCTGCTGCTGAGCCAGGTGTTATCGATAATCTCTCAGCAGGACCCAGACCAAATCCATGGCCAGGCTCCTGGAAGGTCCACAGCCCTGCTGAGCCTGTCCCAGGACAAAGCACAGGCGAGGATGGTATGGGACAATGGCCAAGTGGCCAAACTTGAAGAAGGTGACTGTTATCACAGGCCTTCAAGGATGGAGTCTGATCTTCTGACCAGAGAAACAGACGAAGGAAGCTGGGTACTCATTACTTCCTCCTCAGTCTGCTGTACTGTGCCCACAGATGGTTTGAGTGACATCCCTCAATGAGGAGTCCCAGAGGATGTACACATGCATAGACACCAGGGACAGACGGTGTTGAGGATGCCCAATCCCTGATGTGCATATGGGTCAACGTCTGCTGATGGAGCAGGAAGATAAAGGAAGCTGTGGCTGTAAAGGAGGGGTCTCTAGCCCTCAGTCTCAGCTGCCTCCTCATCTGTGTGCACCTCCTCAACATGGACCACATGGTTTAGACATGAAGGGGATTGTGGAGCTTTCCATTTTTTCCCTTGGTTACACAGCACGTCCTTCCACATATACTTGATTAGAGCTTGTGCTCTACAAACGTGCCTGGTGTCTAAATTAGTGACTTTTAAAAGTGCAGATGTGGGACAGACCCAGTCCCTCTGGAGACATTACCCATCACATGAACCAGTGAACACATCCCTGCAGGCCTCAGTTTTTAAGAGACAAGATTTTTGAATTAAAAAAACAAAAAAACAAAAAACTAAATCTTTGCAGAAACCACAATTTGGAAGAGAACCTTGCTACTCTTCATTGCTGCTTGGGTTGCAGTGAGGACAGATTCACCAAGTGCTTCTGATTTTTGTGTCTGGTCCTCTGTGTAGACACACACATCCAGGAGAGTTTCAATGAGGTTGGTGACTCCAATAGCTTTGGCGGGGTCTTTGTTTTAGCCTGGTGCTAACAGAGCATGGAAGAAAAGACAAGGTGGCATATCTTGAAGATCAGAGATTTCCTTTTTGCAGGGAGTGCCTGGGCTCCTAGAGTGTTCTCAGGGGAAAAGGATCCAGGCCACTGGCTCCACAATCAATGATCACTGATATTTGAGCTGGTCACTGACCTAATTCCATTTTAGTGCTAGCTCAGATGGAAACATTATTTTCTTGCAACTATTTATTCAGCAAAATAGCACATAAATATCTAAATAACACATGCAGAAACAGTAGTCTCAAATACAAAGCTGTCACCTTCCCACACCACACACTTTCTCACCTGAGCCCGAGCCCACTCTTCCCTCCTCTCACCCTTGCCCAGGGCTCCCCTCTCCTGTGCTGTTAGAAATCTCTGCTTTCTAATAGGGACAGTGACACAAAACATTTCCCCCCCTCCCTGCTGCCAGCACTCACACTGCAGAACCCAAAGTCCATCTCCTGAGAGGACGTTTACATTTCCATTCTGACAGAGAGAAGTCGCCGTGATTGGAGTCTTTACCCCAAACCCAGGAGTTTCTGAGGAACACATGGGATCAGTGGCTTTCTGTGTGGGGAGGCTTCACCTCAGGGAGGCACCCAGCTCTGGGCTGAGGGGTACTCAATGTGCACTAAAGGGAAGGACTAAGGAAAGTCCCGGGTCACAGTTTGAGGGACGCATGCGCCCTGAGGAGAGGTTCTTGGTCCTGGCTCTGACCCAATCCTAACCCCAGGCCCCTTTCCTTAGCTCCTCTGGCCTGGGACCCCCCAACCCCCACCCCAGTGCTTTTCAAGAGATTGGTCACAGCCTTCATGAGCGCTGCCTCCTCTATGTCACGCTTTTTCTGTCAACATTTTGAGTAATCAGTTGGTTTTCTCTTCATCCATGTTCCTGTCCCACCCGCCTGCTGGGGGTGGATTTATTTCACGCGTGAGGTTTCCTCAGCCCTGAGCTAGAGCTGCCTCAAGGACACCAACTGGTGGGACAGTCCTCTGGGAAAAGCAAACAGGCACCAGGAGGAGCATCTGGAGCCCTGGTGTGGGAGACGCACTCCACCCTGGGGGAGGGAGCATGGGGGAGATGAGAAGGGACCAGGGGCCTAGGATTGAGCTGGGAAGGGAACCAGAAGGCAGGGGGTGCAGGGCAGGCGCTGTCAGCTGTGACTCAGGAGAGCTCCTGGGGCTCGGGTTCCTCCTTCTGCAGCCACTAGGGGCAGCGCGGGCCTGGGCCTGGAAGGTCCCTGCTGGGCTTCACCCTGGGTATGCGGTCCCAGGAGCTCCTTCCTCCTGAGTCTCCCTAAAGAGACAGAGGCAGTCTTGGGTCCTAAATCTGTTGTGCCCCCATAAATGCATTTCTAGAAGGGCCAATAGGCTGGGTGCCAAGGAGGGCAGATTACAAGGTCAGGAGTTCGAGACCAGCCTAACCAATATGATGAAACCCCGTCTCTACTAAAAATACAAAAATTAGCACAGCGTGGTGGCACATGCCTGTAATCCCAGCTACTCAGGAGGCTGAGGCAGAAGAATCGCTTGAACCTGGGAGGTGAAGGTTGCAGTGAGCCAAGATTATGCCACTGCACTCCAGCCTGGGTGACAGAGCCAGACTCCGTTTCAAAAAAAAAAAAAAACCAAACCCAATAAATCAACCCCAGGTTTATTCAAGCAGCAGCTTCAGGCCTCTGCAGACACAGATGGTAGAGCGAGGTGTGAGGACCCAGCCGACCTGAGGAGCCCTACAAGGGCTGAGGGCGACTGAGGGGTCCCTGTGGGGCCTGGGGTCCTGGGAAAGGGGGCGCTGGGGTCTCTCCCAGCCACTCTGGGCCCTGTCCTCACACTGGACCACACACAAGGGAAGGAAGTACTAAGCACTCTACAGCCAGAACCACTGTGAACCTCAGGACTGGAAGGAGAGGGACCCCAAGGCTGGCTTCATTTCCCGAGCACTGTCGTGGGCTCAATCTCAGGAAATCCACGTCAAGAAGTTTCAATTCCCTCGGCTAAGCCCTGCTGTCCAGGGAAGCAGAAGTCTCTGATCCCAGGCCCATGTGAGAATGGGGTGGGGAGAGGAGCTCAGGACGCAGTTTTGCATGGAGGCCCCGCCCTACTCTGAGGCAGAAGAGATAACACAGGGCTGGGGGCAGGCCCAGTGTTGGGTCTCAGGAGGCAGCGCTCTCAGGACATCTCCACCATGGCCTGGGCTCTGTTCCTCCTCCCTGTCCTCACTCAGGACACAGGTGATGCCTCCAGGGAAGGGGCCTCGGGGACCTAATCCTTGGTCTCCTGCTCCTCAGGCTCACCTGGGCCCAGCACTGACTCATTAGCATGTGTTTCTCCCTCTTTCCAGGGTCCTGGGCTCAGTCTGCCCTGACTCAGCCTCGCTCAGTATCTGGCTCCTCTGGACAGTTGGTCGCCATCTCCTGCACTGGAACCAGCAGTGATGTTGGGAGTTATAACATTGTCTCCTGGTATCAACAGCACCCAGGCACAGGCCCCCAACTGATGATTTATCACGTCAGTTATCGGCCCTCAGGAGTCCCCGATCGTTTCTCTGGCTCCAACTCTGGCAACACGGCCTCCATGACCATCTCTGGGTTCCAGGTTGAGGAAGAGGCTGATTATTACTGTTACTCATACACAAGCAGCATCACTTTCCACAGTGGTCCAAGTTCATAGGGAAATGAGACCAAAACCTGCCCTGGGCTCTCAGGCTTCCTCCTTGCTCTGAAGATGCTTCCTCACCCTGTGCAAGGGGCTTCCTGCAGCGCGGCCTCGAGAATTCTTCTCTCTCGGCTCCTCTCCTTTTCCACCATGAAGTCCAAAAGGAAACCTGCTCTGTGGTTTCTCATCCAGGACAGGAACAGCTTCCTGATGCTTGTGCGCTGTGGGCCCTGAATGTGCAACTCTTCCTAGCTCTTCAAATGCAGGGGCAGTGACAAGGAGCTTCCTGATTGCTGCAGTCCCTGCTGTTTCGAGGAACAGCCTCAGTCTAACTGCACCCCCATCTCCCACGCTGTGCAGCCCAATCTGGACAGAAGCCATTACGGGGAGTTTCCAGAAACCGCATCTTACTCAACTCTGTCCACCACGCTCTAGGGAGGATGGCCCTCCTGGCTGAGCTAATTTCCTGCACCTCTGTCCTGAGGCAGTGACCACTAAGATAAGATCTGAAGATGTTTCTGAGAGATTAGGAACAAAGAGGATGCCGTTTTCTTTTTACAGCTCCTGCTCTTTGCCCCAATACCTAAGGTTGCTGAGCTGGGGAGAATTTTATCGACAGGCTCAGTGTTCATTCAGAATCCCCTTCTCCTCACATCACTGAGTCCCTGTCCTAGAAACTCCCCACAAGTGGATGGTCTCCACATAGGATGGGAGTTCCAATATGGCTCCCCAGGGAAGAGTTAACCTGAGTCAGCCCCACCTTCTCATTGACATCCAGCATTTCTGATCTCCATGGGTGTCAATACTTCTGTTGCTGAAACCTTTATTAATCTACTAATGGTAAGAATTAATTTAGAAAATATTCAGACAAGAGTTGAGTTCAAAATTTATATTTTCTGAGCCAGTTTTTTTTTTTTTTTTTTTTTTTTTTGAGGCGGAGTCTTGCTCTGTCGCCCAGGCTGGAGTGCAGTGGCCGGATCTCAGCTCACTGCAAGCTCCGCCTCCCGGGTTCACGCTATTCTCCTGCCTCAGCCTCCGGAGTAGCTGGGACTACAGGCGCCCGCCACCTCGCCCGGCTAGTTTTTTTGTAT